>NW_020952400.1:744971-799631 GCF_900497805.2 Vombatus ursinus
GGGGGGAGGGGGAGGGGGAAGGAGGAAGAAGGGAAGGAGGAGGAAGAAGGGAAGGAGGAGGAAGAGGAGAAGGAGGGGAGAGAGGGAGGAGGGGGAGGGGCAAGGGGAGGAGGGAGGAGGAGAAGGAGGGGGAGGGGGGAGGGGGGAGGGGAGAGGGCAAGGGGAGGAGGGAGGAGGAGGTACATAAAGCCTGAGACACTTCTCCCCAAACACCCAGCCAGGGAGACGCAGGCCAGGACCTAATGCTGCTCCCGGTCTCTGGCCCAAAGCCCTGTCCTGCTTTGCTGTTCTGGTGCAGCTGACAAGGCCTGAAAGCATTTTCCTGAGTCAGGTATAGAGCAGGGGGCTGGGGAGTCTAGGCCCCGAGATAAGGACAGACAGGAACAAGGAAGCCAGAGGGACAGAAGTCGAGTTAGGACGGCTCCTTCCCTTCCCAGGCAGAGAGCCCCACATTCATCCCCTAGAGAGGCAGAGGGCCGTAGGCCAGGCTGCCCACGCAATGACTGGGGCCTTTCCCTTGGGCCCCTTGGCACCTGAGCTGAGGACACAAAGGGACAGGGGTAGACAAAGAGAATATTCGCTTTTAGCAGAAGGTGGGATTGCATCTGAGGTTCAGACAGAGAAGCCAGGATAGAGGGACGAGGAGGGAGCACATTCCAGATACGGGGGTCAGCAAGTGAGGATGCCCAGCTCCAGGCAATGGCATGTCCTGGGTGAGGATTGGTGAGGAGGCTGGGCTTCCCACACCCAAGAGGCCAGAGGAGGCTGGGGAGGCAGGAAGGGTCCACATGGGGAGCTAGAGGTGCCTTGGATGGCATAGGGAAGTGCAGAAGGGCTTTGGTGGGGAGAGAAGAGCTCGTTTTGGGGCCTGTCCAGCGGATGCTGGGCACTCTCTTATGTGAGAGCTAGATTTAGCATTGGTGGCCCCTGAGGCCCTTCCCACTCTGAGATTTGGATTCTGAGACCCTGAAGTCTTGTTTTCCAAGGGAGCATCTCATCTCCCCAGCTAGGCACTGAGCTCCTCGGGGACAGGGGGTCTCCTCGTTATCACACCTGTCAGACAGGAGAGAGTAGGCTCAAGAAAGGATGGAGAACCAAGGTTCTCCTGCTGCAGGTTAGGCCTGGGGCAAGGAAGCCTGGCCTTGTGTTCTCCTAGATTCTTCCCCCATAACCTGAACAAATGAAAAAAAAAAAAAGGGAGAGAGAGAGAGATGAGAGAGAGAGAGAGACAGAGAGACAGAGAGAGAGAGAGAGAGACACGCAGAGACACAGAGATGGAGACAGAGAGGCAGAGACAGGGAATGCATTGGCTATACATGGGAAGAACCCACACAGAAGGAGGAGGGACAGATGGAGGAAGACAGAGAGCAGGGGAGGGAGAGACAGGAAAAGGTGATAGAAGGGGAGCAGAAGAGAGAAAGCAATGGATGAGAGGTCCTTGCACAGGAGGAGGACCGGGAGAAACCCTGCAAGGGAGACAGAGCCAGGGATGTAGGGACCGCGGTGCAGGCTGCTTGGGCCAGACCCTCGGGGAGCTATTTCTAGCTTCGCCAGGGCTCTGGCGACTCCCTGGGCAGAGCAGGCCGCTGGCCAGACGCCTGCCTCTCGAATTTCATCCACATTTTGCTGGGGGTCGGGGAGTCCCTCATAGAGGAGGACAAGCAGCTGCTCATGTCGCCCCACCCCCGCTGTCCTTCAGGTTCCCCAGAGGCGGGTCCTGGGTCCTAGGGACCACAAGTGCTGCTGGCCAGGTCAGGGAGGGGAGCAGGCCTGGCCATCCATCAGCTAAGGGCCTGCTGGGGAAGATGGGAATTATGGTCAAGCCGGACCCTGCCCCTCGTGACCCCCCAGCCCCCCAGCCCAAGCCCAACACACACATTAAAGAAGAAGGAAGGCGGGAGAAGCGGGCGGAGGGTTCCCCGCCCACTGCTCGGCACCCTTCCGAGGTCAGGACGGGGCTGCTTACTTTCCGGTGGGCACAGAGACCAGCCCACGCCCCCTTATCTGCAGGTCTGACCATGTCACCCCCTACTCAATAGACTCCAGGGGCTCCTTCTCACCTCCAAGGTCAAATACAAAATCCTGTTTGGCATTCAAGGCCCTTCAGAACCCAGCCCCCTCCTCCTGCCCAGTCTCCGCACACTTTACTCCCCCCACGCACTCTTCCATCCAGTGACATCGGCCTCCTGGCTGCTCCTCCAACAAGATGCTCCATGTCCTCACTCCACGCCTCTCGTGCCTGGAACGCCCTCCCCTTCTCACCTCTGCCTCCTGAACTCCCTGACTTCTTGCAAGCCTCAGCTCAGATTCCTCCTTCTGCAGGACACCCTTCCTTGTCCTGCTTTCCCTGTTGGGGGATTCTCTCCAATAATCTCTATCTCATTTGCACCACGTCCCCCTCCTCAGACTGCCTTTTGCCTTTCTTTGCACCCCCAGGGCTGGCCCTCGGAGGCCCAGACTGAGGAAGGCAGCTCAGGCACTTTGAGGCTGCCGGAGGCCGGAGGGCCACAATGAATGGGCCAGGCATGCCCCCGCACCCACCGGGCTTGAGCGAGCCCTGGCTGAGGACTGGGGTGTGAGTCATCTCTGCTGTGCGTCCGTAGGCTAGACCCTTCCCCCATCTATGCGATGTGAGGGTGGGACCAGGTGACCCCGGTGTCTATCCTGCTCTGGGACGGGCTCCTCCAGGGGACATCTGAGAAGCCGTCCCCCTCCCTGGCCGGCCCAGGCCAAGTGCCAACACTCACTGAATGACTTGTTAAGCAACCGGAAGCGCCGCATTGTATACAGGAAGACCCTGGGGCCCAGAGAGGGGAAGGCTCTGGCCTGGTGTCGCCCAGGGCAGCGGTTGGGCCTTTGCCCCATGGCCAGGATGGAGGTCCTTTGTGTTTGGGCCAGCCCCAGCCTTGGTCACTGTCAGCACAGAGCCTCCCCCAACACAGCATCTCCACGGAGCAGCAAAGTCACCCGGCCTTTGCCTCCATCCCTGCCACCCATCCCCAAGCCCTCGGAAGCTTGGCTCGAGGAGGCCTCTTCCTTACCTGACAAGGGTCCCTGGCAGGGTTTTTGTGAGCCCGGGAGGACAGGCTCTTCTCTGGGGCCCATCATCTAGGGCATGAGAGGTTCAGCAGACCACAGCTGTCACAGGACCATAAATCATGCTGGCAGGGACAGTGCGCCACTCCATAGAAGGGGAGGAATTCTGGCAGAGCCAGAGACAGCAACAGGCCAGCTGGGAACGCCCTGCATGGGAAGTGAGCCGGCCAGGGGATGAGTCCCATCACGTGGGTCTCAGCCACCTGGGGCTCTCTGCTCACACCCCGAGGGGGCCCGCAGCCTCTCTGAGACCCAGGCTGGGTCGGTCACCTCGGTGGACTTCATACCCAGGACCCAGGAGCTTTCTGGGAGGCAGGAAGCTGCTTGGCTTTGTATGAGAATAGGTCAGCCCAAGGAGGGGTTTCCGGCCTGGCCCTAGGAGGGAGCTCTTGGGGCTGGCCACGGCCATCCGCAAGGACCAGGCAGCAGTTTTCAGGAAGAAAAGCTTCTCACTGCTCAGAGTACCTTGACCTTCCTCCAAGAGGTTGGGACTACTTCCTCCCAAGTAGGCCCCCAAAAGGCCTGCCGAGCCCCTCTCCCCAGGCCCAGCCCCCTCAGCACATTAGGAGGCGGTCTGCCACAGAATCCTGCCAGGATGAGGGGCATGTGTGCTGAGATAGGGGGCTCCCTGAGGGCAGGCAATGCTCCTCTGAGGCCCGCCGTAGAAAGAAGGCAGCTCCTGTTGTCTCCCCAGGCTCTGTTCTTCTTCCTCCAGGCTGGCATTCCCCCAGGGAAGGGACTGGAGTTTCTAGTTCAGAGCTGAGCACACAGTAGGCGCTCAATGGTTGCCTCCTCAGTGGTAGATTGACAAGAGACAGAGACCCTCTGCTCCCAGGCCGCAGGAGCTGCTTTCTACTGGGGGCATCAGCTGACAGCCTGTGCCGGGGCCTCGGTGCCAGGTCTGCCCTGCCCTCTCCTCCTTCTCTGGCTATTATTCATACAGCAGCTAGAATTTACCCAACTATTATCTCATTCATCCTCACACCAACCCTAGCAGACAGAACTATTGTGACCATCCCCATTGTACAGACGAGGAAGTTGAGGCTTGGAGAATCTGAGTGACCTGCTTTGGGGCCACAGCTAAGACACAGCAGCCCTAGCCCTGGGCCTCCCAGCGCCCAGACTCTCTCTGGGGCCCCAGAGCTTCCAGGCAGTACAGAGGGATGACAATTCCTCAGAAGGTGGGGGGGGATGGCGCTCATTTGTGCGTAGGCATGTAGAGCCTTCCACCGCTAGCTCCCCTTCCTTGTTATTCATGTGGCTTCATGTTTCTGTCAAAGGCGTTGGTTATTGGAGGAAAGTCTCGATTGGCTTGGGTGGCGGTAGAGACTGGACTGGGTGGGGGCTCGGGTGGTGAGGTCTGTGGTTGATGGCTTTTCCCAACCTCTCTTTATTCCGGTGGCTTTGTTAATTATTTATTTATCTTTTCTATAGTTTATTTATACATATTGGTTGCTTGTTGTTTCCATCATTAGACTGAATTCCTTGAGAGAAGAGACTGTTTTTTGCCTCCTTTTGCTTCCCCAGAGCTTAGCACAGTGCTTGTCACTTAGTAGGCATTTAATACACGCTGATTAACTGATTGATCTGCATAAAGAAAGTAATTAAATCCATAGCAACTGACAAGATTACCAAGTGAAGTAGGATAGAGGGAGAGGAGAAGAGGGCCTAGGACAGCCCTGACCAACACCTATGGTTAGAGGGCTTTGGAGGAGAATCCAGCAAAGGAGACACAGAAGGAGTGGTCCTAGAGGGAGGAGGAGAACCAGCAGAGAGGATGTCCTGAAAACGTAGAAAAGAGAAAATCAATGAGGAGAGTGACCAATAGTGTCGGAGGCCTCGGGAGAGGGAGATCAAGCAGTACGAGGATTGAGCAAAGCCCATTGGATCTGGCCAGTAAGAGATCACTGGTCACTTTGGAATGCGTGGTGTTGGTAGGAGGATAAAGTCAAATGCCAGACAGCAGAGTAAAGAAGAGAATAAGAGGAATGGGAGAGGATGCATCAATTCCAAGGAGTTTGGCTAGAAAAGGGAGGAGAGATGAAGGACGATAATTAGGGGTGGCTGGATCAAGCATTTTCTGAGGATGGGGAAAACCTGGGCATGTCTGTAGGCAGAGAAGGAGTCAGTAGAGAGGGAGAGACTGAAGACAAGTGAGAGAAGGGATGACAGAGTGGCAGTCTTCTGGAGGAGACAGGATGGAAAAGGATTTCTTGAGTAGGTGGAGGGGTTGGCCTTGGGCGGGAGTAAGGCCATATCATCATGGGAGATTAGAGTGAAGGAAGAGAGATGGGCCAAAGGCACCTGAGCAATAGGAGATGAGGAAGAGGAGTGAGGAGGGAGCTCGTGGTAAATGGGCCCATTTTTTTGAGTAAAATGTGAAACAAGAGTCTCAGCTGAGAGAGTGAGGGGGGAGGGGGAGCTATGGGAGGTTTGAGGAGGGATGAGAAACTCTGGAATAGTCACTGTGGAGGGTGGGAGAATGAGCTGATGAGGGAGGTATGGCAGGATTGCCGAGCAGCAGTGAGGGCCCAGGGGAGGTGGTGTCACATCAGTTTGGAGTGTGCCCTGTCTTAATGGTGGTGTGGATGGAGAGAGTGACCCAGGGCTGAGGCTTGATCTTGTCCGCCCTGACAGCCAAAGCTCTCTGGGGAAGGTGCCAAGGTGGGTATGGTCTCCTCCCACGTCCCCCTACTCCATACTGCTTTGCACAGTGCCAGGTACTTAGTAAAGTTAGCAACAATCTCATCTGACGTTTCCAGACTGCTGCAGAATCCTTCATCACTCACAGTGAGCCCTGGGCAGAATCCTCCCGTTTCCCCTGGCAATGTGCCCAGTCCTCTGCTCAGCAACTTGGCAGTAGGGCCATTGATGAGTGCTAGAGACTGGATCTCTCGGCAGCCTCGCACCTGCTAGACCCTGGGATCTGGCCATGGCATTGCCCCCAGCTGGCCAAAAGTGTGCCAACCCCCTTTGGACACCCTAAACCCCTGTCCTTGGAGTCAGAGACCGCCCAGCCCACCTGCCAGGTATGAGGAAGCACAGTCCAGCCCCGCTTTCCCCAGCTTTGGTGAATAGAAGCAGTCTTGACGCACAGCCCGATGGGGCAGGGGAACTGTCTGCTGGGATCACAAGACCAGGTGTGACTGCAAAGATTGAGGGGAAAGCCTGGATTGGGTTGTCCCAGGCTGAGCCAGGTCTCTCTCACAAGATGCCCTGACAAGAGGCTTCTGAGCATGAGCAGACCTTCCTCTTCCTCCTCCTCCTCTCACTGACCACAGAATCCACGGTGGGCATCGGCGAAGTCCCAGGCCCCTGTGGCAGGTGAGGGCAGCTAGGTGCCTTCTCCACAAGTGAGGACCAAAGCTCCGAATAGGAAGCCGTCCCTCCCCTTCCCTCCTGGGCTACTCGATGCAGAGGCTGTGGTTTTAAAGGGGTCAGTCCCCTTCTGCCTTTGGCCAAACATCTGCCCTCAGGTTTAGCCCAGTCATCCACAAATATCCGATGGACTGTTGTGGGCACAAAGAGGCCCTCCCTCCCTGTCTTCAGTGGGGCAGATTCAGAAGGTGCCTCGGCCCAGTCTCGCGAGCGTGGGGTGTACAAGGGGGCTGCCGGGGCTCTTGCTGGTGCCACAGTTACCCTCCAATCCTGTCACAGATTGAAGGCTTGGCCATTGCTGTCTTCCAGCAGGTCTTGGGCATGACATGCGTCGTGTGCCACGGGGGTAGCGGTGCTGAGGAAGAAAGCTGGGAAAGGGGCCGAGGCCCACTCCTGCCCACTGGTGGCCTGGACTCTGGCTGCTCACAAGCCAGTGAACTTGGAAAGGGAAGGGGAGAGGGGTCAGGACCCCTCTGAAGGACTGTCTGGTTGAGAAACACTCATGTTGGTGCAATTCAAAAAAGAAAACAATAAAAAAGAAAACAAAGGTGGTGCGTGCGTGCGCGTGTGTGTGTGTGTGAGCTGAGTCACCTCAGCGGGAGCCAGGACCTCCAGTGAAGGTGAACTGAGGTCAGTAAGTGGCTGGGAGGGACAGGAGAGCCCTTCTGACCCTAACTCCTCACTGCACAGCTTGGGAGAGAAGGGACGTGTCCAGGGCCACAGTGTGGACAGAGGCAGAGCCATCAGGGTTCTGTCCACCCTCAGACCAAGGCCTTGCTCTGCCCACTAGTAGGGGCATTCCTCTGGAATGTGCAGACTCCTTTGGATGGCAAGTTGGGGAAAGCCTCTTCCCCCGGATACCCCTCCAGGACAGCTGGCTGGGTCCTCGTGCTGCTGTCCCTGGGCAGAGGGGCCAGTGGTGCCTGCCACCATCCCTGCCAAGGCCCAGGAGGCGAGGCCTCATTGGCAGCGGATGGGCTGATGAGGAGCAGGTAATCCCATTAGGATGTAGACTGAGGGCTTGGAAAAGGGAACTTCTCCCAGGTGGATGACTGTTCCTTTGCTATGACTGGTCTGCAGCGCTGGGCTCCTCCCTCCCCTCCTGTCCAAGGCCACCAAGCTGCCCTCCTCTTCCTCTTCCTCCTCTTCCCAGGGATGCTTAAGCCCAGCCAGTTCTGGGGGACTGCGCCATCAGAGAGTAGGGATGACCCAACTCTGGGGTCAGTCACAGACCTCACAGCTGGAAGGGGCATTTTGAGGCTCACAACAATGAGAACCCCCTTCTACAGTGGCCCTCACGTCCAGTACCACTCCAGGACAATTCTGGAGCCAATAGGGGCTGGACTTTCCAACTCTTGTATCTTGAGGTCCTGGAAGTGACCTGTCCAAGGTCTCCCCGATTGGGTCTAGCCATCAGGATGTTACTCCAGGTCCTCTTGATTCCAAATCCAGGGCTCGCATGGCAAAGATGCATCATCTCGTTGGCTTTTCATGAATTCTAGAGGGTTCCTGCACATTTCCATGACTAGCTTGCAAAAGCAGAAACAGAAACTTAAAAGTGGTTTGTGATCCAGGGTCTCAGGTCCAAGAATTCAAAGGACCCCAGAGCTGGAAGGGGCCTCAGCAGTACCAAGTCTAAGCAGACATAAACAAAGACCCCAATAAGAGGTCGTGCAGCCTTGTAGGAGGCCCTCCAGGGAGGAGAAGCCCCCCACCTCCCAGGGCAGCCTGGTCCACACTGGGATTGCTCTCCCTGGTGGGGAGCTCTTCCTTGCAGTAAAGAAGCCTCACCCTGCTCTCCCAATTTCCTCCCTTATTTCTATAGCATCCCTCATGGACAGGGATATAGGGTGCCCCAAGGGTCCTTCCTGGCCTGGCTCCATTGGTCCATTGCTGTAGACCAGATGCAAGGATGCTCTGCAGGTTCATTTTAAAATGGGCTGCTGTGTGTGCCTGTGTGTGAATGTGCATATTCACGCATGTGTAGCATGTAACCTTTGCCCTAGGGGCCGGCTGTGGGTACAGCTGTCACAGGTCAGTGGGAGCCTTGCTGAGCGATGGTGAGTACGACGACCTAATTACTCCTGGGCTACCCTGGCAGGGCCTGAAGGTGTGTCCACAGGAGCCCTCCAGGGTGACTCTAGAAATGGGTCACAGAGCCTCTGATGTCCACCCTTGGTGAAGGCCTGGGAGGATTTACCGCTCATGTGGTGTGTGGCCCCAGGGTGAACCTAAGCATCCCCTTTCCAAGAAACAAGCAGGGAATCCCCTGCCCCTTCTGTCGGCCATCAGCCTCCTATGCCTGCAGCTGGCTCGGCCGGCCTCCTGAGGTCAGAGCCAGCTGCCCTTGGGGCCCCAGAGCCCGGGGCTCCGGCTGCTCCTTGGACAACTCTGGGGTCCATCCGCCTGGGACCCGTGATCGTGTTCAAGGGCCCGTGCTCCCTCCTGCACAGGGAAGCTCATGGCTTCAGATTTCAATGTGCGGAGAAGGGGCAACCAGGCTCATTGCACGAGAGCTGGCCTACGGACTAGAGAGATCTGGGTTCAAATTCTGCCTCTTGTGCATGCCATCTGCATGACCCTGGGTGAGTCCTTTAACTTTCCAAGACTCTAAGTTGAAGAGAAGGTACCAACGTGTACTGGCAGAGGGAGATTCTTCTCCCAGTGAGATCACAGGTCCAGTGTCTATTCCCAGAGGAGGCCTGCGGGTTTCCAGAATCACACATGGTACGGAGTATAAGCTCTTCCTTGTACAGAAGGGGAAATGGAGGCACAGAGTGGGGGAAGTCACAGAATAAGTCAATGGTTGAGACTGGCAGAGCAGACCCCAGGCCTCCTGATTCCCAGGTGACCGTTCGTGTCATCTCCCTCCCTGTGTGGCGGGTGAGCCCTGCTTCTGGTGAAGACCTGGTCCTCTCTCCATGCCCTGGGCACACCCTCCTTCCCTATGAAGCCCTCATGGTGTTGGCCCCCTCCTCCGCACCCTCTCATAGGACTATCCACCTGGCAGCCTCGATGCCCATGGCACCCTCCTGGAGTGCCAGCCCCAGCTGCCTGGCATCAGGGCTCTCGCTGGCCTGGAGGGAGGGGCCTGTCATATTCACCGGCAACAGAACCAAGCACTACCTGCTCACACACACATGTGCATGTGCACGCACACACGCACATAGAAGATGCACACATGTTCACATAACCACAGACAGACACACACATACACGTGTGCTCACGCGGCTTAGCCCCAGTGCTCCATAAACACTTGCTGTATGCTTAATGACAAGTTGATTTCTCTCCAAACCTTTCCAGGCCCTGGGGGAGCACCTTCTGGCCAGGAGCTCTATACAAATACAAACACCCAAGAATCATGCCCGCCTGTGCTCACAGAGATGGCAATGCTCAAACCACTGTGCTGGGCAGCCGCCTGGGGCATCCCACCAATGACAGAGGACAGAGAAAACCCTGGGCTTGTGTGGCGTCCAGCTGGAGGAAGGGGGTCAGTCCTGTGGATGGTGTACACGGTGCTGAGAACGCTGAAGCTGAAGGCAGAGGCAGTGTGCTGATCAGGTTTGTGGAGGGCACGGAGCTGCTAGGGATGGCAGCATCAGGGTGCAGAAAGACCTTGATGGGGCAGTGGATACAATGACAGGCCTGAAGTCAGGAAGACCCGAGTTCAAATCCAGCCTCAGATACTTAATTGTATGACCCTGGGGAAGTCACTTTACCACTATTTGCCTCAGTTTGGGGATAGTCCTAGCACCTCCTACTCAGGGTTGTGGTGAAGATCAAATGAAATAATTGTACTGTGTTTAGCATGGGGCCTGGCACACAGGAAGTACTATATGAATGTTCATAATAATAAGGATTATTATTATTCTGAGTGTTACATCATCATCGTCATTAGCCAGAGCCGAGCGTGCTAAGGGGAATGATAGTGCATTTAAGAGGAGGTAAATGTCAAGAATTACCCTAGGGTTCAAAAAGCCAACTTCCACAGCACAGGATGGGGCAGATCCAGTCATACATGTTGGTGCATCTAAAAAGGACCTGGGGGTTTGGGTGGACCACAAGCTCAGTGCATCAGCAGAATGATGTGGCAGCTAAAAATTGAGGGAGACCTTGAAGGGCATTCGGAGAGAGGGAAGGCAGGGATTGAGCATCCAGGGGCAGGGAGGTGAGAATACCTCTGTCCTTCATCCTGCTTCCAACAACTCCTAGATGATTGTCTTCAGTTCTGGGCATCAATTAACCAATCAATCAACAAACATTTATTAAGCACCAACTGTGTGCCAGGCACCCTGGTAAGTGCTGGGCATACAAGGAAAGGTAAAAGACAGCCCCTACTCTCAAAGTACGCGGGGCTAATGGGGGACCAAGAAGCAACCAATCGCACAAAGTACATCGAGGTGGGGTCACTTGGCCGTAGCCAATGTGGGGAAGGCACTAGAATTAAGGGGGATCAGGAGAGGCTTCTTGTAGAAGGTAGAATTTCAGTTGGACCTAAAGGAAGCCAGGGAAGCCTGGAGGAGATGAGGAGGGAGAGTGCTCTAGGCCTGGGGGCCCAGAGCATCAAGACTCCTGAGACACACAGCAGGGGAGAGGGGCAGGAGCGTGGGTGGGGCTGGAGGGACAAGGTGTTGGAGTGAGGAGGAAGGACTGAACACCCAGTCTTCTGTTCAGTGTTTACAGCTGCTCACCCCCTGAGTCCTGCGACCTTTCCTGTCTTCTCACCTTCCTCCCCTCCTCTGGGACCCAGCCACACTGACCTCCTGTGTGCCATGCACAAGACACTTCTACCTCCCCCTTCCAAGCCTGTGCGCCGACTGGCCCCCTTACCTGGGACACTCTTCCTCCATACCTCAATGTCCCGGATCCCCTGAATATAGCTCAAAGCCCACCTTCTGCAAGAGGTTTTTCTCATTCCTCCCCACCACCCGCTAGGGCCTTCTCTTTGATGTGGCCTCCCACCTGTTCTGTAGGCATCTCATTCACAAACAACACAGTTGTTTGCATATTGTCTCTTCCCATTTGAATGTGAACTGCTGGAGGGCGGGTACCATGTCTTCTCCTACTTTGTAATCCCAGGGCCTGGCACACAGTAGGCACAGAATAATTGTTGTTGTTGATGATCATGATGGGGGCTCATGGTCAAACAGAAGAATTTCGGGTCCTGCATCACAGAGGTGGAATGCACAGGGGTGGGGGTGAGGTCACAGGCGTGACCATCTCTTTGTGTGGCTGGGGTTGGAGGGGAGGAAGACAGCATGAGAACTGAAGTGGCTGACCATCAAGACATTCAGTGAACTCCCCAAGTGTAAGGGCAGGGGTTGGGGTAGACTGTGAACTAGGTCCTCGACTCCTTCAGAAAGGAGGGAGAATGACCTGGGGCCTGGTAGATAATGACCACCAGAACCTGAAGATGAGGAGACATGGGCATGTAACGAACCTCGAAGGAAGGAAGATTGTGAGTAATGGCAGCAGGAGGGCGGGTGGGTGGGTATCTAGGAGTGGCAGTGAGGAACCAAGTCAACTGCCTGCCTTTCCTCAATCCGTGTGTCAGAAGGTATTACAAAAGGCCCATGGAGTGCTGAAGGGGGGAGTCAGGGAAGGGAAGGAATGACTTCTTGGGGGAGCCAGGGTTCTGTGAGTGTGAGAAGAAAGAAGGGGAAGAGGGCGATGTCTAAGACAAAGGGCATTTGTCTGTGACAGAACAGGGGCTTCAGAGGCCCAACGGATGAAGACGGTGCAGTCAATGGGGACGAGAGAGGAAGGAGAGGTTTTTAGTTTTCATTTGCTTAGGCAGTGACAGACCCTGAAACCCTGGGTTTAGGAAAGGAAGGGGAAACCTCAGGGAGTGACCTAATTTCCTGGCATTTTCGTTCCTGGTCTGTTGAGGAAGGGTAGAGACGGCACCTTCCTGGTGGGGGCTGGTGAGGAGCAAACAGAAACGCAGTGGGAAGGGGGACCAGAGGTCAGCATCACCACAGGTGGAGGCTGGTAGGATGAGAAATCTTCAGAGAGAGAATAAAGGGCAATAGGAAATGGGACAAAGAATTCTGGAATTTGTTCCCAGAGGGAAGATTAAGGACAAGAGAAAGCTTTTGAAAAGGACTCTCCACGGACTTCAAGGTATCAGAGGAGGAAATCAAAGATAGACAGATGAGCGTATGAAAGTTCAAACCTGAAAATGCCTGAGGGATAGACAGGAAAGCTTGGTTCTCAGCTCCAGAGGCCCAAGAAGGAATCCCGGTAGAGAGACTCCCCATTCCCTAGGCTGTCTGTTCTTGGCCCAGCTCTCCCTGCAGGACAGATGGGCTGCTTGGCATCCAGTGTCCTGGCCAGTTAGGAGAGGCCCCACTTGGCTTTTTCAAGACTCAGAACCGAGCTTGCTCTGAGCTCCATGGGTCCAAGTTGTGTTGGGTGTGTGTGTGTGTGTGTGTGTGTGTGAGAGAGAGAGAGAGAGAGAGAGGGAGAGAGAGAGAGCGGAGGGGGTTTTGGGAGCTACAGGCAGGCCCAGAGAAAGGAGGAAGAATGGGGACCACCGCTGGAGTTTGGGTACCAGGAGGAGCCACTGAGCTCTGTGCACAGCGCTGAAAGCCCATAGGCTCACCTGTGCTGAACAGCATAGCCCCTACCCCTCTCCCCTGGGAGCTCTCTGGTTGTGATACTGGGAGGGAATGGAAATGATGCCAGGACCAGAGAATTCTACATGTGGTGTGGAAAGGGGCTTCAGAGGGCACAGGGCCCAGCTCACTTTTCAGATGAAGAAACTGAGGCCCAGCAAGGCAAAGTAACTTGTTCAAGGTCACACAGATAGTAAAAGGCAGAGCCAGAAGAGGATGCCAGATGCTCTGATTTCAAATCTCTGGTACTCTGTGTCACCGGTACGCCAGTGTGCCTGCCTGGGTTAGCACAAGAGGCTGCAGAAAGTGAACCCCTGTGTTCAGATATGGCCAGACACATACTGGTTGTGGGGCCTGAGTGTGATCTCCATGTGCTCTCCAGCGTGGAATCCTGACCTGGATCTAGATTCAGAAAGTGGTTTTCAAGTTTGGCCTTTGTCACTGTTGTGTGTATGTGTATGTGTGCACGTGTGAAAGAGAGAGAGAGAGAGAGAGAGACAGAGAGAGACAGAGACAGAGACAGAGAGACACACACACACACACAGACAGAGACAGAGATAGAGAGACAGAGACCTTGGGCAAGTTACTTTTGCATCTCTAAACCTCAGTTTTCTCATCTGTAAAACTGAGATAATAAGAATATGGTCACAAAGAAGTATCAAGAAATGACTGGGTTACGCAAATTTGCTTGTGGGAATGGAGGGGTTTATGAGGGCAATTCAGGACCAAGTCTTCGCTGCCAGAAATTACAGACGTCTGATATTTAAGGAGCCCAGACTTGTTGATCAATGCAGATTATCAATGCAGAGAAATTAGTAGAGATGAAGAAACACATCACTTCAGGCTATAAAAATTAAGCACCTGCCAAAGAACTAGTAAGGCAGCCTGGTGTCTGGAACTCCACATCAGCAGCTCATTTATTGCCTTTCATGGATGGACAGACAGACAGATAACCAATCCCCATGCTGCAAATACAGAGCTCCAAATATTATGGGGAACTTGACCAAGAAACTACATGGGAACCAGATCATTAACCCAACTAAAATATTGGCCACAATCACCTGGGCATTGCACTGATCCAGAAAACTTAAGATCAATGTTTTTAATGGATTTCACCATCCCCAAATCCTCATAATCTCCAACTTGTGTGGAATGAAAAGTTTTCAAAGTATCGAGCCCTGGCTGAGGAGATCAAAGTCATGTGCGAACAAGATGGGACCCATGTCATCCAACCCAGTTGTCCTGCCTATGGAAGATGCTTGTGATGAGCCCACAGGGATGAGCTCACATCCAAATCCTTTGATTCAACTACAAAAAGGAGCCATTTCTTCCACCTTTGTAATAGTCAGCAGAACATTAAATTTAAAAGAGCAATAGGAGGGTGGATTGTCCCAGGACTGTTTCTATCTGGAGCCCATCCAAAAAGATGAGAAGAAGCTGAGAAAAGAATGAGTCTGAAAGGCAGCATTTGGGAAGGGTGGCCAGCTACCCCGCAGCAGCCCAAGGAGAGCTTTCCTTGTTATTCAGGCCTCTTGACTGACAGAGCCTTGCTTTGTGCTAGATTCCACAGGACTCCCATTGCTGTCGTATTTCATAACAATTATTGTCCTCAGGCCTTGGGGAGGTTTGGAAATGGTCAAACAGAGTTCCAAGCCTGGGTCCCCTGGGCATCACATTCCTGACACAATGAGCTCACAGGCTACTGCGGTGGAGAAGCAGGAAGAGGGAAAGGACCCGAGTTAGAATCCTAGCCCTGCAACTTTGGTTATATCACACCACATCTCAGCATGCCTCAGTTTCCTCATCTATGCCATAAGGGAACAGATGGTCTCAAAGGCTCTTCCATCATCTATGAGTCAGTCCTGAGGGAACTGAACTGGCCTCCTGAATCCTGACTCTCTACATTCAGCCTCTTCCATTTTCTCAGGGACATAACATCAGTGCCACCTCAGTCAGGCTCAGTCAATGTTGATTCCATGGTTCCTCCCTGTTCAAGATTCCAGGTATCAGCCTGCTATCCCACCCACCATATTGCCATGGCTAGTTCTGCAGCTTGGGATCCTGCCCTACCTCTCCCTGTGTCTGAGAGGGATGTCCACCTGCCCTGGTACAGCCTTCTCCTGGTCCTCCGGCCACTACTCACTGGGTGCAAATAAAGGAGGCTGTTGGTTTCAGCTGTATTTTCTGGACTGCCCCACTTTTCAATTTCCCCTGGCAGAAACGAAGACTGGAGAATAATTTAGAACTACGTCCAAAGGGCTATGAAACTGCACACCCTGTAACCAAGCAATACTACTACTAGGTCTGAAGCCCAAAGAGATCACAGAAAAAGGGAAAGGAAAATGTGTACAAAATCTTTATGGTAGCTATTTCCATGGTATCAAAAAGTTGGAAACTGAGGGGATGCCCATCAATTGGAGAATGACTGAACAAGTTGTGGTATATGTGCTATATGGCATATGTGGTATATGATTGTAATGGAAAATTATTGTACTGTAAGAAATGATAAGCAGAATACTTTCAGAAAAACCTTGGGAAACTTATATGAACTGATGCAAAGCAGAACCGGGAGAACATTTTGTACAATAATAGCCACATTGAATGATGATCAAATGTGGAAGACTTAGCTACTCTGATAAATACAATGGTCCAAGACAATTCTACAGGACTTAAGATGAAAAATGCCACCCACCTCCAGAGAGAGAGCTGATGAAGTCTGAATGCATGTAGATACAAGCTTGATTTTTTCTTCTCTTTACTTTTTTTTTTTGGCAACGTGGCTAATATGGAAATGTTTTGCAGGATTTCACATGCATGACTGATATCACATTTTTGCCTTCTCAATGGGTGTGGGAAGGGTGGGAGGAAGGAAAAGAATTCAGAACTTAAGATCAAAAAATTAAAATAAATAAATAATAATTTTATTTTAACATAATCAACTTCACAAGTCAATGACGGAGAAGACATGGTTGCATCACTTTGTCAAACAGATGTGGGGGTTTAGTTGACTCCAAACTAAATATGAGCCAACGGTGTGATGTGCAACCAGAAAAGTCACTGTGGTCACAGGCTTTCTAAGACAAGCATTCTGTGTCTGCTGTGGAGAAGGGGACAATGTCGCCATGCCCAGCTCTGGCAGAGCCATGTGGAGGACCACGGAGGATGTGAGTGCCACATTTTAGGAAGGACACAGAGTAGCTGGAGAACACCCAAAGGAGGCAGCCAGGATGGGGAAGGGTCTTTGGTCCATGTTGTATGAGCAATGATGGAAAGAACTGTGTACCCTAGAGAGAGGAAGGTTGGGGAGAAGGTGAAAGCCGGGTTCAAGTGCTTCAAGGACTGTCCTGTGGGAGAGGGATCATGATTGTTCCATGAAATGTCAGCTCCTTGAAGCCAGGATCTGTCTTGGTTTTGTGTCTGTACCTCCAGGGCCTGGCAGAATGCCTGGCATATAGCCAGCAACTACTTTCGTAAATGCTTATTAATGTAAAAGCGAATTTCTGAGTCACCAAAGTAAGAACTAGGTGTGAGGGGAGTAGGGGGGGATGTTAGTCAAAGCAAAGTCTTCCTAACAACCCGACGTGTCTGCCCATGGAACGCACTGTTTGGGCCCAGAGTGCCCACTGGGCCTGACTGAGACAGCAGAGAAGCCCTTGGGCCAACTCTCCATGTCCCACCACATACAGTATCTGTTCAGGGTTCCCGTGAGAGCCCAGGAAAGGGCCCTAACTGATCAAGGCTGCTTGCTGCCAAGGGTGGTCAGCAGTAATACAGGCACTTTCCCTGTAGTCTTGCTTCTGGGGTGAAGGAGATCTGGTGAACAGAGATGGTACCTTCCTGGCAAACTAAAGCAGGTGACTAGCAGACACCCTCAGAAAGGGTCCTGGGGTCCAGTCCCAGGTTCAACACTTGCTGTGTTACCCTGGGCCTCAGTTTCCCCTTCTGCAGACTGAGGGGTTCTCTCAGGCTACAATTGCTCCCTCTTCCCCATAAGGAATACCGAATGGAGGGGGTACGTGGATGAGGGCCACTTCCTACTAGACAGCATTCTCCTGGGTCCTCCTCTTGCCAGAAGGATCAGAACAATAAAAGCTTTTCTTCACTTTTCCCTTCAGCTCCCCTTCCTTCACCCCTTCCTACCACTGGCACCTTCTTGGCTTCTTCAGCAAGCTACCTTCTCCCTGGGATTGAGCCGTGTTTCCGTGACAGGAGGCAGGCAGAGGGTTCTGAGCACAGCGACGCAGCCTGCCAGCTGCCTGGCTGCCAGCATAGAAGGACAGGCTGACAAAGAAGCCTCCTCCCACTTCTGGACCATTCACACCTTCCTCCCCCAGAGCTGATGCAGCCCAGGGAGCTCAGTACCTTTACAAGGGATGCTGTCCCTGTCTCCTCACCCGCTTACACGTTGGCTCCAAAGCGTGTTTAGCTTTGGCTGTCAGAACTGTGTTTTCCTTATTTTTCTTCTAGGTCAGCTGGGTGGTGCAGTGGATAGAGCACCAGCCCTGGAATCAGGAGGATCTGAGGTCAAATTCAGCCTCAGACACTTACCAAGCTGTGTGGCCCTGGGCAAGTCACTTCACCTTGTGTGCCTCAGTTTCCTCACCTGTAAAATGAGCTGGAGAAGGACATGGCCAATGACTTCAGTATCTTTGCCAAGAAAACCCCGATGGGGTCATGAGGAGTTGAACTCTACTGAACACCAACAATCCCTTCTCTTTTTGTCTCTGCCCATTGGCCACCCGCTCACTGGCCACTTCTAGCTCCCAAACTTTTGTGTCTCTCCCTCCGGCATCTCTCCCTCCGTGAGTCCAGATTTGCCCAGAGCCTGTGGTTTCTCCCCTTCCTCTAAGCCCAAGGGCACAGTGATTGACTTGGGGGCCTGGGGAGCCCCTGATCTCTCTCCCTTCAGGTAGGCGAGTGCCTCCTACTAGCAGCAGTGAGCAAAGCTTGGCTCACACTTTTCCACATAGATACCCAAATGGGGTGGGGCATTCCTAGTGTTCTCATCATTGGCTGGGGGTGATGGCCCGGAAGCAGCACGGGGAGGAGCTCGAGGGATCAGACACTCACCAGCCTGGGGGCACAAAGCCCAAGAGGGGGTAGGCAGGCAGAGAGACTCCAAAGGCTCCTCTCAGCTCCTCACCCCCTGGGGGCCTGCAGCTATTCCACAGGTTCAGTAGTCCTGGGGACCTCCCTGCTTGAAGCTGCTCAGGCCGGTCCAGGCCATTATCAGGGACCCTGGCTGTCGCCCTTGTGGGTTCTCCTACCCTGTATCCTTACTTTCTTGGCATCTGCCTCATCTCTCTGCTAAAGTGAACTGGCCCCAGGCAGGAGCTAAGCCTCATCCATCCATGTAGCCTGCCCCCAGGCCAGGGCCAGCCACGTAGACTTTCAATAAAGATTTGTCCACTTTGGGGACATCCTGAGAGAAACTTTCTAACTCAGACCCCGCCCCCACGTGCCACGGAAGTAAGGAAGACAACAGGGCCACCAAGTAGGAGCACCTCTCCCCCCAGCTCGGGGAGGATGGGGTCTGGGCTCCCCTACACGGGGAGCTATGAGGTGCTTCATTCCTACACATTCCCCTCAGTGACCCTTACTCACCTGAAGGGGAGGAATCATGGCACTTCAGGGTTCAGAGGGACTTTACTTTGGGGGGGCGACCCTTCTACCCCTTTCATTTCCCAAATGAACAAACTGAGGCACAGAGAAATTAGTGACTTAGCTAGCCATGCCCCTGCCCAGATCTAGGGTCTTTCCACTATTGCAGCTTTAATGAGCTTAGGTGCCAGGGTTCCAAAGTATGCTCACGAAGAGGCTGGTCATGCCTCTTAACCCTTCCAGAGACAAGAAGTTCCACATACCAGCTCAGAAAGACACCCCCAATATCAGGAAGGGACCTCCGTGGGCACCCAATCTCACCCAGAGATGTCTCCCACTAGCACATCTAACCAATGGTGGCCCAGCCTTTGCCTGAAGACATCTAGTGAAAGGAATCCATCCACCTCCCAGGGCAGCCCGCCCCATGCTGGGACAGCTCGATTGTGTGGAAGCTATTCCTGCAGCAAGCCTCAACCTGTTTCTTTGCAACTTCCCTTCCCCCACTCCTCACTGCTCCTGCTTCCATCCATCGGCATCAATCAGTCAGTCTGCTAACACCTGAAGACAGCTCTCCTGAGTCTTTTCCTCTCCAGGTCCAAATCTGCACAGGAAGTTCTGATATATGGACGCTGGCTGCTGCTCCTGGCTCGACCAGGTATTTGTCATCCCAGGCCTGCCCTTAGCCCTCCAGCCTTTGGGGTTCCATGTCTCCAATACCACTTTCTCCCTCCCTCTTCCTTTGCTAGTACCTTCCTTCTGAAATTACCTCCCACTCATCCTGTATGTAAATATATATGTATACACACATATCCATCCATCCATCTCTATCTCTCTCTCTATCCATCCATCCATCCATCCATCCATCCATCCATCCATCCATTCATCCATATAGATGTGTGTTGTCTTCTCTATTAAAATGTGCTGTTTTTGCCTTTCTTTGTATCCCCAGTGCTTAACATAGCTCCTGGCACACAGAAGGCATTTAACTACTTGTTGACTGGTTGATTTAGCTCTTATAAAGACTAAAAGCACAGTTCAGCTTCACAAAATGGCCATGACCTTCATTTGCAATGTGGTTTCAACCCAGTGGCTATGACCCGGAGTTCATGCTTTGTCAAAGAATTGCCCCAGTTCCTTTATTTCCCACATTGTTTGGGAGATTGCAGAGGGAAAAGGCTCCTCCCAGCGAATGCCAGGTCATAGTCTGTCAATTGGTCAATAAACCTTTGTTAAGTGCCTACTGTGTGCCAGACACTGTGCTGAGCACTGGGGACACAAAAAAGGAAAAGCTATTTCCTGCCCTCCAGAAGCTCCCAGTCTAATGGGAGAGACAAGTAAGCAAAAGGCTAAAGAGGAGAGAGTCACAGGAGGGGAAGGCATGGCCACCGGCCTTCTAAAGGTGTCAGGTTGGCTAGCTGTCCAGTGAGTGATGGAGGCGGAGGATCACAATGCATTTTTAAAGGGCAACCGTTTCCATAGCAGCTTGGCTAAAAGACGCTTTCTTCACAACAGTCCTAGGAGCGGAAGGCAGTTCAAGTAGGGCCATATTATAGATGAGGAAATTGAGGCTCAGAGCCCAAAATGACTGTGGGGGTCTCTCTGCTAGAAAGTGTTGGAGCAGTCTCAAAGCAAGGTCTCCTAGCTCCAAGATTACTGCTCTCTGCTGTATCACCCTTCCTCTTGAAAGCAGCTTCTGGAAGCCTCTTGATCTGGAGCCTGCTTTCTGATTAAAGCTCACCCATCCCCTCCTGCAAGCCCTCCTTGGTGCTTCTGCCCAGAAGCCTTCTTTGGATCCCTCATATGGTTCACTCCCCTCCTACCTGGTTAGTAAGGTTATTGCTACTCATGCCTTTCCTGCACATGGCTTTGTGCTTCCGGGGGCAGACTAAGTCTGTCGCTCTCTATTCTTGTCTTTCTCCTTCCCAGCTCCTGCCCAAGGTCCCTCCTAGCAAATGCTCTGTCTGCATTGGCTGAATGGACAGACAGATGGACTGATGATGAAAGAAGGGTGAAGGGGACGTTGCTTTGCAGAGGAAGGTGAGGAATCTTTTCCCCACATGAAGGTGGCCAGCACAACTCTTCCCCGGGGCAGCTCCTTTGGTTTGGACTGAAAGGGGAAGTACTCATCCAGAAGGAAAAACAAAACGGGACAACAAGGCATTGGCCCTTGTTTCTTTGGAGCAGCCATCATCTTCCTGGTGGCCAGAGATTCCAAGCTGATGGTATCCAGGTCGTCGGCTGGGCAGATGCCACCATCTTCCAAGCTCCTTCTTTCCAGAATCATTCCATTCGATGAATATTTATTCAACACATACTATGAGCTGTGCTCATGGAGGAGGCAACACTAAGCCTTAAAGAAAGCAAGCTCAGAGGCCAAGATTAGGAGGGCACGCATTCCAAGTCTGGGGGGTGGTTTCTATGGAAGGGAGATGCTGTATCAGCAGGAGGGATTAGAGGCCCAGGGGTGGGGAGAACCACAGCATGGGTCCCCAAGGGCCCCAGCTCTACAGCCTGCAAGGAGACCTCACAGGTCTGATCACACACCAGGATGATTCTGTTGAGGCTAAGGGCTGCCTAGAGGCTCACAGAGAGGTGTGGCTTCTCAGCTCCTGGGAAAGTCTCACTGACAAACACCAGGATGGAGGGGACTGAACTATAGCTGGGCTGTTTCTTGGAAGCCTTCGTCTTCCTCCTCTCCCTCTTCCTCCTTGTCTTCCTTCTTTCCCTCCTCCTCCTCCTCTCTTCCTCCCCCCTCCTCCCTCTGCTCCTCACTCCCCCTCCTTGGAGGGCTATGCTACACTTCCATGAAACCTCAAGATTTTCCAAAGCCCTTCCCTTTACTCAAGCTGCTCCTCTGTTCCCAGAACCAGTTCGATCTCGATGACAACTACGGCAGTCAACTTGAGTGGGGAAGAAGAGTGGGCCTTGGTCTCATCTCAGCCCCGATCTCTATGACCATATTCCCTGTTAATAGCTGGGCTAATAGTGTGCTATTAATGGAGTGCAGTCAGCTAGCAGCGGCTTCCCCGAGGTCTTCAAAGACAGCCCAGCTCATTTGGGTTCTCTTCCGCACCGAGGGGAATGCCGTGTGCTTTGGGCTGCTCCAGGCTGCCTTAGGAGACCCCCATTTAGCTTCTTTGCTGCCCATAGCCTTCTAAGGTGCAGGGCAGGCTGGCAATTTCTAACCCTGTGTCCTTATTCTTCCTGAGCCCAGGGATTCCATGGACACTTAATTTAGGCTGTGATTTTCCAGCCATCCTAAAGCAAGATGCAAAAGTCACCATCTTTCTCCTAACTCACTGCCTCCTGCCCCCACAGGAGAAATGAGATAGCAAAGCTCCCTCCCCTCCATGTTCCTCCATGGGCAGGCAGACCGACACATAGAACCACCACGAAACACTGTTCCACTGAATCTCGGATCAAAAGCCCCGCGCAACGGCTGCAGAAATCTGTTTTCTGAAGAAATAAATTTATGAAGCAGCTTGGAAAACGACGCATCCCGACAGCAGCAGATCTGTATTTAAATGGCTTCGTGTCTATTCATGAGCTCTCTGATTAGATACATGAGGAGTCTCATCAGGAAAAGACGAACAATTCTGGCAAATTAATAAGTTGTTGGGGGGTTTTATACCTGAGAATATATGTAAGCATCTCATACTGGATGAAACATCCTGTGAAGCATCTGAGTGCGGCTTGTCCGCGGGCTGGGGTGGGGCTAGAGGGGGCTGGGGGAGCCAGTGGAGGGCTCCACGATCTTTGGTGAGAAACTCTTTTGGCTTAGGCTGGGCTTGCCCAGAGGCACACACAGAAGTGGGAACAGCGTCCTCCAGGCTTTGGGAAGTCCTTTTACCTCATCTGACCCCTGAGTGACTCCTCTAGCTCTAACTTGTTGTACGTGGTTGTTTGCACGTTCTCCCCATTAGACTGGGAGCTCTTTGAGGGCAGGGGCTATCTTTTGCTTTTCTTTGTATCCCCAGCACGTAGCACAGTGCTTGGAACATAGTAGGTGGTTTAGAAATGCTTGTTGATTTGGAGCTCATGATAGTGCCATGAACTTAGCAGCCCCCCCCCCACACCATTTAATAGATAAGAAAACTGACATTTCACTTTTACCTCAGTTTCCTCATCTGTCAAAAAATCTGGAGAAGGAAATGGCAAACCATTCCAGTATCTTTGCCAGGAAAACCTCAAATGGGGTCATGGAGAGTCAGACATGACTGAATCGACTGAATAACAAGAAGCAGAAAGAGCCAGGCTCTAGAGACAGAGGACCTGGATTCTAATCCCACCTTTGCTATGTCCTACCTGTGTGACCTTGGGCAAGTCACTTCAGGTCCTCATCAATAAAATGAGGGAGCTGGACTAAATTAGAGGTGTCAACCATGCAATCCATAGGCACGTGTAACTGGCCCAATGTGGCTAAACCAGGTTAAAATGTAATTGGGAAATATTTAACAAGATAAATAAAATACAGCATAGACAAAAAAGAAAGAAAACTAACATTCAAAAGATTTCAGAATTCAATAAGCATTTATTAAGCACCTACTGTGTGTCAGGCACTGTGCTAAGTGCTGGGGATACAAAAAGAGGTAAAAACCAATCCCTGCCCTCAAGGAGCTTACAGTCCAATGGAGGAGACGACCTGCTAACAAACATGTACAAACAAGGTCTGTACAGGATAAATAGGAAATAATGAACAGAGGGAAGGCTTCCTGGAGGAGGTGGGATTTTAGTTGGGACTTAGCTTTCAGAAGCTTGGCTCAGTTCTCTTCCAAACCCCTCCCCCCCCGCCCCGCCTCTTGCTGTCACACACAGAATGGCTGTTGACCGTCTTGGGGCTCCCTTTCTTCCATCTCTGTTCTGACCAATCAGCCACTCTGCTCTGATCACCCCTAAACCTGTCCTGATCCACAGAACTGTTTTCTTCTGGAAGGCTAATCCAGACTGGAGGGCAGACTGACACAGGTCTAAGGGTTGTGTGTGGCACACATGTCTGTGTATGTATGTGCATGCATGTGCATGTGTGTGTTGAGGGGGTTGCCTCCAAATGCCCAGCACTCCCTGAACTTGGCAGAGCCAGGCCAGACATGAGCCCAGGAGGCTTACCTAGAGCTGCACCCCACTAACCATGTGGTCTCTCTAAGCCCCCTACTAAGCCATCTGCCCCCTTGTGCCCACATCTTCTATAGTGCCACACAGTGTGGGCAGTTTCTCTTAGTAGGATTCCTGGAATCCCTCTGGCTGCCCCAAGATGAGGAGAGGGGCTGCTCACGGAAAGCTCAGGTCGACCCACTGGATGGTGAGGGCCAACAGGCCTCTGCTGACATAGAACAAAGACAAAAGGGTCTCTGTCTCCACAGGTCCTGGGCCCCAACCATACACATAGGGAAAGGACTTCTTCCATGGAGTTTGAGGGAGAAGAAACAATTGCCCTGGACCCCATCCCTCCCCATACTCAGTGGAGGCTCTCCTGCCACAGCCATAATGTCTTTGCATGCCCATTCCCCAAGCCGGGTCCAATACCTCTAACCAGGGTTAACCAGAATTCACATGAAACACTTGCCATTCTCTTCACCCCGATGAGCCCCAACTTCCCAGAAATCTAAGCCCAAATCAATAATCTTTTGTGCTGGATATTAATAGCATATCCATTATGCAAATTTGGTCTCCATGTTCCCTCCCCTGCACTGAAGCAGAATTTTGGAAGGGGCTGTTGACCGCATCACTGGGGACAGGGAGTGCCCGGCTATCTTCTCCTCTTGAGGACTTTGCTTGGTCAAGAGAGTTCTTGCTATGCTCCATCAGCCCTGTCCTGGTGACAGCTTTGAGCTCCAGCATTCTATGAATCAGCAGGGCTCGATGGCATTCTCCTGGGGCTTCCCATACTGTCTTCTGGGGCTTCTGAAGGTCCCTGGTCTGGATCAGATCAAGATTCACAGGTTGTTTGAACTCAGCAGCCCAACATCCTTAGTTAAGTGATGGGGAAACTGAGGCCCAGACCAGGGAAGGGGTGGACCCAAGGTCACACATCTGGGCCTGGGCTTAGATGAGTCTGGGGCTCTCCTCTCCAGGGGGCTGCAGCATCATTATTCCTTGCTCTGGACCCTCTATAACATGGGCTCCGATCACTTGGGTCTCCCTGTTTCAGAACTGAGTTAAAAAGCCCTCCACTTCCACCTCCCACCTGATGACTAGCGCCCAGCACCCACTAGAGGCAATGCCCCAAACCTCAGCCCCAAGGCAGAAACACTGGCCGAGGGGAAGGAGGAATGGTGGGACCGGCACGGGAAGAATCCTGGGGGTAGGAGGACCTGCTCCTGGGGGCCGGGTCTCAGTTCTGCTCCTCCTCCCGGCTGACCTTGGGAAAGTCCCTTCCTCGCCCTGAGGCTCAGTTTCCTCATGGGGTAATGGGGGTCTGGGGGGTCTGGAGGACATGTTCTACACCTCCCTTCCTGTCTGACCTCCCTCCTGTCCCACTTGGTTGTTGTCCTTGGTGCTGAACCAACAGGACATCACTGTGTCGCCTCAGGGTACACGCAGCTGACTGGCTGATCAGACCGTCATGTCGTAGTGCAGCTCGGGCACAAATGGTCCACATAGGAACCAGTACCCGTGGAGTGCCCCTGTTTTACTGAGGACATGGAGGCTCCAGCAGGGGGCGTCTGGCTCAAGTTGTCCCCTTAGTGGCAGAGTAGGGATTCCAACCCAAGACTTCTGGGTCCAAGTTCAATACTTTTCTTCTAAAACACGCTCTTTTCCAAATCTTTCCCATCCTTCAAGGCCTAGTTCAATGGCTGCCTCTGCTTGAAAGCCTTCTCTGACCACCCCAGTTTACTCCCTCTGTAGGTCCCAAGCTCGTGGGGCATCAGGGTTGGAAGGGGACTCAGAGATGTGATGGCACTGGTGAACCAGGGCCAGAGAGGGTAAGCCAGGCAGAACTAGAACACGTCTCTTGGCTCCCTTGATGCCCCACACTGCCCAATTCAGATCCCTTGGATACTACACTGAGCTGGGGCGGGGCTTGTCCTGCTAGTGCTAGGTCACCCGAGGCTCTGCCGAAGGAATGGGGACGTCTGTTGAGAAGAGAAGACTGAGGGAGGGAGTGAGAGCGGGGTTCGAGGCCATCACCGGAAGGGCTTAACCTTGTTTGCTCGGCCCAGAGGGCACAACCAGGAGCAGCAATGGGGGAGGGGGCAAAGAGACCGGCATCTAGGCAGGAGGTCAGGAGGAACTTGCTCATCCCACTGGGAGCTGTCCCAGGGCGGGGAGGCTGTTGGGAGGGGCCTGAGAAGAGGCCAGATGTTTCCTTGTCGGCTGTGTTCTAGAGGACGTTTTTGTTTAAGTGTGGGCTGGACAGATGTATGGGCAGGCCCTTCCAATTCAGAGATTTTGTGGTGGACTTTCTATGTGTGTATACCTAACCTCCCTCACTGGGCTGTAGCCGCTGTGAGGGAGAGGATTCTCTTAGCCATCTCTGGACTCCTCTCCCACCAGCACCAAGCAGAGGGTTCTGGACACAGTCAGCAAACAGACACATGAACGGGCCCCAGCGAGAGGGGCACGTGAGCTTGGGGATTAAGAGAAACTCTTTCCTCCCTCCCAGAGTTGCAGAGCCTCTGGGTGCACAGTGGACCACGGGGAACTCAAGGTCACTGGGCCTCGGGAGGAGTCTGGTGACCACTCACTGCCCTTCTCTCTGAGTTCCAAACAAGAGGAAAAGGGCTTCAATTGCAGACAGGGAGATTTAGGTCAGATAAAAGAAAAGACTTCAGGATAGCTTATGAGCCACTGGAATGGTGATGGGGGAAGTGATGGAATTTCTTTCCCCCGAGACCTTTGAAAACAAGCTTCAATGTCAGGGACAAGCCGTCAGCACGATTTAGTTACAAGACTGACTGTGGAGGAGCTGGACGAGGTGAACGCTGGGGCAGTCAGCCCTAGCGCTTGAGTCCCTAAAGCCTAGGGTAGACAGAAAGGACCAGGAGGCTGAGCAGAGAGGAAAGGAGAGGAGAAAGGAGGAGAGGGGGAAGAGAGGAGGGGAGGAGGAGAGAGGAGGGGAGGGAAGGAGGAGAGGGGGAAGAGAGGAGGGGAGGAGGAGAGAGCAGGGGAGGGAAGGAGAGAGGGGAGAGGAGGGGAGGAGAGAGCAGGGGAGGGGAGGGGAAAGGAGGAGAGGGGGAAGAGAGGAGGGGAGGAGGAGAGAGGAGGGGAGGGAAGGAGGAGAGGGGGAAGAGAGGAGGGGAGGAGGAGAGAGCAGGGGAGGGAAGGAGAGAGGGGAGAGGAGGGGAGGAGAGAGCAGGGGAGGGGAGGGGGAAGGGGAGGAGAAGAAGGCCAAGAAAGCTCTCTGGGAGGCTCTGACTGACACATTCGGTCTTTCCCTGCCACAGATCTGGGAGCAGGAGTCCCACCTATCCCCATGTCACTGGGCCAGCCAGTGCAGTCCTAGGGACAAGCCTTCTCTTCTACATCATCTGTCTTGTCACATCCTTGTAGGACCCCCAGGGCAGGGCAGACTCAGCTCTCAGTGAATGTTGATTGATTGTGGATGGATTTCTGGGCCCTGGAAACTCCTGCTAGAGCCTGACATGGGTTTTGCTGGGCCAGGTAGCCTCTCTCCTCTGGGATGACCTCCTGTTCCTGATGCAGGGTCCTCCAGAGGCCTAGGGAGCTTCTGGCTGCACCCTGGAATGAGGCAGGGGTGGAGATGGGGAGAGACAGTGGTCAGACTGGCTGAGGGACTGGTCTATTCCAAGCCTCCTTGGCCCTGCACATATTCCCCTCCCTATTAGGTGACTGTGCCACCCATCATGTCCCAAGCTAGAATGAGGGTGGGGTTTTTAAACAAAAATCCTCTTTGGTGGCACAGAGTGGGAATGTGAGGGTGCCCATACATTGGGGAAAAGGCTAAACAAGTTACAGTATATAAATGTGATGGGATACTGTTGTGCTGACCTCTTCTCAGTGAGGAGACCAACCAGGCTGCCAGAGGGCTAATGAGAGCGCTGGCCATCCTTCTCCCGAGGGGTGAAGGCTCAGGGCCACAAGGAGACAAACACTTAGACGTGGCCAATGAGAAATTGGTTCTGATTGGCTAGAGATGTCTGTAACAGTGTTCTGCTGTCAACTGGGGATGGGCTGGGAGGGTAAGAAGGAGGATTTGGGTTCATTAAATGAATAAAACATTTTAAAAGCCCCTTCCCCTCGCTTCTGCCCAGAAAACTCTGGCTTTCAAAGTCATTTTTCATTATCACTGGTCCTGACCACAGCAGCAGACAAAGCAGAGATTAACTCCACTGGAAAAGTAATAGCTAGCATTTATGTTGTTTCGTTAAGTGCCCTAGGAGATAACAGTCCTGTGACATTGGAACTATTATTATCCTCATTTTGCAGATGAGGAAACTGAGGCACAGCCAGTAAGTGACTTACCTAAGGTCACACAGCTAGGATGGGTCTAGGGCAGGATCTGAACTAAGGTCTACCCCATTTATGCACTAGGCCATCTAGCTGCCAACCCATTTTACAGAAAGGGAAATGGAGACTCAGGAAAGGTAAGCATCTTGCCAATGTGGCAGAGATGGCAAAGACTGAGGTCTCCTGGTGCCCAGACCGTGCTCTTCTTTCCATTCAGTCTCATGTGATCCTCTGCTGGGGTCAAGCCCTGTGTTCTCCTTCCCATCTATGGAGCATCCTTTCTACTAAATGGCTGCTGGCTCTCAGGAGCTGCCGGACCTTCCCGACTGAGTGTGTCTGGTCTGGCCGTGGTAATGACAACGATGATGCCCCACTAGTGGCTGCCAGAGCTCTAGGCTACAAAGTGCTTTCCTCACCAGGTCACCATGACTGTGTATGGGAAGGAAGGCAACTATGATTAACCCCATTTTACAGAGGAAGAAATTGAGGCTGAGAAAGGGAGGTGATTTGTTCACAGCAAAGCACACTGCCCATGATGTTAGTGTGTGAGTGCATGCGCGCGTACACACACACACACACGCACACACACACACCACACACACGCACACACACCACACACACCACATACACACACATACCACACACGCACACACACACCACACACACGCACACACACCACACACATGCACACACGCACACACCACATACACACACCACACATGCACACACACACCACACACATGCACACACACCACATACTCACATACCACACATGCACACACACCACACACATGCACACACACCACACACGCACACACACCACACACACACACCACACACATGCACACACACCACATACACACACATACCACACACGCACACACACATACACACACATGCACACACATACCACACACGCGCACACCCTACACACACACTCACCCAGCAGGGGACTCCAGACTCATGATAACTTTAACCCAGAAAATAATGAAAATTCCTCTCTCCCCACCACGAACGTCTTCCTCAGGATGTCCACAAGTCTCATCAGATTTGTTTACCACCTGACACCCACAGCACGTGTTTCTGCTGGTATCTGTAAGTGAGCTGAAAGGTGAAGGGGTGCTTGTGCCTTGTCCCACTGTCCTACGTTGTGCTGGGCGTCACGGACGCCCCTCTAGCCGCTGCTCAGGGCCCCTGAAGGGGAGGGAGTTGCTCCTGAAGGCCCTGACATCCGCCTTGGATCAGAGCAGCAGGGGGCATGATGAGAGAGGGCCGGCTCCCCAGCAGCCCAGAGGTGAGCAGTGAAGCCCCCAGCCAGTCTCCGGGACAGTGCTATGGGAGCCAGCCAGACCCCGCCTCGTTCAGTCTGCAGAGCAATACTCCTCAGGGCACCCTGGCACCTCTGGCCCGCAGCCTGCCTATTGGCGTTCAGAGCGAGCCCTTGCCAGTTTATGGACAAACAATGACTCTGGATTCAGCGCGTCCTGCCACCCAGAATGCTCCACTGCGGGCACCTCATCACTCTAGTGTCACGTCTGAGGCGGGGAGTGCCCAGTGCCATCGCCTACCTATGCTAACCGAGCTCTTCCTGCTGATCGCCTGCCCACAAACGCCTCTCCTCTTGCCCTCTGCAGGGCTACTGTCTCAGATAGCCACAGCCCACACAGAAAGCCTGTGGCCTTCCCTTGATCGCATCGTTTCCTGTGGGAATCCTGTCTTCTCCCCCAGACAGTGGGCTCCCCAAGGATGTCTCTGGTATGCCCCACTGCATAGCCCAGCCCGGTTCAGCCCACTGCCAGCCACACAGGTGGCACCTTCTGAACTGAAGAAATCTCTTTCCCTTAGCCTCAGGTTCACTTTGAGGAATTCCAAGATTCCCGAAGGCAGTCTCCAAAGTGGAGCTATGGCCTGCTGCCCAGTGGCATGTGATCAACCAATGAGAGAGTGGGAATATGGGTCGCATGCTCCTCTCCCCACCGGAGTCGATCTGGTGGTTTGACTCCCCCACACGCCATACCTCTTCCTTCCCCCAGGACAGCTCAACGCCCTCCCACTGCATCCCTCTCATTTCTGGTCTTAGTGGACAGACAGGCACTGTCAGGCCCAGTTCAGGGCACTGGGAGCCCGGGGCGGTGATAACCTAACCATGACGCTGGCACCTCCAGTGTCCCTCCATCTTTACATTTCCTTATGGCTAGTGGGCTTTGTGCTTGCACACCATGGTAGGGGAGTGAGCTCTCTGCCTCACCCCACGACGCTTGAGATGTGCATGTGGATGGGCTGTTACCAGCATTACAGACTGCATTACACTATCTTTTCCCCAAATTCACCTTTCTTTCTGTGAGGGTCTCCATCACCCTCCCTGTCTCCCAGCTCCTCATCGTCTGCATTATTCTGGACTCCTCACTTTACTGAAAGGGCCCTCCTCGAAGTCACCATGATCTTAGAAATGCCGATTCTGGAGAAGGTCGTTTCTCAGTCCTCAGTCCTTGACCTTGTGGTAGCCTTCAGAGCGGTGACCACCCTGTCCTTCCCTCCAGGACACTGTCTCCTCTCTGTGTAGTTAAAAATGAAGTTGAGGGTTACCAAAAAAAGCCCTCTTGCATCTCCACACTGAGCAAACTTGGAAACAGACTCTTCTAATCTGTTTTCTAATCTTTCTGACTTGGTTCCTGGATTTTGAGTCCGTTGGTTAAAAATGTAAAAATGCAACATGTTCTGATTTGTTTGTGAAAACAAATGATTCGACTGAGATCAGGGAAGATGGAGACTTTCCACAAAAACTTTGGAGCCATGGGTGGGAGGGAGGGAAACTGAGGACCATCATTATATTATGTCTCCCATTCGGCCCCTCCTGTCTCCGTGGGGGTCTCTTTTCCAGCTGGGACAGCCACTAGGGTTACAACCAGCCCCTTGAAATGTATCACAAAGTGCTCTACCAAGATGTTAAAAATAATGAAGTCGATTCAAAGGCATGGCTCTCACTAAAATAGCTAATAATGTTTTAATGACAGCAAAAAGGATGCATGCCAACAAGTATTTTCAAAACATGATTTCATCTTTATCTTCCCCTCTCAAGATGTCTACCTCTGGGGCAGGTTTTCCAGTGGCCACAATTGTTTGCACAGCACCTGGAAGTAACTGACAAATAAGGAAGGACCTATGCTCCAATGAGGGGCTGAGGCCAGACTAGGTCTCCTGATGGGTCACGCGATCAGAAAGGCTGGAGCACCCACAGTAAGGTGAGGCTAGCCAGCTCCTGTCACACTGTGCTGAGCCCCACAGAGCTCATGCCTCCTGATGTCAGGGTGGGCACTGCCCACCCCGGCCTGCTCAACAAGGATGTTGACTGAGGCTCAGACTGGCTTCTCACAGCGTCCATCCCTGCCCCACCCTGGGACAACAGTCAGGGCAACAGGCTGGCTTTGGGCCTCCCTCCTACCTCACTGCTTAGGACTTTGGTGAAAACGGGCCCATTTCTCAGGTTCTCAGCTCAGCTCTCCCCTGACCAGCCGGGCTCTGTCTGCCCTGAAGGTCGCCATCAATTCCAGGATGCTGGCTCCCATCTCCCATTCCTCATACTGTCCAGAGTGGGCTCTGAGCCCCGGCACAATGACTAGGTATGTTCTGACATGCAGCAGGACAGGAAATCACAGAGGTCCGAGGTCTCTGCCTTCCCAGAGTCCAGGCTGATCTCACTCATTCATCAGAGAGAAATGAGGTCATACACAACTCACATCCAATGACAGGGATTGCTCGAAATGTACAAAGCGGTTAAGGAGTCCCCTCTGAGAATGCAAGGACAGAGGTGCCGGCCACCCAGGACCACTGGAGCCTGGCCCAGGAACCCAGGTGTGGCCTGAGGGGCCCAGAGACCAGGCTGGAGTGACCGTTTCCCACTCCTGATGGCAGAGGGGGCTGTGCTCTCTGTTTCCAATACGCCGAGGGTGCCCAGGCCCTTTGAACACACTAACAGTGAGTGTGGGCCATAAGGATGTGCACAGGGCCAGGGCTCTCCTTGAAGAGGCCTGTATTCAGGGGTCCCACTGCTATGCTGGGTAGTTCTTTACGCCTGCCCCATCTTCCTGTGCAGGGAGCAACTGTGAGATACCCAGCGTTCACCTGCTGAGACACCCAGGCTGGGAAGCTCATCCCAGCCTGGTGCATGGCATACACAGCCTCTGGGGCTAGCACGTGGCATCCATCACTGCTGACCCCGGGGCGTGGAGGCTCAGCCCAGCCTCCTGAGGGTCCCTGCTTCCCAGCAGCAATAGTCCTCTCCCATGGAGGGCCAAGGGCCCCGTCATCACTAGTAGGTGGGAAATCATTCCGTAACGTTGCTGAGTATTTCCTCACTGGGCTTTGAATTGGTGGCACAGAAGCAAGGCCACGACCACTGTGCTTCCTCTCTAATTCCGCCCATCCTGGGAGGAGGAGCTCATCTCACCTCCTCCAGGATGTCTCCTCTGACTGCAGAAACCAGCAGGGATGTCTTCCTGTGAAGTCCTCTGGCCCTGGGTGGTCATCCCCAGACACTCCACATACTCCATGGGGATCTTCTCTTTCATTGTGTTGGGCGAAGACCCTGCAGCAAGCCCTCCTCAGCCCCGTCATTTACTGGTTGAGGGACTCTGGGCAAGCCACCATTCTCTTCAGCTTCCTCAGCTGTAAAGTGCAGACGATCGTTTCTGGGTGCACTGCATGTCTTTTGGGGATAGTTGTGAGGAAAGCATCTCAAACATCCAGGTGGTGTAGACATGTAAATCACTCTTATGATTGGCCCCATAAATCAGGACACGGGCCTCCTCGAAGCGTCCAGGGCCTGCCTGAGAGCAAGAGGCACGGGCTTCTGATGACCTGCTCCATAAATCCCCCGTTTCTGGAGAGCAGCCGTGGGAGATGCTGCAGCAGCGACGGTGGCGGCAATGTCAAATGGAGGACCATAGTCACAACGGGATTCCATGAGAATGCGTGGAAAGTAGGCCACAAGAGCCCCACGGGAGGGAGCGGGGAGGCCTCGGGAACTGTCACTGTCCCTCTTGCAGACAGCCAAACACTCAGGTATTTGAGGGAAGAACGAGAGGGGAGGTTGCCCCCATCCTCCTCTGAGCAGAGGCTGACCTGGACGTCGTGGGCTGCAGCCTGCTCCCACCCACAAGGCCCCACTCCTCTGTCCTTGGGGGCATCCTCCAATTTGATTCTTTGGTGACTAGAGTGCTGAATGCATATGGTGAGCCTTTTCAAAATGTCCCCAGCTGTTAGCGGCCTCCTGACATTTTAACATAGATCTCTGCACAGTATTTCTGTGTGCACGTGGTTTTGCAACCCTCCCCCCGCCCCCCACCAAATGTAAGCCCTTAGAGGGCAGGCTGCACTTCATTTCCCCTTCTGTAGCCCTAGCACCCAGCAGAACTGCCTTGAAAAGAGTAGGTGCTTAAAAATGCGCGTGGGCTTGAAGATAGGATTGTTAAAACATTTCATGTCTGTGTCCTTTGTCTGGGGTGAACTCCATGGAACAAGCCGCCCTTCCCGGGAGAAGGGCATCATCTGAAATCTCCTCCTATTGCTGTTTAACTCAACCTTGGATACTCAAAGGCTCCTCACCTCCCTCAGGTTCCCCTCTCCTCTGACTGGAGGGCTGGAGGGTGGAACACTTAACTCCTCCCAAAACCTTCCTTTGCAGAGCTCAGGACACGGACCCCCCAGCTCACGCTCCACTCTCCATCTGCAGAATGCCATGGAACCATGTGCCCCGTGGTGTTCTCCCCCACTCTTTTCTAGCTTCCTTTTATCTGCTGTCTTTCCTCATTAAATTGTAAGCTCCTTGAGGACAGGGGCTGTCTTTTTCTTATGTGTATTCCCAGTGTTGCCGGGCACATAGTAGGAAGGCACTTAATAAACATTTATTGAATTGAGTTGAAGATAATGTTGCTGGATGACTCTCTGATCATTAATATGAAGACCTGACAAGTACAGTTAGTTCACCATTAGGAAAACTAGAAACATAATAGGCCATGTTAATTTAAAAAATGAGAAAAATCCCATACTAGGAAGTCAAAAAGTATTAATGCAATTTTTCCTATGTGTCACATGCAGTGCTAAACACTAGGGACACAAAAAAGGCAAAACCCTCAAACACCCCAGGCCCTGTTCTCGAGGAGCTCATAGTCTAATGGGGAAGGTAACAGGTAAATAACTGAGTTCTAACCAGCTGCAGACAGAAGAACCTGGTCATGATCTCAGAGGGAAGGGGGATCAAGGAAAGCTTCTTGCAGAAGGTGGGATTTTAGTTGGGACCTTAAGGAGGCAGAGATGAGGAGGGAGAGAATCCCAGACACAGGGTTGGCAGATGGAGTGTTATGTGTTAGGAACGGCAAGGAGGTCAGTGTCTCTAGATCATAGGGTAGGAAGACAGGAAGGTGAGTAGCAGCCAGATTAAGAGGGGCTTGAAATGCCACTCAGTGGATCTGAGATTTCATCCTGGAGGAAACAGGAAGCCACTGGAGATTACTGACTAGTGAATGACGTGGGCAGAACTGCACTTTAGGAAGTTCAGTTTGGCAGGTGAATAGACTGGGATGGGAAAAGGGCAGGGAAACCAAACAGATGGCTATGACAATAGTCCAGAAAAAGCTTTTGACGAAATACAATACCCACTTCAGTTAAAAAAAAACCACATTAAAAAGCATAGGAATAAATTGACCTTTCTTTTTCGTTCTTTCTTCCTTCCTTCCTTCCCTTCTTTCTTTCTTTCTTTCTTTCTTGTGAGGCAATCAGGGTTAAGTGACTTGCCTATGGTCACACAGCTAGTAAGTGGATTTGAACTCAGGTCCTCCTGACTCCAGGGCCAGTGCTCTATTCACTGAGCCACCTAGCTGCCCCCTGACCTTTCTTTAAAATGGTAACTGGTATCTATTTAAAATCAAGAGCCAGAATTATGTGTAATGGAGAAACATTATAGGCCTTTCCAATAAGATCAGGGGTAAAGCAAGGATGTCCGTTATCACCTCTATTATTTGGTGTAGTTACAGAAATGCTGGATGTCATGGTAGGAAAATAAAAAAAAAAGAAATTAAGACAATAAGCAAAGAGGAAAAATATTACTTATTGCTGAAGATATTTTGGTCTACATAAAGAATGTTGAAGATTCAACTAAAATCAACTGAAACAACACCTTAAGCAAAAGGAGCAGGACATAAAATGAAGCCACACAAAACATCAGCCTGCACATATCACAAACAAAACTCAGCAGGGAAATTCCATTGAAATTAACTACAGAATATATAAAACATTTGGGAATCTCCCTACTAAGACAGACTCAGGAATTATATGAATACAATTGCAAAACACTTCTTTTTTTTTTTGCAGAAATAAAGACAAAAAAATTGAAGAGATATTAATCACTCATGGTTGGGTGGTGTGAATATAATAAAAATGACAATATTACTTAAATCAATTTGCTTATTCAGTGCCATGCTGGTCAAAGCACTAAAGGGTTACTTTAAAGAGCAGGAAACAATAATGGAATTCATCTGGAAGAACAAGTGATTAAGAATTTCAAAGAAAATGATGCAAAGGAGGGGGAAGGAAGGAAGCTGGGCATCAGATCTCAAACTATGCTACAAAGTTGCAATTATAAATACTATTTGCTACTGGTTAAAATGTACAAAAGTTGATCAGTGGTCCCAACAAACCAAGGATTCAGAAGCAACCAAACCCAGCAGTCTAGTGTTCAGTGAATAAAAAGTTTCCATCTATTGGGGGTGTTGTGCAATCATTTCAGCAGTGTCTGACTCTTTGTGACCCCATTTGGGGTTCTCTTGGCAAAGTTACTGGAATGGTTTGCCATTTCCTTCTCCAGCTCATTTTACCGATGAGGAAACTGAGGCAAACAGGGCTAAGGGACTTGCTCAGGGTCACACAATTAGTGTGAGGCTGGATTTGAACTCAGGTCTTCCTGACTCCAGGCATGGTGCTCTATCCACTGCACCACCTCATGCAAATCAGATTGGCAAAGATGGCAAAAATGGAAAACGACAATTGCTGGAGGGGATGTGGAAGGACAGGTATACTAACATGCTCACTCTTTCACTGTTCACCTTGTTCCACTTCCAGCTTTCCAGATCTCTTTCTCCACTCTTCTCTTCTAGCCATGGCACCCTGGCAGATTTTCCCTCCCCTGCAATCCCCTCCTCTGATCGATGAGCTCCTCTCAGAACAGCCATTTTAAGGCATTGCCCAGGCCAGCCATGCTCACTTCTTCACGCCTTTCCTGTCTTTGCTCCTGACTCTCTGGACTTCTTTCTCTACCAAGCATATCCCTTCCCCTACTTTTTAGCATCTTTTATGTACTCTCTTCCCCTATAAGCTTCTTGAGGGCAGATAAGTGGGTGGTACAGTAGATAGAGTATAGGACCTGGAGTCAGGAAGACCTGAGTTCAAATCCAGCTTCAGACACTTGCCAGCGGTATGACCCTGGGCAGGACCCTCAACCACCATCTGCCTCAGTTTCCTCATCTGTAAAATAGGGTTAGCACTTACCTCCCAAGGTCTTTGTGAAGATCAAATGAGATATTTGTAAAATTTGCAAAAAAAAAAAAAAAAGCACTATGTAAATGTTGTTGTGATTCCAGCACTCAGCCCTGCGCCTGACCCACAGCAAATGCTTAACAGATGCTTGTTGACTTGATGGAGCTGTGATTTGGTCCAGTCATTCTAGAGAGTATTTTCAACTACGACGCCAAAGACAGTAGACTGTCCATGCACCTTTTGGCCTGCTGATACCACTACCGGGTTATACCGTCAAAGAGATCAAAGAGAGAGGAGAGGCAGCAACGTGTACAACGATTCACAGGAGCATTGTTTGTGTGGTAAAGAACTGGGCAAAAGTGAAAGGCCATCGTGTGGGGGAAGGACTGAAGAAATTATGGTGTGTGAAAGGAATGGGCCATAAGAAATAAGGGTTTCAGAGAAAGATGTGTCAATCGATGCAGAGTGAACTTGGGACAGCAGGAACCAGGGACAGCAACAACGGAAAGACAAACAGCCAGAACGTCTTAAAAATGCCACTCAATGGTGCAACCGAGCCTGTGTCTCAAGGACCGTCTCCTGGAGGGCTCCGGGGGGAGAAGGAGCCGCAGACCTTTGGAACGTGGTCAGTGCACGGCTTTGCTTGATGACGACAACCGGTTCCCAGGGAGGTTTGTTTCTGAGGGGATGGGGAGGGGTAAGAGACAGGTTAGTGACAATGACACGAAGCCAGAACATCAGAGAAGCATTTACTTGGAATCAGTGTTTCCATGTGTTTGCTCTGGGTGAGCTCTGTGGTTAGCAGAGCACTGGACAGACGGCAGCTCAATTGATCCTCACAACTCTGGGTGGCGGGTGCTATTGCCATCTTGTTTTACAGATGAGGAAACTGAGGCAGACTGGTTAAATGACTTGCTTAAGGTCATATAGCTAGTGTCTGAGGCAAGATTCAAACTTGTATCTTCCTGAATACAGGCCCCATGATGATGATGATGATGATGATGGTGATGATAACAAGAACAACAGTTACCATTTATGCAGCATCCACCACATACCAGACTTTGGGCTAAGTGCTTTACAACGATGATCTCACTTGATCCTCACAACCACCCTGGGAGGGAGGTGCTATTATTATCCCCATTTTACAGATGAGGATACTGAGGCAAACAGAGGTTCAGTGACTTGCCCAGGGTCACACAGCTAGTAAGTGTCTGAGGCCACATTTGAACTCAGCTCTCCCTGACACCAGGCCCAGAGCTCTATCCACTGCCTAAAAATTAAGATTTCATTTAAAGTGCTCTGAGGAGGGCAGAAAGAGGCTAGAGGCAAACACAGATGAGCAGGATGGCCCTGGATCTCCCCTGCTGTATTTATTCTACATCATGGAAACTCCCAGTTTCAACCACATTCTTCTTTTTATGTTCTTTGCATGTGAAAATGCTCGTATTTGTTGGTCTTTGTCAAATTGAGAACCACAAGGAATAAACAGGTTACTAAAAACAACCCCAAGTCCTGAAGCCTGTCTTCCTGTTCCACGCATTGAGCTCTCAGAGGGCCCTGGAAAAACACGAGGCTGCACATGTGACCCCAGCACAGGCCTGAGTACAAATGACCTGGTCAGGAGCAAGAGTGAGGGCTGACAGCTGTCCAGTTCTGGGCGCTGGACAGAGCCCTGAGGAGGCCGGGGGAGGAGGTAGACGAGTCACACTGCCTGGTGCTCAGGACCAGAGCACGTGAGATCACGCGTCCCTCAAACAGGAACGCCAGCTTCCCCACCGCCCTCCCTTTGGCTGGGGCCTCTTGCTTGTCAAAGCCATGAGCTCCCCGCTCTGCCATCCCCTGCGTTAGCATCTCTCCCGGCTCAGCATCATCTGTAAATGAGGCGATCAAACCATCTGGGTCACTTATCAGTCAGTGTGTGACTGATAACACTGCTATCGCTATCAACAGGCCAGGCCAAGCACAGATCTCGGGGCGCGCACTGGAGACCTCCCTCCCAAGTTGCTCCTGATGCATTAATGAACGAATCCAATTCTTTGTTTCTGCTCTCTGATTGTCCATGAAGTACTGTCTACCCCTCATCTCACTAGCACCTAACTGGCCAAACTATAGGTAAAGCACAGTCTCAGGTACCACAGCAGGATGCACAACAAACGTAGCCCTTCACTCAGTGCTGGGCGAGGGATGGAGGCCCTTCTCCTCCTCCAGCCCCTCGCTTTGGAAAGGGGTCCTGGAGTTCCTTCAAGGTCACCCACGGTCCAGAAAGGTCTGCACCAGCTCCCGTGGAGCCCATGAGAATACTTAAACCATAAATACTTGGTTTCCTCTCCTAGCTCACTAGGGGCAGGGCTTGAGATGAGTCTCCACTGTGTCCCTAGACTCAAGGGCAAGGACTCAGTGACCATTCCTCTGTCCCCTCAGACTGGGGGCTCCCATGCCTCTGTTTCCCTCTCCAAAGCTCGGAGCACAGGGGGCTTGGTTGGGGCCAGCTGGTATGAGCTAGGCAGCATCTTGGGGCCTCATCCCACTCTCTGCTCCTTAACTCCCTTATGCCAACGGTGACATGGCATATTAGAGCAGCTGGCTGGCCTTCCTCCTCCTCCTCCTCCTCCTCCCTGGGCAAGCCGGTGATGCCAATGACCCCAAAAGGCCACAGGGCTCATATATTGCTCTCCCTGGCTTCAAGCTTGGCTTCTAAACCAGAAATGTAACAGTGTTTACCCACAAGGTACTTGGGAATCGGGCTGAGGGTTTAGAAAGGGAAGAAACCATGTCTTCACAAAAGTAGCATGGAGACAGGGTGTGGAGTCTGGGTCCCAGTCCCAGGGCAGTGATAGAGCCTTGGGAGGGAAGGGGTCCTCCTCTACCCCTCAGAGGCGGAGCAGGGAAGGGCAAGAGAGAAGCCTTTTTGGAAGGTTGGAGAGCGTGTGTCTGATGGCGGGTCAATGGGCAGTGGGAGGCTGGGGAGCCACAGATGTCTGTGCAGGCAGAGCTGCGCTGCCCACCCTGCCAGAGAAGGGTGGGGGAGATGGAGCAGGGAGGAAGACATTGCACTGTGGCCTGCAAGTGGAGACCCCCTTGCCCAGGGAGGTCTCCCAGGGAGGACACGGCAGCTCCCTGAACAGCCCAAGAAGAAGCAGAGCCAGCTGGCCCATATGCCAATGCCTCCTCAGCCTGGGGCAGAGGGCTGACAGACAGACACTGGTGAATGGACTCTTTGTTGGCTTTCTTCCCCGCAGCCAGGGCCCCTCTCAAGGATCTCGGGGAGACTGCCATGACATAACGTTGGCAGCAAATGACTTGGCTGAATGCAGCCCTCCCCACACGTCATCTGGGGCTCCCCACCCTCCCACCGCCCCTCGGCTTGCCATGTGACGCGTGCTCTCCAACCCTCCCAAAGGGCTTGCCTCTTGCCCCTCCCTGCTCCCTCTCTGAGGGGTAGAGGAGGGCCCTTCACCTCCAATTCACCTCATTTCCACCCAAGGACTCTCCTTCCCCAAAGCCCTGATATGGGCATCATTGAAGACTAAGTATACCTCTTAGTATGAAAACAGCCATGAAGGCGGTACCCTCTGCCTTCCATTGATGGCCGGGGCTGAAGGGGCTGCTACCTGGGCAAGCGGGGACCCATACTATACAAAGTGCCACTGAACAATGGTAATGAAAGGCGGTGATGAGAAAGGGCTGCCCAAGAGAAGATCAGCCTCATGGCCCCGGGGGGGAGGGGGAAGGACGGCGGACAGCAGAGATGTCCAGGGTCCGGAGCAGGGGGATCCTCCCTCCCCCCCGCCCCTTCACGCTAACGGGGGCTTGTCCAAATCCTCCCAAACACCCAGAGGGACTTCAAAGGCAGCAGGAAAAAGGCATTGCTTTGTCCAGTGGTGTTACCCCCAAATGCCCCTCTTCTCACTTTTCTTCACCCAAACATAAATCATTCAGGTTGTGAAGCTCAGTTTGCGGCTGAAGGCTAGGCTCTGGTTGATTACTTATTTGTTAATTTAGAGGGAAGTTGGGGGGAGTAGGCCCTGCCCTCGATGGGGTGAGAGTCTGGGGAGACAGAGGAGCCAGCTCCAATGGGGACTCCCTTCATTGGAATCATTTACATCACACAATAAAACCAAGCCCTCTTGGGCCCCAAGTCTCCCTTAGGACCAGAAGGTTTGTTCCAGCCTTGGCCACAAAGTACTTCTTAGGATGCTACTAAAATCTCATAGGGAACGAAGGCTACCCTGGAGACAATGTTCCCTATTCTGGAGTGAGTTCCACAAAATGGCTCCATCTGCTCTAAGATGCTGAGCTGGTCAAGGGTGTGTGTGCATGTGTGTACGCATGTGTGCGTGTGTGCACGCGTGTGTGCACATGTGCACGCGTCTGCTGGTGCACACACAGGTGTGTGTGTTCCTGAAAGTGCAGATGTGTGCCCGCTACCTTTAGTCTGGTCCAAGAAGGATCTATGTTGGATGACATTTGGGATGAGAGCATGGCTCGTCCCCTTACCTATGGGAGGTGGATGACTTCTGTGCAAGGCCAAGGACCAAGAACAGACAGAGCTCAGCAGACAGAGCTCCAGACCAGCTGACTCCTCGAGCCAAAGGAGTCAGTTCAACAGGGGTGACTTACCACTGGGTTCGTGTCGACAAATTCAAGATCAGCGTCCAGAAAACTGCCTCAGTCCAGTGGCCGGTGCTCACATCAGGCCGAGAGCTTCTGAGAAGCCAGTCTGGGAGAGAGAGAGCAGACAAGGAATCAGACACCATCGACTCGCTACAAAAGGAGCCGAAGGGGCCTCGTGCATCAGAATTGGAGGGCACCAGCTACACCCGGAGGGCCCTCGAGGCGTCAGGAGACACGGACATGGGAGCCCAGGCTTTGCCCACCGCAGCACTCAGCCTCGCTCTCCCCTAAATAAAGGCTCTCCAAGGCAAAGGAGGAGGTGAGCTATCCTCTCTTCTCAGCCCCAAGGCTGCTGACTTCTCCAAGTTGGATGGGAGAGAGAACAGTGTAGTTGTCGGCATTTTCCCCTCAAATGAGAGGACTCCAGCAGGAATGGGGTGAGGACAAGAGATGAGATGGGGAGAAGGAAGAGGAGAGGTGGAGAGGAGGAGGAGGAGAAAAGACGTGGAGGAAGTGGAGAGATGGGAAGGAGGAGAAGAGATGGAGAGAGCGCTGAGGACAAGAGACATGGTTCAGTCAGACACTGCATGCAGGTCTAGGGGTACACTGCCATACTGCTGCCTGGATCCATTGTTACACAAGCCCATCATTACCTCTCCAGAAGATGCCTAAGAAGACCTTGAGGAGGCATAGAAGTGGATCCCAAGAGATGAGTGACTTAAAAATACAGACCCAATCCCCAGCGGCGAGAAGCGATCCATTACGGGAAGGCAGCTCTACCGATTTTCCCTCTCCAGCGTAATAGATGGGAAAGCAGTACCCATGAGCGGAAATGGCAACCCCTGCTGCCCACGCATGCAGCCGCCCTCATCTGGGGATCAATCGACTTCTAAACAGAATATATCATTATCCATTGATTTCCCTTCCCCCCCAACTACCCCCAGCTTTCTGGAGTTCTGGGCAGCCCAGGAAGGCCATGACGATAACCCATCCTGCCTGACAGGAGCGAGCTCCCCTCCGACAAGGTGACAGGCTTCCTACGGGCCCCTTCCAACTCGGGCTTTTTCAGCATCTCCTGACAGAGATACAGAGGGGCTGCCCAAGAGTTGCATTACAGGTGACAGTAGGAGCAATGGCATTTGTCATACCAGGGCAGCATCCCCTGTATGATTAAGAAATCACTCCCACCCAAACAAAACCCAACCAAGCTCCCAGCTGCACTGCCTCCTTCGGCCATGTAGCAGCTAAAGCAGCTTCCTCTCCCTGGCCCCCCCGGGCCAAGGGGAGGGAGGGAAGTGGACCGCTCATCTTCTCCAGGCTCTGCGCCTGCAGGGCTGCCCTGCTGGATGGCAGCTCAGAGAGAGGGGCTTCTGGGAAAACACAGACCCCCATCAACACTAATTGGGCACCTACTGTGTGCACAGCTGGGCTGAGGTGGTGGTGCTGAGAGCACTGAGAGAGAATGATTGTCTAGCTGCGACTTGATCCCTGGCCTCAGGGAAATTCTAGTCTGCTAAGGGGACGTCACACACAGAGTCTGATCTGATCAGTGCAATAGAGGGAGTCTTCAGGGACAGCGTCCTTATTGATAGTAGAAGTGAAAAAAGGCAAAGATGAGCTGGACCTGCCCTATTATTACCATTTTACAGGTGGGGAAACTGAGGATCAGAACACTGAAGTGACTTGCCCAGGGTCATACAGCTAATAAGTATCAGGGGCATGGTCCAGTCTAGCACTCTATCCACCAGGCAACACTGCCTGTCACAGACTCTGAGTTCTCCTATGAAGCCCACTTTTGGTCCCAAGAGTGAGACTGGTCTGGGAATCACAAGAAGCAGTAAATCCATCTTCCTTCCTTCCTCCTCCCCTTCCTTCCTTCTTCTCTCTTCCCCTTCCTTCCTTCCTCCTCCCCTTCCTTCTTCTTCTCTCTTCCCCTTCCCTCCTTCCTCCTCCCCTTCCTTCCTTCTTCTCTCTTCCCCTTCCTTCTTCTTCCCTCCCTCCCCACCTCATCCAGGCTGCAGACCTCAGGTACTCAGGAGAACTGTGCTTCTGCTGAAGCTGCTGGACTCCTCACCCACGTGACTTGGCCAACAGCTCCTCCACCCAATGAGCACAAGCTTAGCCCCGACCAGAACATGCCCAAACCAAGGACTGTGATACAGGCTACAAAACAGAAAGTTATTTCTAGCAGCGATGCCATCTCCTCAACCCTCGATACAGTCAGGCTGTGGGGGACATTTCCAGTTCCAAGTGGCCAGAAATGGAATTCTGAATAAAAAAGCCTGCATTCTAAAGCAGGTTTTTTTTAAACCCATTGGTATGGGAGCCAAGATGGCAAATTAGAGACAACCCAGCTGAAATCTCTCAACATTCCCCTCCAAACAACTTTAAAATAATTCCTCAAATCACATTTTGGAGTGACAGAACCAACAAAAGGTCAGGGTGAGACATTTTTTTCCTGGCTTAAGAAAACTTAGGAGGTCATCTAGAGAGGTCTGTGACCCTGGGGTGGAGACTTGTCTGGGTGCAGCTCCCATGGCGGAAGCAGCGGCAGCTTCAGGAGCTCTCAGCCCAGAGATGGTAAAGGGGCTGGGCAACTGGTCAGAAAGAGATTACAGGGGACCCTTTGCTGGCACTGAGTGCAGCTAGCACTGATTGGCACTTCCATTGCCCATATGTAGCTCTGGATTGCAGTTCCAGGGTGGAGAGGAATGCTGGGGGTCAGTTCCGAGAGAGCAGGGGAACTGGTCACAGTTCCAAGACCAAGAGGAGCACTAGTGCTTATAGCTGCAGAGGAGCAGGGGCCCTTCCTGGGTATAGACCAAAGTGCAGACCAGGAGAACAGTGACCACATCTCCCCCTGAACACACCTTGGAAGCACTGAAAACTTGCAGACCCCCAGAACTAGCTCTGAAAGCAGCAGCACAAAAAAAAGCCAGAAGCTTAAGACAGTGTCTCCCCATCCCTAAATGAGCAAAGCTCAACTTTAACATAAAGTTCAAAGTCAAGAAATATGCTGGAAAAATCAGCAAACCACCACAACAAAAGAACTTGACCATAAAAAAGCTACAGGAACACCAAGACACAAACTCAGAAGATGACAATAATGTGGAAAACAGCTATAAGCAAAGCCTCTAAGAAAAATCCTAATTGGACCCAAGACAAACAACTATTCCTGGAAGACTTAAAGAAAGAATTCAGAGTAAATAGAGGAAAAATTAAGAAAAGAAATGAATGACACAAGAAAATTAGGAAAAAAGAATTAATAGCTTGGTAAAAAGAGGTACAAAAATAGTGAAGAAAATATCACATTAAAAAACAGAATTGGCCTAATGGTAAAAGCGGCACAAAAATTCACTGAAAAGAACTTCTTAAAAAGCAGAACTAAATGAGGCTAAATGAGAAAAAGAGGTACAAAAGCTTACTGAAGAAAATAATGCCTTAAAAATTAGAACTGGGCAAGTGGAAACTAATGACTTCATTAGACATCAAGACACAATAAAAGAAAATAAAAAGAATGAAAAAAATAGAAGAAAATGTGAAATATCTCATTGGAAAAACAACACACTTGAAACAGATTGAGAAGAGATAATTTTAAAAATTATTAGACTACCTGAAAGTCATGATAAAAAAGAGCCTAGATATCATATTTCAAGAAATTATAAAGGAGTGGAGGGCTTGGAATATGATATTATGGAAGGCAAAGGAGCTAGGATTACAATCAAGAATAACCTACCCAGAAAAACTGAATATAATCCTTCAGGGGAAAAAATGGTCATTTATTGACATCGAGAACTTTCAAGCATTCCTGATGAAAAGACCAGAGCTGAATAGAAAATTTGACATTCAAATACAAGACTCAGGAGAAGCATAAAAAGGTAAGCATGAAAAATTAATCCTAAGGGACTTAATAAAATTAAACTGTTTATATTCCTATATGGGAAAATGATACTTGTAACTCCTAAGAACTTTATCATTATTAGGGCAGTTAAAAGGAGTATATACAGACAGAAGACATGGGTGTGAGTCAATTATGTTGGAATGATCTCAAACAAAATGAAGGGGTGAGAAAGAGGGATGCACTGGGAGAAGTGGGAAGGGAGAGGTAGAATGGGGAAAATTTTCTTACATAAAAGAGGTGAGCAAGGAAGAACTTTTACAGTGAAAGGGAAAATGGCATGGGTGGTGGGCAATGCTTGACCCTCACCCTCACTGGAATTGATTCAAAGAGGGAAGAATGTATATACACAATCACTTACGTACAGAAAAATATCTTACCCAATACAGAAAGAGGAAAAGAAGGGGATAATAGAAAGGGGGTGGTGGTAAAGTGGGGAGCAGATTAAAGGAGGCAGTGATTAAGAGCAAAATAGACATTTAAGAAGGGACAAGATAAAAAGAGAGAGAAGGTTAAACAGGAGGAAAATAAGATGGAGAGAAATACATAGTTAGCAATCATAACTGTGAATGTGATGAGCTCGCCCATAAAATGGAAGAAATAGCAGAACTGATTAGAAATCAGAATCCAACAGGATGTTGTTTGCATGAGAAACATCTGAAACAGAAAGACACATACACAGATTTAAAATAAGGGGATAGAACAGAATCTAATATGCTTCAACAGAAGTAAAAAAGGCAGGGATAGCAATCATGATCTCAGACAAAGCACAGGCAAAAATAGATCTAATTAAAAGAGATAATCAGGGAAACTACATTATGCTAAAAGGTACCACAGACAATAAATATAAAATTTTTTTACAGCAAGTTTCCCTGATGAAGGCCTCATTTCTCAAATATATATTGAATATTGAATTGAGTCAAATTTATAAAAATAAAAGCCATTCCTCAAATGATAAATGGACAAAGGAAAGAAACAGGCAGTTTTCAGAAGAAATCGATGCTATCCATGGCCATATAAAAATGCATTAAATCGCTATTTATTAGAGAAATGCAAATTAAAACAATTCTGAGGTGCCACATCACCCCAATCAGATTGGCCAACATGACAAAACAGGAAAATGATAAATGTTGGAGAAGATGTAGGAAAATTGGAACACTAATGCATTGTTGGTGGAGTTGTGAAATGATTCAACCATTTTGGAGAGCAACTTGGAACTATGCCCAAAGGGCTATAAAAATGTGCATATCCTTTGACCCAGCAATAGCACTTCTAGGGCTATATCCCAAAGAGATCATACAAACGGGAAAAGGACCTACATGTACAAAAATATTCATAGCAGCTCTTTTTGTGGTGGCAAAGAATTGGGAATTGAGAGGATGCCCATCAATTGGGAAATGGCTGAGCAAGTTATGGTATATGAATGTGACGGAATACTATTGTGCTATAAGAAATGATGAACAGGCTGACTTCAGAAAAACCTGGAAAGACTTGTATGGTCTGTTGCTGAGTGAAGTGAGCAGAACCAAGAGAACGTTGTACACAGTAACAGCCACATTGTGTGATGACTAATATTGATAAACTTAACCCATCCTGGCAGTACAAGGATCTAAGACATCTCCAGAGGCCTCGTGATAGAAAATGCTATCCACATTCAAAGAAAGAACTATAGAAGCCTAACTGCTAATTTTTTTCTTTTCTGTTGAGTTTTGTTTCCTCTTTCTGATGGTTCCTCCTACTGGTTTTAATTTCTACTTACAACATCACTAATGTGAAAATATGTTTAATATGAATGTAAATATATAGCCTATACCAGATTATGCGCTGTCTTGGGGAGGGTGGTGGGGAGGAAAGGGGAGAAAAAATTTAAACTCAAAAGCATATGGAAATAATCATTGATAAATCAAAATAAATTAATAAAAAAAATAAAAGCCATTCCTCAAATGATAAATGGACAAAGGAAATGAACAGGCAGTCTTCAGAAGAAATCAAAGCTATCCATGGTCATATAAAAATGCATTAAATCACTATTGATTAGAGAAATGCAAATTAAAACAATTCTGAGGTACCACCTGATATCTATCAGAAATGACAAATCCTGGAAGGGATGTGGGAAATAGGTTCACTAATGAATTGGGGATGGAGTAGTGAACTGGTCCAACCATTCTGGAGAACAATTTGGAACCATGCCCAAAGGGCTATCAAATTGTGCATACCCTTTGACCCAGCAACATCACTTCTCCGTCTGTACTCCAAAGAGATCCAATAAAGAGGAAAAAGGACCTATACATACAAAAATAATGACAGCAGCTCTTTTTGTGATGGCAAAGAATTTAGAAATTCAGGGTATGTCCATGAACTGGCTGAACAAGTTGTGACACCACTGTGATGGAATGCTACTGTGCTATGAGAGACGACAAGGGAGGTGGCTCCAGAAAAACATGCCGAGACCTATATGAATTGATGCAGAGTGAAGTGAGAAGAACCAGGAGATCATTATGCACAGTAACAGCAATGTTGTAATGGTGATCTACTGTGAAGGGCTTGGTTTTCAATACAGTGACCCAAGACAATTTGAAAGGACACATGTTGGAAAAATGCTATCTGCTTCTAGAGAGAACTGATGAACTCTGGGAGCAAACTGAAGCACAGTTTTCTCACTTTTTTATTTCTCTTGCCTTTTACGTATTTATTTATTTATTTATTTAGGCAATTGGGGTTAAGTGACTTGCCCAGGGTCACACAGCTATCCATTTATTTTTGCAATATGCATAACATGGAAATATATTGAGCATAATCTCATCAATAATATTGAAATTATGCTGCTTGACTTCTCAGTGGGTACAGGATGGGGAGGGAGGGAGGGAGAGAATTTGGAACTCAAAATTTAAGAAGAAAAGAATATTAAAAATAATAAATGTTAAACAACCACAGTGGTGCAAAGCTCCCCAACAAGGGGATGAAAGCCCTCCTGACTCGATGGGCTTGCTCCCTCGGGGTTCTTAGTCAATCTCCAACCCTTGTCCAAGCAGACCTGATGCCAAGCGACCTGGAGACTCTCAGGGGCCTTCTACATTTCATTTGGAAACGCCTCCTCTTCTGCCTCAGGCCTGGCCGTTTGTTTAGGTCTTGGGCAATTCCCTCCCCTTCTGGGAAGTTTTCCCTGAACACCCTAAGACCACAACAACTTCCCCCTTCTTGGAGGAGCATTGATTTCCTGCCCCTCTCATTGGCCCTCACGATGGAAGGAAGGCCCAGAGCCAGGCATCAGGAGAACGGAGGGAAATATACTACAGAAGATGGGGCCACACCCAAGCAGCAGGTCTTGGCCAAGGAACAGGGCCCCTCCCAGCTCCACCTCCACCTTCTCTTCATGGAGGTGCAGGGTAATTTTCAAGGGTGGACCACATGAATTATGGCTCTGATCAGCCTCCTTGGGTGTGTGGGAAACCTCTGGCCTCCCCCAATGGGGTGGTAGGGACTTTATGAAGGCAGATGCTGACTTCTCTGACCCAGCCTCCCACCAGCTCTCCAGCAGAGAATAGCAAAGAATAGAGGCAGAAGAGGTGTCGGCAACAGCCAATGCTTCCCAGACAGAGCTTGGTAAGAGGTATCATCAGCTTTTCCAGGAGAGCGAGCTCCTGAGCAGAAGCACCAATTAACTGGCTGGCTGTGCGACTGACACAGGATCAGAGACCCATCATCTATTTGTGTCACAGACCTGGCTGGTGTTTAGCACTCCAGTCTTCAATTATGGCAGACACAGAGATAGTACCCCACACCTTCAGGAGCCAAATAAACAACATTGCTCATGTCAACTGAGAAAAGAGACGTTTGGTTTGTTTGCTTCAAAACAGAAATCCAGAGTCGAGATGGTGATGTGCTGGGCCAGCACCCAGGACCCCTTCCCTCAACCTCCCCTGCCTGGAACCGCCCCACACAGGGCTGCAAGAAATGACATTCTTGGCATGAGGCTGAGGCGATCTGTTCAGAGTATAATCCTGCTAGGATGATCATTGCTCTTTAAAAGGAAGGGGAGAAACATACCAGCCATCAATAACATCCACCCCAAGTTCACAGAAGCCTAGCCAACATTTTGACAAAGAAAAAAATAAATGTTCACAGAAGGTTTATCCATCAGCTATATCAACAGCTCCTGGGAGGAGGCATCTGGATTCCACCAGTTTTTGAAGAGGAAAACAAAGATAGCACTGCTGAGCCTCCACGGGCAAAGGTGGGAGAAGCTATTACCACCAGCTCCATCCACACCTAGGTGCTTCCCTTACCTGGCAGAGGAGAAGACCTGTTATTTATTCTTACCAACTGGGCGAGGGCACCTGCCAAGCCTGCGCTTGAAGTCCCCAGGCAGCCAGCTCCTTTTGGAAGCTCGGCTTGCAGCCGAATCCCCGCGCTGTGGAAGCTAACAGGAACACTGGCACTTCTATTTCCATCCCACTCTGCTAACAGTCAGGATGAAAGGCATGGCTCAGCCCTGGGCTCCTCCTCCCAGACAAGCACTCTGCCTGTGACTCACTGCTCCCTGTCCTGTCTGTCTTCCCTGACTCCTGGCCAAGGCCAGCTTGACCCCTCCTTGTCTCAGGGCCTGAGGATTCTCTGCTGGGGATGTGGGAATTCAGCCTGGCTGATGACAGCTTATTATGAAGCTGTATCAGACACACTCACCTCCCAGGGCCACTTCTCCCCCTGACAGCTCTGCACACCACAGGGACCCGCCACTCTGCTCCCTCACCTTCTCCCACGGGGGCCAATGTCTCTATTGACAGGAGCTGGAGGCCCCAGGGCTCTCAGGAAGGCCAACTCCATCCCATGGCTCTCCATGAGGGCCTGGCACAAGAAGTCAAAATGAGGGGAGGCCCTGAGAAGGTAAGCAGGCACTTCCTCGGGAGAAAGCTTCCAGGGCATGGCATGGGATGAGCCCATCCCAGGCCCATCCAGGGCTTGCCCATCCCAGCAGAACAAGATGGAGGCGAGGACTCCAGGACCCCACAAGAGCTCCTGTCGTCTGAGACAGACTCCCTGTTTCTCAAGAGACAGGACGGAGTAGGAGTGGGGGCTTATACACTTCAGTGCCACTCAACCAACACTGATGAATCCCTAGGACTCTGGTGAGAAATAGAGAACAAAGGTGCTAGGAAAACGAGGTGTTGATACAAATTTATCAGAAAGGAAAAAACCCCAGCTGGAGTGGCTGGAAGGATGGTGATGAAGTATGGAGGAGGCCTGGGTCTATGAGAGGAGGGGGATGGCTGGGAAGAAGGTGACAAGCTCAGGGTGGGGCAGATTGTATCAGAGGTCTCAGCAGGACCTTGACATTTCAGAAAAATGTTTGACAAAGGAGGCTTGACCAAAGAGGGCTGCTTGACGTCCAGCTAACCAGACAATTCAGATCAGAAGATCCCCTCCCCTTTGTGTCCCTAGCAGTCAGTCCAGCCTGGACTGGGCTCTCGAGAGACTCTGGCACCTCCAAAGGCAGCACCTGGCCCAGGGCTGGGCCCACAGCCAACGCTGTCAAGGTTTGGTGAATGAGCTCTTCTAAGGGTCTGAGGTGCACGCTGCTATTTCCCCTTAAACATCTGGTTGAGAAAGTCCCACAAAGTACTTGCATGATTCACATCCAAAAGAGACCATTCCCCACCCCCCACAAGCCAACCAACCAAACCAGACCTTGCTGTGTGACCCTGGGCAAGTCACTTCACCTCTGTTTGCCTCAGTTTCCTCATCTGTAAAATGGGGATTTGGTTCTAATGGAGAGCTTTGCTTTTGCCCCTGGCTAGTTCTTGAAAATCCTGCTCAGCTGCTGCTTCTCCTACTCCCAACACAGCTATGGGGGCTTCTCCTAAAGGTGCCGAAGAGTGTCGATACTGGCTTTGGATGCCTCCCACCTTCCCAGGCACTCTCCCAGCCTATAACGGCTCCATTCAGCTCTATCTCCCCTCCTCTCCTCCTCCTCTCTCTCTCTCTCTTTCTCCTCCCTCCTCTCCTCTTTCCTCTCTCTCTCTCCCTGCCTCCCTCCTTCTCTCCCCCCCATCCCAGAAAGGAAGGAGGGTGGGGGTTGCTCCAAACTGTTTCACAAACAAGTACACTTCCTTGCCTTGCTTCCATAACGGATCTTTGATTTTCCCTAGATGATGTTACACGGAGAAAACCCATGAAATTCCCAGACCAGTGAGTGAGACTCCCCTGCCCTTCCACTCATCCACACAGCTGTCATGACCTCCTCTTCCCTGATCACCCCTAGAGCTCGAGCTGTCAGGCCCCACGATGTCCTCCTCTGTGAAAGGCACACTAGCACCAATTTGCCAAAGCCAGGGAACTTTCATCCATCAGTTGCCTCCGGTGAAGATTCCATTCACTTGTGCTGGGATCCTCCCACCTCCCATCAACCTCGAAGCTCAGAGATCAAATGAGGTCCCTCTAGAAGACGAGGCAGAGTGAGGTCTTCATGCCCGGTGAGCCTTCTTCTTATTCCAAAAAGGCAGAAAAGTTTCAGAATGCGACCTCTCCTTTCCAGCTTCTCCAGCATTCACTTCCTAAGTGGTCTCCCTGCCTCCAAAGCCTCCTGTTCCCTCCAGAACAAAATGCAAACTCCACCCCCCTGCCTTGTCTGTTCCTCACCAGCTGGGTCCCAGCTCCCGTGTTCCACTGAGCTCACCTCACTGCTGCTCAGCCACTGTAAGTACTGGCTTTTCTCAGTCCCTGGCTTTGCACAGACTGTCCGTCCCTTGTGCCTGGAATGCCCTCCCCTCATCACCTCTACCTCTCAGAATCCCTAGACTCCTTCCTTCAAGATTCAGCTCAAGCACCATTAGCTCCATGAGACCTTCCCTGACTCCCCAAGTGTTCTTTCCTTAAAAAAAAACCCGACTTATTCACTTTGTATTTATTTTTCTGAGCACACACAATTCCCTGGATACCACCCATAAGGCCACGAGGGCAACCTTGCTTTTCTATCTCCATCACCTACCCCAGTCCCTGGAGCAAAACAGGTTCAGACTCAGGGCTTACAGAATGGGAGTGGAAGGACACAGTGAGGAGAGGATTGTAAACACCTGTCTTGGAAGTTCAGCTGTCGGTCTGCTGGGGACCTGCAGCCCCAGTCTTCAGGCTTCCCTCGCCAAGAATTCACCGGGAGCTTCTTGGAGGCACGGGGCATCATCAACAGCCAGTCCCACAGCACTGCCCTGCCACAAAGACCCCGCCATTTCTTATCCAAGTAACATTAAGTTAAAAGACAGCCAAGGTCAGGATTTCCTGAATGATAATTTTTTTCCTTTGAAAAGTAGAGGTTTAACCCCAATTGCCTTACCAAAAAAAAAAGAAAAGAAAAGTGAAGGAACCAATAAAGCAGGGGTGGAGAGGGAGAGGAGATGCTTCTGGATCTGATTCTCGATCGACATGGGGGGGGATTGGTCACTAGGATAGAAGTGATGGAAAGGAACACCAGGAACCCAAGGTTTGAAGGGAACAGATTGGAAGATGGTCAGAAGAAAGGCAGGGAGGATTCCCTGGATTCAGATTCTTCCAGGAGAGCCAGGTCAGAAGGAATACAAGCTCCCAAGAATGGAATTTTGAAGCTGCTCATGGAAACTTTTCTGATGAGGAAGAAAAATGCTGATGTGAATGCCCAGGGAGTCCCCCCTCCTTCCCTATCCATGTGTGGCCCTTCCTCTCTGGAGCCCCATGGGAAGTCCTCACTGCTTTGAACAGAATGCCAAAGGGCACATGCTCTGTTGCCACACCTCCCGCCCCTTGGAGAGAAGCCACCACCGTGGAGCGGCCTCCACACCAGCTAAGGGAAAACTTGCACTTGGAAAATAGACCCACCCTTATCTATTAGAGGAAAAATGCACCTATGGGAGAGAACATCTACCTCTTCCTTTGCTAGCAGAAAGTGCTGTCATCCACAGGAATGTGTGCAGAAATGGCCCATGAGCCAGGAGTTCAAATATAGACCCACAAGTGTGGTGGCCAAGCATGTGATCAGTCTTTGCCATCTTGTCCCCATCTGTAAATGCTGCATGACAACATCCCCCACCAACCGAGAGTTTTGTCAGCTGTGCTTACACGGAGCCAAGAAAAGAATCAGGCCCCTCTGAACATCCAAGTCGGAGGGACCCTCTGGCGCGCTAACTCCCTGGAGAAGGGATTTGCCCAAGCCCACGTGGCAAACGAGGGGCCACGGCGCAGCTTGGACCCAGGCCGCGTCCATGGCTCTCGCCCTGCCTCGAACCGCCCCTCTGACATCTAACGGCAGAAATTCTGGGCAAGTTACTTCTAACTTGAGAGAACTTTCCTCTTGCCTTTGCAGAAAGCCCTCTGCCCGGCCCCTGACAGGCTTTCTCGAAAGCAAACTTCTTGCCTGCTGCCGGAGTCTTCTGGGCAGAGACAGCTCTGTAAATAATATGCACTCCTTTACAGGAACGGTAGAAGACAAAGCCCGCCCCACGATGCAGGCACCTGCTGATTCATACTGCACTCATTGCTGGCTCACACACAATGGAACCGAATGGCTCCAGTTGGGAGCACATGCAGGTAATGAGAAGCAGCAGGCGTGAGACCTGAACAGGGGAGGGCAAGGGGGCAGGTGTGCGCTGAGTGTGGGACTGGGAATTGCCCTCCTTCATTTCTCTATCAGACACTTAACAAGGAAACAGCGTGTTCAAATCCAGTATTTCAACTGGAATTTCTATAGACACATCTGGACTCCCAGAGTCTGCCTGTTTAGGAAGCAATGACTGGGCCATAAGGTCCTTCCCATTTCAGAGACCCAAAGCTGAGTCCAAAAAGATCAGCAAGGGCCTGCGGACAGAACGTGGGTCCTAGAGTCACATCAGACCAGGTGTGGGCAGAGAACTTGCTGTCATCTCCCATCTGCTCCCCTGAGACAGGAGAAACTGAGGTCTTTTGTCATCCCATGTGTGTGGTCTCCCTCTATTAATACTACTACTACTGACGATAATAATGATGATTGTCGTAATAACTAACATGTACACTGCACCTGCTTTGTGCCAGGCACTGTGCTAAGCACTTTAATAAAATGATCTCATGCGCGCTTCACAGCAATTCTGAGAGGTAGGCACTGTTATTATCCCCATTTTACAGATGAGGAAACTGAGGTAAACAGAGGTGAAGTGACTTGCCCAGGGTCACACAGCTTGTAAGTGCCTGAGGCTGGATTTGAACTCAGGTCTTCCTGACTCCAGGCCTAGTACCTTCTCCACTGCACTACCAGCTACCAGAGAAAGTGAGCGCTTTGATGTTTGCTTTTATGTTTGTATCCCCAGCCCCTAGGATATAGCTTTGCATATAGTAAGTCCCAAATAAATGGCTTTTTCTTTTCTTTGACCTTCCCTTCCTTCCTTCCTTACCTCTATCCATCCATCCATCTGCCCAAACAACCTACTAACAGACTGACCCATTGTGTCCAACTGCCTGAAGTCTCACACCCTTAACACTGCTCCTGTGATAGAGATTTCAGGAACCGCCCTCCTTTCCAGC
>NW_020952400.1:799641-804446 GCF_900497805.2 Vombatus ursinus
ACACACACACACTCTTACACCGCTCCTATGATAGAGATTTCAGGAACCGCCCTCCTTTCCAGCACACACATGCACACACATACACACACACACACACACACACACACACACACCCCCTTACACTGCTCCTGTGATAGATTTCAGAAACTGCCCTCCTTTCCAGCACACGCACATACCCACACACCCATGCACATGCACCCCCCCCCCCCCCCCCCCCCCCCCCCACATGCTCACACATTCAGCTCCCAATTGTCCATCCCAATAGATGACCTCCACAGAATATAGCGTGGACAATTCCCAGACCATTTCTGTTTGTCTCTGGAATGTGTCTGTACTTCTGCCTATAAAGGAAGGGGGCACGATACTTCATGCTTCAGCACCCAGGACAAACCCTCATGGTGATACAAATTGGGAGGACCTAGGAAGTCACCCACTTTCCCCCTCCTGCCCACCTGTTTGGCCCTTCTGGATCCATGCTGCGGGCAGGCTGGGCACCTCTTGGATAAAGGAGTTTTCTCATTCCTCCTGCTCCCCACGTGTCTGGCTCACGTCCCTCTGGCTAAGGAAGGGGATGGATTCATGACACGCATGTAATCGGTTCAATGGCTTGCCCACTAGCTCCTGTTAGGCTGTCTGGGGTGGAGGTCAGGGGCCACAGGGTAGTGTCCTGTGGGAGAAAGGGCCTTGGGCCCACTGCAGTCAGAGGACCCGGGTTCAAAGCTTGATTCTGCAACTTCCTACTGGGTTTCCTGGGGCAATCCTGCTTGTTCTCTGGGCCCCAGTCTCCAGGACTGGAAAAATGAAAGGGGGAAGAACGACAGTCTCCAGGGTCCCTCCCAGCTCTTCGTTGCCCGGTGATTGTGGGTGTGAATGTGCAGAAGTGCTGGGACGTGAAGGATGGCCCATTGAGAGCAAGGCTGCCACCAGGCCCTGACTTGGACCACAAATCCTGCTGGCGCTGTAAGCAGCTTTCATCTCTGGGAGGTTGGGAGGAGCCTGGCCTCCCCACATAGAGCACACATGTTCATTCATAGCAGGGAACCCTGGCTCTCTCACAGGTCTGTAATAAGATTATCTGTTTTCTCCCTCAGCCCTGCACCAACATTGTCAGAGGCACGACCCCATTTTCGATGGCCACTAAGGAATCTGTCTGTGATCCTGTTTGGAGGAGAAGGAGCCATTGTGGGTGAGCTGGTTCCAATTACACACAAATTATCCCCGAGCAAATGCTGAATGACTAATGATAGACATCTGAAACAGCCTAGACATGGCCACACGCAGATGCCAGCATTCCCAAGTGCCCAAGCCTCAGCAGCCCACCATGGTCCTGAAGTGACATTCCCCCAACAGGCTTACAGACTTGATAAATTTCCCTTACCACACATTTATTACCTAGGAAAACAGAGCTGGCACCGGGGAGGGCATCCCTTTAATATCCCCCTGGAAAGAAGCCCGAGTACCAGAAACCCTCGGGGAATAAGAAAACATTCAAAGAAATAAGCAAACAAAGGAGGGGAGGGGGAAGGAGTAAACACTTACTAAGTGCCTACTGTGTGCCAGGCCCTGGGCTAAGAACTTTACAAATGTGACCTCAGTCAATCCTCACAACAATGGGAAGCAGGAAATTTCAGAATTATTAGATTTTCCACAAACTCCAAAGAAGAAAACAATCTGAATTTTGTATTACAGGGAATCTCATGAGAAAGTTGACTAGAAACATTTAAAAGGGTAGATTACAAGCCATCAGAATTCAATGCCAGCGGGGTGGAAACCAGTTCAGATTGCAAGTAGCCACTCCATTCTTCACCCTTCATTCTGCCTGTGCCTCTGCCCCTTCAAACAGGACCTCCTGAAATCATGCCTGGGGAGGAGCTAAGACACTTAACTTTGAACTCCTGGCCACAAGTCAGGAGACCGAGGTGAGTAGGGAGTGCATTCCAGGGATGGGGGAGACCAGGCAGCGGGGCTGGGAGATAGCGTGCTGTCTACTGGGAACAGCAAGGAGTCCAGTGTTAATGGATTGAGGAGTAAGTTGGGGGTGGGGAGGGGAGAGTAAGATTTAAGGAAGGAATGACCTAAGCTTTGCTTTGAATAAGTGGGCACCAGCTTGGTTCTCTGCAGTTGTAACTTCATTTAGTCGGTTGACATCCATTCACACAGCTTCTGCTTCATCTACAAGGCTCTGGGCTGGGCAGCAGAGATCCAGAGAAAACAGAAAAACAGCCACTGGCCTGGCAGTGCTTACAGCCTCCCCGAATGCAGAACGACGGGACTAGATCAATTCAAAAGCCCCAAAATGGAGGGCTGGGACCAAGCTAGGAAGAGCCTTGAAGGCCACACTTAGACATTCGTGTCCCAGAAGCACGACGGAGCCACGTTTGGTGTCGTCTTCAAGCACACTCTTGTCATCCTGGTGAATGCCTCACACCAAGCAGCAGACAGTGTGTGCTTCAAAAATGCCAGTTCACTGCCTGCTTAGCTCTGCATCAGTTCATCCAAACCTTCCTGGCTTTCTCTGACCTCTGAATCTCATCCATTCCACTCAGTGAACACAACTCGTTTGGCGACTTCCCATGGCTGGGTGCCTGCTTAGTTGGAGGAGGGACTGCGTTTCACTCAAACCCGGGAGATCTGGAGTTGTAGCAATGACACTGGGCAAAGATGAATTCAAATGAGAAAGCATTACGGGAGTAAATGAGAGTGGCCAAGCTTCAAAGGGCCACTGGCAATGAGGTCACTCAAGGAGGAGGTCACTCGAGAAGAAGGTCACTGGGTGGTCCAACGTTATCCTGTGAATGGCGCAGTGAGGGAGGGAACACGCACCATGCACAGAGGGAGGGAAGAGGGCGTGGGCTAGCTGCTGGTCAGCCAAGCCTGGACGGGATCCCTTCAGACACGGCTTGGATGCTCCAGTTTGGTGATGCTGAGGTCAAGCCTGGCCCGGCTCTGCCACCTAGGAGCTGTGGGACCCTGACCTCCTCGGGACTTTGGTTTCTCCCAGTCAACTGAGGGGGTCGCACTAGATGACCTTTGAGCCTCCTGGTTCCACAAATGCTGTAGGCTTGACTACTGCCTGGTGTGGGGAGAAGACGGGAGGGGCTAGGCTTAAGAAGAACCATGGCTACCTCACGCCACAGTGCGGTCAGCCTGGCCTTTCCAGGGAGTCAAGCCTCAAGGAGATCTTTTGGGCTGCAGGACCAGAGCCTGCCTGTGTTAGCAGCTGGGCTCACTTGGACAGCCTCTGAAATCCTGTTATAACCAGCACCCCCCCAGTCCAGGCCTAGCTCTTAACTAGCCTCTTGGCTGGGGCTGGCCAGATGCCTCTCCTGGAAGCCCAGGTTTGGAACCTCCCAGAGCTGGCTTCCATATCTGCAAAAGCATTTGGAGGATGGAATTATCTGAGGACCCTTAACGATGCTCAGGAAGTGAGCCAGCGTCTTCTTCATCCTGGGCGCTCGGGCTCGAAGGACACAGGCACTGATTAGCAGCAGCCATCGTCAGACACGTTCCCCGGGATCGAGCGATAACCTCTGATAATGGCCACGATTGTCCAGAATTACAGCAGTAATCATTTAGCTTCTGCACGGTCTCCCATCGTCATGCACGGCACACATTTCCAAACGTCTTCACACGAAGTAGCCTCAGGAGAGCGCTGAAGGGAAGCAGCCAGGTATCCTGGACGCCGGGGCTGGGCCCTCCAGGATGTGATGGCCATCTCCTTCTGAAGCTGGTGTTTTGAGTGCTCAAAGCCCTGGAGGAAGGCGGCGCGTGCGCGCCCTCGTGTGTCTGGAGCCACGTCTCATGTCAGCCTGCTCGTCCTGGGGAGAGGTTGGGCCGAGACGCTCATCCCATCATTCATTCACCCATTGGCCCTTTAATGAAGTAATTCCTCCCTGTCACTCGCCAATTACCACCATGCCTCCCAGACATCAATGACTTCTATATCAGAATGGAGCCCGGTGGTGTTTCAAGTCCATGAATACAGACATCCCTTAGCCCTTTCTTCCAGAGCAGCAGCCTCGTTTCTGGGCGCTGCCTTGCGTGGGGAGTCCTTTGAATTCCTGTCCCATCCTTCTGTTTGGAGGGGCAGCTGGTTCAGTGTGAGGTCAGCCCCAGCCAGCGCGGGATCAATTCTGGCAGTCCCCTCCCCGGGCCCTCCACGCTCATTACAGCCCGACAGACATGCCCACCGTCTGCAGCAATGACTTGGAGCTGTCATTCAGCCCACCGTGAGCAAGACCCCCTCACAGGAGAAGACGATGTAATGAAAACTGTGAGCCGAGGTCTGCGCAGGTAACAAGGCGGCTTTGGGCCTTGTGGCCTACTGGAAGTTTTATTCATCGTGCAGATTTCCCTTCTTCCCAGGGAGGAAGCAGGAGGCATGGGACAGGGGAAGGCAGAGGCTCCTTTCCCTTCTGGTCAGTGGAGGAAGCAGCATTCAGTTGGCAAGGGAAGACTGGGTACAGAGGCTGCCAATATCCTGGGAAAGAAAAGCAGTGTGTTTTCTGCTAGGAGCTCTTCTGCCTGGCCTCTCCTCAGGAAGCAGACTGTGGCAATGGCAGTAGCAGCAGCAGCGGCCTCTTTGGAGCCTTTCGGTTCTATAGACAAGTCTTGAGAATGCCGTCAGACCAGGACCGCGGGACGCCAGGACACTGGGACTGCAGGACCCCGGGACGCCGGGACACTGGGACTCCAGGACACTGAGACTCCGGGACACTGGGACTCCAGGACCCCGGGACGCCGGGACACTGGGACTCTGGAACACTGGGACTCCAGGACCCCGGGACGCCGGGACACTGGGACTC
>NW_020952400.1:804456-824112 GCF_900497805.2 Vombatus ursinus
GGAACACTGGGACTCCAGGACCCCGGGACGCCGGGACACTGGGACTCCAGGACCCCGGGACGCCGGGACACTGGGACTCCGGAACACTGGGACTCCGGGACACTGGGACTCCGGGACCCCGGGACGCCAGGACACTGGGACTTCAGGACACTGGGACTCCAGGACCCCGGGACTCCAGGACACTGGGACTCCAGGACACTGGGACTCCAGGACACTGGGAGTCCAGGATGCAGGCACTTGGAGGCCACTACCTGGGGAAGGTGCTGAGTCACTGGCAGGGAGCCTGGCCGGCAGCTCTCCTCAGCCCTGAGGCCGGCAGGGATGCCAAGGGAAGGAAGTGATAACAGAGGGGCAAGTTCACCTTCTTTCCTGGACCACAGCAAGAAACAGAAAGACGTCTAAGAGTTGTTATCCTGCAGCCCAGGCAGCTGAGCCCAAAGCTTCCTGGCTCCTCCCCCGAGGGTGCCAGACACATCCAGCGCACGTTTGGCTCGACAGTTTCAGACTCTGCTTTCTAGGGGTTTTTGCTAAAGAGTTTGGAAAGAGGACAGAAAACCCTGGAGACCAGGTCGCAGGCTCGGCCTTCTGGTTTACGCTGTGCAAAGGCATGGGAGGCACCAGCCCCAGGCTGGCCCTGATGCCAGGGTCAAGGGGCCTCAGAGACGCTCAGGCTCCCACCACACTGGTGTCCCTGGCGGCTTCTGCCACTGCCTCTCCCTCCTCCTTCCTGCCCCACACGTGGTGCTCCCTTAAGACTCCAATGACCTGCTCCCCCCTCTCCCCCTTTCCTGGGCTCACACACTCCTATCTGGTCCGTTGTGGCAATGCCCTCATTCAGGCCCTCGGGCCCTCTTGCCTAGCCTAGCATAAGCATTTGGGGACGTCTCTGTCTCCAATCTGGCCCTTTCCAATCCATTGGCACAGGTCTGACCTCAACACTTCTGGTCAGAGATTCAACGTCCCCCCCTTCCCCTTTGCCAGCTGAATAAAGTACAATTCTCCTGCCCTAGCTCTGAAAGCTCACCTCAGTCTGGGTCCAGTCTATCCTTCCACGCTCCTCTCTTGCTACCCACCCCTCATTTGCAGTCTTTATTATCAATCAATCAATAAGCATTTGTTAAGCACCTTCTATGTGTCAGGCACTGTGTTAAGCTCTGGGGGTACAAAAAGAGGCAAAAGACAGCCCTGCCCCCAAGGAGCATACAATCGAATAGGGGGGCAACGTGCAAACAAATATAGACAAAGCAGCTATGTACAGGACAAATAGGAAATATTTAAAAGAGGGAAGCTGCTGGAATGAAGAAGGAAAGCACTTAGCTGGGATCTGAAGGGAGCCAGGAGGTCAGCAGCTGGAGATGAGGAGAGAGAGCATTCCAGGCACGGGGGCCAGCCAGAGAAGATGTCAGGAGGCCAGAGACGGACGGTCTTGTTTGTGGACCTGCCAAGAGGCTGGTATTATTAGCTCAAAGAGCAGGTGATGGGGAGTAAGGTGGAAGGAGACTGGAAAGGAGGAGAGGATCTAGGTTGGGAAAGGCTTTGAACGCCCAGCGGCATTTTGTATTTGATACTGGAGGTGGTAGGCAACCATTAGAATTTATGGAGTGTGGGGGGGAGTGACACGATCAGACGTGTTTTAGGAAAATTATTTTGGGGCTCAATGGAGGATGGATTGAAGAGAGATGAGACATATAGATGCTGCAAAGGTGAAACCACAGACCTTGACAACAGCTCTGACGTAAGGGGTGAAGGGGCGTGAGGGATCCAGGGTGACCCTTAGGTTGGGAACCTGAGGGCCTGACAGGAGGGTGGGAGTAGGGGGGAGGGTTTAGGGGAGAGATGATGAATTCTGCTTTGGACATGTCGAACTTAAGACGTCTACTGAACAACTAGTCCAAGCTGTCTGAAAGGAGTTGCAGATAAGAGACCGGAGGTCAGTAGAGAGTTTGGGGCAGGAGGTAGATTTGATCAGCTGAGAAGGTCATTAAATCCATGGGAGCTGACAAAATCCCAAATGAAGCAGTCCAGAGGGAGGAGGGCAGAGGGTTCTGAGGGCCACCCATGCGTAGAAGGCATGATCTGAATGCCGACCCGGGAAAAAAGACAGAGAAGGAGCGTTCGGAGAGGTAGGAGAAGAATCAGGAGAGGAGGAATCCTGCAAACGTCAGGCTGAAAGTGAACCTGCTTGCCCCTGCTCTTCTTGTCTCCCCTCTCCAGTCTCCAGGGTCTCTACTCCTGTCATCCCTTGTGCCTGAAACAGCCCTTTCTCCATCTTTGCACGTTGACATTTCCCACTTCCTTCAAGACCCAACTTGAGTGTCTCTTCATTCATGAAATTTCCCTTGATTCTGCTCTCCTTCAGAGAACAGTTACTCCCTTTACAACTATCTCCTAGGGGCAGCTAGGTGGTGCAGTGGATAGAGCACCGGTCCTGAAGTCAGGAGGACCTGAGTTCAAATTCAGTTTCAGACCAAACCCTAACCCTAGCTTGACACTTACTAGCTATGTGACCTTGGGCAAGTCACTTAACCCCAATTGCCTAAAAAAACAAAAACAAACCTATCTCCTAGCATTCACTCTTCTATCAAGGTTATTGGTCCACTGATCCTATTACGGTCAATTCCTGTGAGCTGCTTTAAGGCAGGGACCCCCCAATCTCACCTTTGTATACTAGGGATCTGGCAAAGTGCCTTGGAACTACTAAAGAAAAAATTTTAAAATGTTTGTTGACCTGAAGGGAATTTTGATCAGTCAGTCAACAAGGATTTATTCCACGGCTACTTACTAGGAACTATGTTCAGCCCTGAGTACATAGACAGAAGCCAGTCCCTGACCTCAAGGAGCTCATATTTTAATGCGAGCCACCGCATGTGCATCTCTAAGTAGATACAGACAAAATAGGCATGAAGCAACTCGGGAGGGGGAGCACTGGCAGCCTGGGGAACGAGGTAACGTCTCATGTCTGTGCTCCATTTCTGGACTAGTGAGGAATTCCAATACATGGGATCTCAGTGAAAGCCTTGGCATTCTCACTACTAAATTTCATCTTCAATTTAGCTGAGATCTTCTTGGATTCTGACTTTATCATTCAACATGTTAACTCCCCCTTCCAGTGTTAAGTCATCTGCTATTGCTGCCTTCATTCACATCCATGGTCCCCGGTCTCTGAGGTACTTGGTTTGACAGCAAACCAGGACTTGCTATTTTGGGTCTGGTCATTCAAACGGTTCTGAGAACCATACGTTAGACTGCCATCGAACCCCTACCTCTAGCTCGGAGACACTTTGTCAGATGATCTGCTAAAATCTCAGCAAATCATCTCTACAACATTTCTCTGATCTATCCGTCTACTGACCTTGTCAAAAAAAATTGGCATGATCTTGATAAAGCCACACTGGTGACATGTTTCTTTTTTCTAAATTTTCACTGAGTATCCAGTTATTAAGGTGTTCTAGCACCTAACCAGGAATGAAAATTAAGCTGACTGACCCATGGTTTAGACTTCACTCTCTTCCCCATTTAGGAAACTGGGATGACTATTGCCCTTTTGCAGGCCTTTGGGACCTCTCTGTTCTCCAGCACCTTTCAAAGATCTCTCTCCCTTCCTACTTTCCCTCTCCTCTCCCTCTCTTTCTCCCTAACCCACGTTTTCTCTCTCTTCTCCTCTCACTCTGTCTCTGTCTCTCTGCCTCTCTCTGTCTCTCTCTCCCCCTCTCCCTCCCCTTCCCTCTCTCCCTCCCCCTCCCTCAGCAATCTCAGACTTGAATTCATGCAATGCAATGAGATAACTTGTCTTGCTCTCTTTTTATTTCTTTTGGCTATCAGCTTCTTGTTAAACCTTTTTGTTTTGCCAAAGCACATTTTCCTTGGCCGAGAAAACAGAAGCCAAATGCAGGTGGGCCAATGACTCACATTTAAACGACCTTTTTCAGTTTTCAGCCTGCTTTTACATGCATTATTTGAGCCTCACAAACTGCTATGTGAAAGAGGTACTACAGCATTATTACAGCCATTTTACAGATGAGGAATCCAAGACTCAGAGAACACAGGTGTTAGACGTGGGATTGGAACCCAGGCCTTCCTGACTCCAAAGCCAACACACCATCTACTACATCATGAGTGGTTCTGCCTTATCTCAGGGGACAAATCACTGGTGGACATTATGACCAGTCTGGGGAGGAGGAAGGAGAACCCCCACCTCCTATCACTCCTCTTTCCCAAAGGCTCCTGAGCCTGCACTTCTTTTATTAGAGGTCACCAGGGCCACACTCATCTTCCACTAGCCAACGGTATTGCCCCTTTCAAGTCACCCGGAGAGAGGAATTCCCCGCTCATGAGCAGAGCTTAGAGTGTTAGCACCTAGGGATTATATTGGGCCTTTCCGGGCAGGGCTTGCTCAAAGACCCAGCCTCATCCACTCTATCAGAATTCTTCTTTGCATCATGAGCATCTACATGAGTGTCTACAATGCATGGCGGCTTTGTCCGGCTTGGTCTCCTCCATCATGAACTCTAGGAGGGGCTGTACTCCACTCTCTGCCCCAAGCTCCCCTCATTTCTATTTCAGCAAACAATCCATCGTGGTCAGTGAGACCCCTAAGTTCCCTTCATGGATTCCACCACCTTTAGAAGGAGGAACCAACATCCTCCTTCCCTTCTACAACAAACCACAAGGGGCAGTGGCCGGGATGAAGATTGTTAAGATGAGGACAACAGGCCATGGCAGTGTGCACCGCTAGTCTCTGTGAGCCTCCGTCTGCCCACAGCCCTGCCCCTTCACCTGACAACCTTCATCCTTCCTGCCAGAACCAAGAGCGTGACTTCCTCCCAGGCCTGGCTCATGTTGTGTCGTGACTGGGCCATGAACACAACATGAGAATAGCCTGTCCTGGGCTGCCTAGGGTGTCGGAGGCATGGAGAGCCTTGGACCTTGGACCTTAGTCTAAGCCTGTCCCGGGTCCCTGGGCTCTGCGCTCTGTGGAGAGATGGAGAAGACCCAGGAAAGCTGCGGTCTTTGGGCAGCTTCCAGGCCCCTAGGTCCTCTAGACTCCCAAACACAGAATGGCCGGGGCTGGTACCTGGCACGTCGTCATTCAATGATGGAAAGTCAAGCAGACCCGTGGAGAACAGACAGAGACCAGGGTGGGTGGAAGATGGGACAGGAGGCAGAAGGTAATGGAGGTGGGAAAGCGCCTGTCAGGAAGCGGTCAGGTTGGTGGCAGTGGCAGCATCAGTGGCCAATACTGCCTGCCCATCACCTCACGTGGGGTGACTTCCAAAAATCTTCTGCTTCCTTCTCCGATCCGACCTTCCTAAATCAGGGAGACGAGGCAGCGAGGGCAGGGGTTACTGCCTCATTTCAAGATGAGGAAACTGAGGCTCAGCATGCAAATGAGAGACCCCCCCCCAGCGGCACACAGCTGGGGGGCAGCAGAGGCCTGAAGCTGGCCCTGGTGCCACTGCTCCAGACAGTCTCTGACCTGGAGGGAGTGGTGGGAACAAGGAGGCAAAGGAATCAGGGCCTCGAATGACGAGCTGAGGACTGCAGACCTTCCCCACGCTGCTCAGAGCCTCTGGATGGCCCCAGAGACCCCGGGATCTCCTCAGGTGCCTACAGCCTTCCCCTGACTCCAGCAAACACCCCTGTCTGACCATGATCCTAGGCCGGGGCTCAAACTCTTCATGGGCCCCTGGAGCCAATCAGCACCTTGTTTGGTGCTCAAAACCGGTGCAGCCTGCCTCAACCTATCTTTCTACCTTGCCAGACTGGCTTCTTGGCTGCCCCTGCACCCACCCAGGACGCTGTCTCCTCTCTGCGTGTCCTGTGCCAGCCATCCCCCAGGCTGGCGGCCTCTGCCTCTGGGAATTCCTGGCTTCCTGGACACGCGGCTCCTGTACCAGGTCCCCGCCCCCCACCAGCTGCTAGTGCTCCCCAAGCCTTACATTCATTTTACCGATATGTCTGTGTCCCCTGAGGGCAGGCAGAGGTTCTTCCTCTTTTGCCTTGGTAGCTCAGCCCCTGGCATACAGTTGGCACTTAATAAAGGCTTATTGATTGATACATGGGCAGCAAGGTGCTGGACTTATCTTGGGTATCCACTCTCTCAGGCAGGCCTCCGGATGGCTCATGGCTTCAGGCCCAGCAAGAGAGAGGGAGAAGGCTGGTTCCCTGCCTGGTGCTGCCAGCCCAGGCTGGCCCTCATCCCAGGCCAGCCCTTACCCCAGGCCGGCCCTCGCCCCAGGGGCATTTCTCAGCATCAGAAGCAGACCTCCTCTGACCCGGGAGCTCGGCCCACCCCTGCACACCTGTGGCTCTGGGCTGCTCCTAACAAGGCCTGCCTCCCCGAGGAGGCCGAGCTTGTGTGTGTGTGCGCGCACGCACATGCACACACACACACACACACACACACACACACATCCACGAATCTCCTCTCTGCTCTGTGTTTAGCACCACAGTCCGTGGGGGACAGGCTGAGTCACTGACCGTGGGTGGGAGGAGGAGGTGGCTGCCACCTGGCACTGTTCCCCTACAGTTCCCAGGGATTTGTGGTCATGCCCCAGACCCTTCACCTCCCATGGGGCTTCCCAAGCCTAACTCTCAGGAGGTTCCTGGGTTGCTTTGACAGGAAAACAAAAGAGAAAACAGAGAAGCAGTGCCCACGTGCCAGGGCTTCCTCCTCCAGAAGCGGGGAGGGGCGTGGTGGGGAGAGCCCTTCGTGTGGAGGCAGGGAGACGAGTTCGGATTGTGCCTCAGCCGCTTCTTAGCTAGAGGTCCTGGGTGAGTCACCTCCTCTGGAGGCAAAAGGGCTGGACTAGAGATTCTCAGCTTCTGTGATGCCAGGACCTGGGTGTGGAGGGGGACAGAGCTGAAACACGGGGGCTGCTCTGAGGGGCTCCTTCCTCACTGGGCAAAGGGTCCGTGGGCAGTGTTCTGGAGCCGGAGGCTGACCCTGCCCACCCTGGACCCTGCCCCCACCCAGGGCCTTGGCCTCTGCCCTCCCTGCTCCGACCTCCCAGGACACGAAACATCAGGTCTGCCCAGCACTCGGCTCACACCCCTTCCGGAGAACCCGGGGTCCCAGGCTTGGCTTCAGAGCCCATCCCAACCCGTCTCCTCCGTGACAGGCCGGAGCCTCCGCGACCTCCAGGGAGGGACCATTTGCCCCCTCTGCAGGTAGACGCTTCCCTGGAAGGAAGCGCTGTTCTCTGACATCCAGGCCAAACCAGCCACTGGCTCTTCTCACCCCCTCTGTTCCTGGATCTGTCCTCTGGGACTGACTGGCTGAGTCTGACCACCCCCAAGTCACAGCCTTCAGATACTGAAAGGCGGCAGCTAGGGACATCGGGTCCATCGTCCCACACCGATCGCTCAGTGCTCCTTATTGCTCTTTACCATCAAGGGCCTTCACGCTCCCTCAAAGCCCCTGCAGCTCCCAGCCCAAAGATGTGGTTCTCTGCATAGACCTAGGGATCCGCTCTGGGAAATGGGGAAGGGGCAGGGTAGGGGCACAATCTCTTTCTGTCTCTGTCTCTCTCACTGAAAGGGCAGAAATAAAACCAGAGGCACTGGGCCCGCCAGGGAAGTCTTAATTTATTGATTATGTAAAGTTTTAATTAGCGGGATCATTTCAGCTCGTGCCTTGAGTGTGACGAGGCTCCACAGAAGGAACCTTCTCCCTCCCCCTCCCCACCGGTTAAGCAGAACCAGGACTGGACCACTGGCCAAGGGCCTTATCTTGCCTTGACCCTGTGACGCCTGGCCACCAGCTGGCCAGTGAGCATGCGGCACGCACCTCCCCGTATCACACGCACAAGCCATGATCTGAACCCAGCTCCCCTGACTGAAAGTCCCGGGCTCCCCCCGCCACACAGCAAGGGCACAGAGCAGGGCATTCTTCCCTTCTACAGTCAGGGTACCCAGAAAACCCCTGCCCAGCCCTGACCGTGACATATCATTTACAACATTCTGGGTACCCCTGAGGGAAGGGAGGTCTGGACACACCTCATTTCCCTTTGCTGGAAAGGCCCCAACCTTCACTGAGCCGAACTCACAAGGCAACCTTAGTCTACCTCGCTGCCAGGTGAACGGCAATGGCCGGGCCGGGCTATGGGACAGGCTTTCACTGCCAGAATGAACAGAGGTCTGGCCCTTGATCACAGCCTCCTCACAGGAGACATGAACATCCAGGGGCCCAGAGAGGGAAGGGGTCTGCCCAGGGTCACCCAGCGACTCAGCTGGAGTCAAGCCCTCACCCAACTCTGGGTCCGACGATGTGTCCCCCACCCCCTGGGTGCCACCAGCTACACGTGACCAGCCTCGTCTCAGACTTTCTGCCAGTCAAAGTGGCCTGTTCACTGATCCCCTCCCCAGTCCCCCCTCTCCGAACTTTGCACCTCTGCAGGGGGTGCCGTCCCTTCCACCTCTGCCTGCTCAGTCCCAAATTCACCTCCTCCAGGAAGTCTCCCAGGACCTCTAATTCAGACCGTGATCTCTGAGGAGGATGCTGCCTTGGGCACCAGCCACATCCCACCTTGTGTCCTGGCTGACTGAAGGTAGCGGCTTATGGTGTATTCTGAAGACCACTGCACTCGGAGTGCACAGATCTGGGTTCAAATCCCAGTTTTGCACTGACTCGCTGTGACTGTGGACAAGCTCCTGGCCCTCTCCCGGTCTGTTTGCTGCTCTCTGGAGGGAGGGGCTCAGACCAAGGCCATTTGGCTCTGAATGCTGCGATGCTGCAGCCAACCACTGCACTCCCCAGCCCTGACCAGACTGAATGTCAGTGTTCCTTCGAATGTCGACTGCTTTGAATGCTACACTGGGCAGGTGTGAGGCCCCGGGCTCTGTATGCCAAGTCAGCAGCAGACAGGCCTGCTCTCCATGCCCATCTCTGGGTGCCAGGGCAGCTCCACAGATGACTCAGGGTCACAGAATTTGGAACCAGGAGGCACCTCAGAGCCCATCTACTCCAGCCCCATCATCTTACAGAGGAGACGACTGAGTCACCATTCTGTCAATACTTGTGCATTTATTGAGGTCCTACTATGTGCCAGGCACAGCTGGAAATACTCTTAGAGATAATTTAGTTCAAGCCTCTTATTTGACTACTGGAGAAACTGAGGCCCAGAGATGGGTCTGATGGTGTCAGAGCCAGAATTAAAGCCAGGTTTCCTGACTCTGAATTCAGCCTTCTTTCTCCAGCACCCCCCCCCCCCCAGTCCCCCAGATACGTGGAGAAGACCTTCTCATTCAAAGCCAGGCCTTCTGGTGCCTTCCACGGCCCCACTCTGTCCAGGATGGGTAGCTTAGGATGAACCCCTCTGTTCACACCAAGGTGCGGCCAGCACTTCTCCAACAGCATCCTCACCTCAGGCTCTCCCTCTCTCCCTGCTGTTGTCACCTAGGAGGCCACTGGGCACCATGGCCAGGGGGCTCGCCCCCTCGGGGCCTCAGAGGCTAACGGCACCCCTCGCCTCACCCAATCAATGTCACAAGGACAGACGCGGATGACCATTAACAGCATTCTGTGCCGCACTGGGAGTCGCCACAGTAAAAACCCACATCCTGAAGTTGCCCGACAACCGGCCTGCCCCCCGGCGGTACCCAGACCACCGAGTGACTCGGAACAATGCTTTCCACCCAGATGACCTGCCACCCTCTCCGTGACAGCGCCTGTGTTTTAAAACATGTCACAAGCTGACACTGAGGACCCAGCTCATCAGCTGACGGATTTCAAAATCTTAACTTTAAATATTCCCAAGCAGATGCATTACTTCAATAAGGCAACGAGCGGTCCCAGCCAAATAGCTCGAAAGCCTGTGTTTAGCCAATTTTGCATGACACCCAAATGCCCAAGCTCACGGGCAATCTTCCTCCCCTGGCCTGTGCACAAGCTTGTCTGTCAGTGCTGAAAGGTGGCAATTTGGCAGAAGGCACAAACAGTTATAGCTAGAACACTACAGCCATGGGTTAGATGATCTCAGCAGTGGAGGAGCCTGCCCGCAGATGCCCTATGACCACATGGAGCCTGGGGAGAGGCCCAACCCCTGGATCTCCAGCTTGCATGGGCTCACCTTTCTGATGGCCCCCGGGGGAGGGGGTTCCTTCAGAGACCCAGCCCCGGGCTTCCCAGCCTGCATGGGCTTGCTATTCTGAAGACTCTGGGGGGAGGAGTCTCCTTTGGAGACTTTGCCCAGAGCTCGAGTCCCCTCGTGGCCAAGCTCCCTGGCCATGCGTGAGTTAGAGATGCTTTAGAAACACTTGGTTTGGGACAGGGTCGCTCCTTATGTGCCTACTGGGACATAGCTTGCTGGCAATGTCATTCTACTGCAGGCTGGCACTTGAGACAATCCCATGCAACCTTAGCATGCAGAGGGACCTCAGAGACCACTGAGCTCCCCCTGAGGCCTCCCAGGGCAGGAGTCGATGCTTGGCCAAGGCCAGGAAGTAGCCAAAGGACACAGGGGGCCTGAGGTCCAGGGTCAAAGCCTAAGCCCTCCTGATGCCATGGGGAGACCTTTGAAAGGACAAAGAGATTGGAATCATTGCATGACGGGACTCAGCATCTTGCAGGTCTTCTGGTTCAACCCAGTATCTCCATCCCTCCACCTCAGTTACTCACGTGGGGAAACTGATGCCGAGAGAGGGGAAGGGATTTGTCATGGGATGGGAAGACTATTGCTGAGGGCCCTTATTCAGGGCAGAGTGAGAGATGGCATTTATGCTGAGAAATTGAGGACAGCCTGGGCTCCAATGCCATCAACTCTCTTAGCTGCAGAGAGCCTCCATTCAATTTGGGGGGCCTTATTTAATATTATCTTTGATTTTTCAATTTGAATTCCTGCCTTCCTTACCCTCCCTCATGTAAACGAAAAAAAACCACCTTTGTTCCCAAATATCAAGCAAAGCTAATTCCCATGTTCACATCTGAAAATCTGTCCTATTATAAAATATTTAGGAGTCTACCTCCTGAAACAAACTCAGGAACTATATGAACACAATTACAAAACACTTTTCACACAAATAAAGTCAGATCTAAATAACTGGAAAAACATCAGTTGCTCATGGGTAGGCCGAGCAAATGTAATAAAAATGACAATTCTACCTAAGCTAATTTACTTATTCAGTGCCATACCAATCAAACTACCAAAAATTATTTTATAGAGTTAGAAACAAGATTCATTTGGAATAACAAAAGGTCCAGAATATCAAGGGAACTAATGAAAAGAAATGCAGGGGAAGGTGGTCTGACTGTGCCAGATAGTAAATTGTATTATAAAACAACAATCATCAAAACTGCTTGGTACTGGCTAAGAAACAGAGTAGTGGATCAGTGGAATAGGTTAAGTATGCAAGACACAGTAGTCAATGATTATAGTAATCTATCATTTGATAAACCCAAAGACCCCAGCTTCTGGAACTCACTCTTTGACAAAAACTCCTGGGAAAATGGGAAAAGAGTATAGCAGAAACTAGGCATAGATCAAAATCTCACACCACATATCAAAATAAAGTCAAAATGGGTTCCTGATTTAGATATAAAGGCTGATGCTGTAAGCAAACTGGGAGAGCAAGGCATAGTTTATCTATCAGATTTATGGAGAATAGAAGAATTCATGACCAAACAGGAGATAGAGAACATTATGAAATGCAAAGTGGATAACTTTGATTACATTAAATTGGAAAGTTTTTGCACAAACAAAGACAATGCAACCAAGATTAGAAGGAAAGTAGAAAACTGGGAAAGAATTTTTACAACCAGTATCTCTGATAAGGGCCTCATTTCTAAAATATAGAGAGAATTAAGTCAAATTTATAATACAAGTCATTCCCCAATTGATAAATGGTTAAAGGATATGAATAGGCAGTTCTCAGATGAAGAAATTAAAGCCATCTATAGTCATATGAAAAAATGCTCTAAATCACTATTGATTAGAGAAATGCAAATCAAAACAACTCTGAGATACTACATCACACCTATCAGATTGGCCAACATGACAAAACAAGAAAATGATAAATGTTGGAGAAGATGTGGGAAAATTGGAACGCTAATGCATTGTTGGTGGAGTTGTGAAATGATTCAACCATTTTGGAGAGCAACTTGGAACTATGCCCAAAGGGCTATAAAAATGTGCATACCCTTTGACCCAGCAATAGCACTTCTAGGGCTGTATCCCAGAGAGATCATAAAAATGGGAAAAGGACCCACATGTACAAAAATATTTAGAGCAGCTCTTTTTGTGGTGGCAAAGAATTGGAAACTGAGAGGATGTCCATCAATTGGGGAATGGCTGAGCAAGTTGTGGTATATGAATGTAATGGAATACTATTGTGCTATAAGAAATGATGAACAGGCAGACCAGAAAAACCTGGAAAGACTTGTATGGACTGATGCTGAGTGAAGTGAGCAGAACCAGGAGAACGCTGTACACAGTAACAGCCATGTTGTGCTATAACTAACATTGACAGACTTAACCCTTCTCAGCAATACAAGGATCTAAGACATCTCCAAAGGGTTCATGATGGAAAAGGCTATCCACATCCAAAGAAAGAACTATGGAGTTTGAACGCAGATTGAAGCATACCATTTGCTATTTTTTTTTCTTCTACTGTGTTTTGTTTCCTCTTTCTGGTGTTCCACCTATTAGTTCTAATTATTACTTACAACATCACTAATGTGAAAATATGTTTAATAGGAATGTATATGTATAGCTTATATCAGATTGCACACCATTTTGGGGAGAGAGGGAGAGAAAAATTTAAAACTCAAAAGCTTTTGGGATTAGATTCTTATAATCTAGCAACTGCTTAGATTCTTATAATCTAGCCACTGCTTACCCACGTTCAGAGTCCTTAAGAATCTGCCCAATATGACAATGTTCTAATAAACCTTGTCTTTGGCTGAAAGAAGGCTTGGGTTGAATTCTTTCGGGCAGGACCCGCGTGTTGTGATTCAGGACCCCTGAATCCCTAAACCGCATCATTTTGGTGGCCTGTACAGGGAAACTGCCTAACCCCAAGTTCTTCTCCAGCCAAGACTGGAAGGTATGTAAGCCTCCCCCCTCCCCTACTTTCTTGCTTTACAGCTGTGGTTGCTCTCTAAGCACCAAGGCTTGGAGATGCTTTTCTGGCAGACAGTTACAAGGCTGTCCCACACTCGGCCTGATGCTCTCAGGCTCTCGGTCCACTGGGTTGGTTGAAGGCCATGGACCTGGGTACACCTTCTGCAGCATAGAGGACAAGGATGGATGCCCTATCCAGAAGTGTATCGTGAATTCCCTCGGCACTAGGGAATGTGGGAAAACTGCAGTTGCCTTTTGGTTCCCTGAGGCTTACTTACTCCCTTTCCTCTGTACCTCTAAATCCTCCTTCATGGAGGTTACAGGGAAAGTTAGAACAGCTAAAAATATCTTGGCAGATTCTGGAGGTTTTGTGATTGATCATTAGGGAGTTTTGAAACACCTTTGATTTTGCCCTCCCCCACCTGGGAAAGGAAGGAGGGGGGAGGGACAGCAGCTACAGCATGGGCCCCACTGGCAATGGTCTTGGGCTCTGGGGCAACCTTTGCTTGGAAGCATCACCCAGGTTCAGCACATCCTGCTCAAGGTAAAGTAGCTGGCCTCTGAACTTGGGTAAGCATGCTCTTTTAAATTTGTAGTTTTAACTGTTAACGATGAGATGTTGATTCTCTGTGTAAAGTAATTTGGAAGTGCATTTAACAAAACTGAAGTCACCTGATTGGTAATGGGTTTGTTTCAAGTTTCAAATTGGTGAACTTTCTGTATCAGTTATATCAAGGAACTTTTCATAATTTCGTTACCACTAAAATAATTTAGCTGTTGTTGGTTATTGTTTTAATGTGTAAACTAGCCAAAAAGTTTGTTTGGGTTACGTATGGCTTGCTGAAAATTTGCAAGTGTATAGAAATTTCTAATGATTGGCTTTTTACACCAGGACAAATTTAAGTTTGAGATGTAAATCCTGGAAAGTTTTTTCCTAAACTGTGATTAGTAAAACTTGCTATTTGGGGTAAAAGCTCATAGGGTTTTATTTTGAGTTGTCTGATGGGTCATAATCCATCGATAATCAATAATCCACCATCTGAGAGAAATGCCACAAGCTACTCAGAGAAGGTGATACTGGTGGGAAGTCAGCATTGGGAAAAGCTGAGAGGACAATTTTAGCCTCAGTCTAAGATGGGATCCTCCTGGCTCAGTTTCCCCATTATGTTCCTTTGAAAGGGAATGTTACCCACCTGGCTATTCCTGAGTTTGGCTATGAGGTGCACTTGATACTGCATGGTTGGAAAACTGAATCATCTGGACACAAACAGAGCTAAGGATGTTTTATCCTTTCAAAGCTGGGCCCTAAATCTAGTCCCTGCTTTATATCTGGGCCCTGCAGTTTTTTCCATCAGATTTGTCTTCCAGACTATGGGCCATTCACCTATAGTTGGTAGTAAACAGCGAGTACCAGCCAATGTCCCCACATCATTCCCTAGATGTAACCTGTGCTCAGTTCCAGTCAGCCTCCTCTTTGGGACCCCCTCGAGGCAGGGACAGCTCTATGCCCCTTGCCAGCAGGAAGCAGTTTCAGAAACTGAGACCTTCACCCCTTACCCCAAAAGAATTTGGGTTCCTATTTGTTTGAGGGGGGAATGATGGGGTTGGGATCTGGGCCCCAGAAAGGAAGAACCCTGGACTTTCCCACATGGCCAAATCTTTGGCATTTGCCTGAGGCTATAATCCCATCAACTGGCCTTTCATTGTGGCTACCTCCCTATGTATGGCCCCTGGCCATTTCCCACCCTTAATCCTAGCTAGGCTCCATTCTCCCTTGGCCACGAGGTCCAGGTCCCAGGAGTTCTGTTCACCCCAGCTTACTGGCCACTCCTAGGTCCCTCCCACAGTCTTTCTGTATATAAGGTCCACCTTGTCTCCATTAAGATGCTTAGATTCTTATAATCTAGCCACTGTTTACCCATGTTCAGACTCCTTAAGAGTCTGCCCAACATGACAATGTTCTAATAAACCTTGTCTTCGGCTGAAAAAAAAAAAGGCTTATGGAAGTGATTGTTGATAATTCAAAAGAAAGAAAGAAAGAAAACGCCTGTTCTCCCTCTGTCAGGAGACAGGTGATGTATTTTGTCATGAGTCCTCTGGAATCGTGGCTGGTGATGCCACTGATCAGAGTGCCTAAGCCTTGCGAAGTTATCTTTATATGGTTGCTGGCATTATCACATCATTCTCCTGGTTCTGCTCACTTGCCCCTGCATCCATTCATACAAGTCTTCCCAGGTTTCTCTGACACCGTCCCTTGCATCTTTTCTTATGGCACAATAATATTCCATTCTATTAACATAACACAGAGATGTTAAGCTTTGGTACACTCTTTTTTTGATTTCTCTGTGGCCTCAATTCAAAAATCATTTATTGAGCACCTATTGTATGACAAGCACTATGTTGGGGTTCTGAAGATACAAAAACAAAAGTCCCTGGCCTCAAGGAGCTTACATTCTACAGAGAGAAACAACTTGTGCGCAGATGAGTAAACAGAGGCAGTGACAATGAATAGGGACAGTGCTAATGAATAGGGTCAGTGCCCATGAATAGGGACAGTGCCAATGAATAGGAGCAGTGTCACTGAATATGGGCAATGCCACTGAATAGGGGCAGTGCCACTGAATAGTGACAGTGCTAATGAATAGGGGCAGTGCCAATGAATAGGGGCAGTGCCATTGAATAGGGGTGGTGCCATTCCATAGGGATGGGATGCAGCTTATCAGGTGGCACTTGAGCTGTGTCTTAAAGGAGTTGAGGGGTTCCAGGAGATAGAAGGGGGACATTCTAGACATGGTGGGGAGGAGCCTGGGGGTCAAGGTGAAGAAGGAGGGATGGCAAGTCATGAGGGGGAACAGAATTGACCAGCCAATTGGCATGGGACGGAGATTATGGAGACTGGAGAAAAGGAGAAATAGACTAGAAGGGTCAGAATTAGGGATCCATACTGTGGAGGGTTTTGCATTGCTGACCGAGGAGTTGCTACTTCTTCCAGACAGAAGACATGTCTGAGTAGGAAGTGAGAGCATCAGATCTGTGTTTAGGAACATACGCTTGTGTGCTGTGACTTGGTGAGCAGAGGGCGAGAGGCAGAGGGGGTGGAGGGCAGAGCTGGAACAGAGCCAGTAAAGGGAGTTCCTTCCATTTCCTGCTCAATCCTGGAGGGCAGAAGGTCTGGCCCTGTCATCCCCATCACCTCCAGGATAAAATGCAAAATGCTGTTTGGCATTCCAAGCCCTTCTTAAGCTACCCCGCTCCTCCCTTCCCAGCCTCCTTCCATCTCATTCCCTCCATGTCCTCTTCTCTCCAGTGGCACTGGCCTCCTCACTGTTCTCAGCTCTGGGCATGTTCTCGGGCTGGCCTGGAAGGCTCTCCCTCCTGACCTTCACCTACTGCCTTCCCTAGAATCCCCTCTTTCACTGGAAGCCTTTCCCGCTCTCTCTTCATGCTGGTGCCTTCCCTCTTTACCCCGTATGCATTTGTTTGCTTGGTGTCTGCCCCGGGAGATCCTTGAGGGCAGGAACTGTCTTTTGACTCTTGGCACAGTGCCTGGCACACAGTAGGTATTAAACATGTTTACTGACTTCCTGACTGCTGCGATCTCCTCCGCCCCCATCTCACACAGAGGCTCCCCCTTCCTTGCCACAGCAAACTCCTTTATCTGCACGAGACACCATCCCTTCTGCCACCTCCAACAGATCGTCCCCCCTCTTCAATCCCTCCCCGTCTGCTGCTTCATTCGTTACTGCCCACCAACATGCCCATGTCTCCCCTATCCTGAACAAAGCCACCATCACTTGGTCCTTTTATTCCTACTAACTATCATGCCATATTTCTCCTGCTATTTGTGGTAAACTCCTTGAGACATTTCCCTGTCCACACTAGGTGCTTCCCCTTTCTCTCTTCTCCCTCTCTCAGCCCCTTACAATCTGCCTTCTGACCTCATTATTCCACCATAACTGTTCTCCCCAAAGTGCCCAGTGGTGTCTCAGTGGACAAACCCGTGGCCTTTTCTCAATCCTCATTCTCCTTGACCTCTCTGCAGCCTTGGGCACTGCCAGTCACCCTCTTCTCCTTGACACTCCTCCCAGACCTTTGGGATCCCCTTTTCTCTGGGTTCTCCTCTTATCTGACCACTGCTTCTCAGCCTTTTTTGCTGGAGCCTCATGTAGAACATGCTCACTTACCACGGGCGTCCCAAAGGGCTCATCTGGGCTCTCTTCTCTTCTCCCTCATGACTACTTCACGGGGTGATCAATCTCATGAGCTCCTGTGGATTTAATGACTATCTCCATGCTAATTCTCAAATCTACCTTCATTGCCCCAAACTCTGCTGACTTCTAATTGCCCATCTCAACAGCCTTCCAGACACCTTGAACTGCATGTCCCATGGCCATCTGAAATTCACTATGTCCAAAAACTGAACCCATGATCTTTCTCCCTCCCCCCTTCATGCTTCCTTATCACTGTAGAGGGCAGCACCCTCCATTCTGGACACCTTCCTCTCTCTCACCTCCCACATCCAATATGATGCCAAGGCTTGTCAATGTTACCTCTGCAGCCTCTCCCCAATATGCCCCCTCCCTCTGACCCTGCCCCAACCCCAGTGCAGACTCTCATCACCTCACCTTGGACTATGGCAATACCCTCGGGGGGGGGGGTGTGGTCTGTCTGCCTCCAGTATCTCCCCACTCCATCACCCTCCATTTGGCCACTAAAGTGGTTTTCCTAAAGCTCAGCTCATCAGGTCACTCCCTCCTCAGTAAACACCAGTGACTTCCTATGGCTTCCAGGATCAAATACAAAATGCTCTGCTTGGTGTTCAAAGCCCTTCCTCACCCGCCCCCAACCCCACTCACACCTTTCCTGTCCTCTTAGACCTCACTCTCCAACACCTCCTCTTACATAAGTTAATAAATATTTATTGACTCTGGGCAGACATCTCCACCCTGGGCACAGCAGAACTACCCCTTCATGCCTGGGTCACAAGGCTCACTCAGGAGGACTGGGCAACCAATCAGGACGCATCCCCCCTCCACTCCTCTATTTCTCCCTCTGTCAAATGAATATAATGGGACCTGCCCTGTCGAGGCAGCAACTCCAGGCTCTGAAGCCCTCTGGATCTACCCAGATGAGGTCACCCCAAAAGCTTTGGTGTGGCCCCTGCCAGGCCCAGGGGTGTGTCCAGAGGAGTGTGCTCAGTGGCGTGTGCCAGGAGTGTGCCCAGTGGTGTGTGCCCAGTGGCATGTGCCCAGAGGCATGTTTGCTGCCTTTCCCTCTCAGCATCCCTTAGCAGTTATTCAACGAGAAACAGCCACGGATTAAGGACCCATTCTGTGTAGAGACAAAAGCAACCAGATTCCTTCAGTGAGGGGAGAGCAGAGTACCAGTTCTGTCGAGCCAGAGGACCTGGGGTCGGGCCCCGGCTCTGCCGACGACTACCTGGGTGACCCAGGACAGGTCCCTCTTCTGCAAAATGACAGGACTGAGCTCGATGGTCTCTGACGCCCCTTCCAGCTGTGGCGCTAGGCACTAGGGGCCCGGATGGGAGGTGAGCCACAGGCAGAGAGCCAGGATATCGATTAGAGAAGCAGTGTGGCCAGTGGGGAGAATGCCAGGCTTGGGGACTGCTTCCAGTGCTGGTGTAGGCACTGCACAATGGGACTGTAGGCAAGTCACTGCCCCCTCAAGCCTCAGTTTCCCCATCTGTTAAAAGGGATCACAGTACTTGCACTACCAATTTACAGGGGATTTGTGGAGATCAGAATTTCTCATGGGCCTGAACGTCTCCCCACCTTCCCCGCCATGAAGAGCCCAAGAACTCTTGCTCCCTGGGCAGTGAAAGGAGTCCTCTGAGGGCCCTGGGGAGCATCTTTAGAGGACAAGGGAGAAGCAGAGGCTGGTCCCCTGAGCCAAAACTGTCCTAAGCAATGAAGGAGAGGGGGCCCAGGCCCTGCCCTGCCTTTAGCTGCGTGGACAGGGTGCCTTCATTCTCTAGGCCTCTGGATGAACGATTGGCACAGTCCCTGGTGCTCTGACATCATGTGGTGTCAGAGGCTCTGAGGGGGTGGGAAGGCACTGCAAGGCTCTGATGCTGAGACAGAGGTGGGACCAATGGGGTCCGTTCTTGGAAAAGGCACATCCTATAACCCGGGTCAGAAGGCTGTACCTGCATGGGCAGCCAGGCACTGCCCCACAAATCACAGGCAGCTGGGCACCATCCAGGCAGCCCTGGTACCACCCCATAAAGCACGGGCATCCAGGCACCACCCCATAAAGCATGGGCAGCCAGACACTGCCCCACAAACACAGGCAGGCAGGTACCACGCCATAAAGCATGGGCAGCTGGGCACTGCCCCATGGGCAGCCGGGCACTGCCCCACAAACACAGGCAGACAGGTACCACCCCATAAAGCATGGGCAGCCAGGCACTGCCCCACAAACACAGGCAGGCAGGTACCACCCCATAAAGCATGGGCAGCCGGGCACTGCCCCACAAACACAGGCAGGCAGGTACCACCCCACAAAGCATGGGCAGCCGGGCACTGCCCCACAAACACAGGCAGGCAGGTACCACCCCATAAAGCATGGGCAGCCGGGC
>NW_020952400.1:824122-849602 GCF_900497805.2 Vombatus ursinus
AGCCGGGCACTGCCCCACAAACATAGGCAGGCAGGTACCACCCCACATCAGCATGGGCAGCTGGGCACCTCCCCATGGGCAGCCGGGCACCACCCCACAAAGCAAGGGCAGCTGGGCACTATCCCACAAGGCATGGGTAGCCGGGCACCGCCCCACAGTGTCCCAGGGGCTAATCCCCCTCCAACACTCGCCCACTCTGGCTCTCCAGTGCCAGCCCCCACATTCCTGAAACATAAATCCGCTGGACTCCTTCAACAGCTGCTTCCTACTGAATGACTGATTTTCATTCTGTTAAAAACAGGGACATAAATGGCTTGTTGACATTTGAAAATCCACACTGGTGGGCGAGCGGCTGGCTCGCCTTTGTCTGCAGTGCCCCATTTAGTGCTGGAGAAGGCCTCAGCCAGAGGCGTGGTTCCAGTCTCCTGGGTCCCTGGGCCCCTGCCTGCAAGGAGGAGGCGGATGCTGCTAGCTCCGGCCCCTCCTCAGCCCCCCACTGTCTGGCTCTGCTCCAGGGGCCAGGGCGGGGGTGACGCTGGGCCGCAGGCAGCCGTGATGCCCTACCTCAGGTCACGAGTGGGAAACCCACCTCAGTCATGACTCAGCCCATCACAGCATCCATGCATGGGAAGGAAGACCCAAGGACTGGGCCAGGCCAGGACTCAGGAGGGAGATGACATTCCGGTGTGGCACTCATGATGCCCATGGTCAGGCAGGGCTGGTCACAGGGAAGCTGACTGTACCCAGCAGGGGCTGGCCGGGCACTCCTGGCTGTGTCATGGTTCTAGAGCTCGTAAAGGCCTCAGAGACCAGCCAGTAAAAGCTGCTCATTCCATAGAGATAAGGTGACTTGCCAGGTCTTACAGGTAGTCAGTGAGAGGCAGGATTCAAACCCAAGCCCTGTGACTCCAGAGCCAGGGGTCCCTGTCCTGTCCTAGACCTTAGCAAGGTGCCTGGCACATAGTAGGTACTTAATCAATGTTTATCGACTGACTGACTGTCCCATGCTGCCACCAACCCCCTCTGACATTGGCCCCAAGCACTGAGCCAACATCCCCTCCTTTGAACCTTGTGATGACTGGGAGATATGGGCAGGCACTCTGCAGTTCCAGATGAGCAAACTGAGGCCTGGAGAGAGTAAGTGACTGGCCCAAAGTCACATAGCCATTAAGCTGAACTCAGGCCTGAATCCCAACTGTTTCCCAACCCTGTCCTAGGTGGTCTGAGGCACCTCACACAGCCCCACATAAAGCCCTATACATGCAAAGAGAACTGTGCAGTCAAGGCTGTTGGTGCCCAGGGCTCCCCAAGGGCCAGCCAAGGCTGGCATCAAAAATACTCCAAAGGAAACTGTGCCCAAAGGGCCTTCAGCCTGTGTAGATCCTGCGACGCAGCGATCTCACTCTAGGTATGGATCCCAAAGAGATCAAAGAACAGGGGAAGGACCTGTTTGTACAAAAACATCTTTCTGTGGTGGCTAAGAACTGGAAACTGAGGGCATGCCCATCCCTTGGGGAATGGATGAACAAGCTGTGGCATACGATTGTGATGGAACATTACTGTGCTATCAGAAATGATGAAGGGGACCGTTTCAGAGAAGCCTGGGAAGACATGTGAACTGATGCAAAGTGAGGTGAGCAGAACCAGGAGAACGCTGTATACAGGAACAGCAACATTGTAATGTCCATCAACTGTGCAAGACTTAGCTCCTCTCAGTAATACAATGGTCCAAGACACTTCCAGAGGACTCTTGACAAAGGATGCTATCTACCTCCAAAGAGAGAACTGATGGACTCTGAGTGCAGATGGAAGCAGATTTTCCATCACTTTATTATTCTTGCTTTTCTTTCTTTCACAACATGGCTAATGTGGAAACACATTTTGCATGACTTCATATGTATAATGGGTAGTACATTTCTTGCCTTCTCAATGAGGGGAGGATGGGAAGGAGAGAGATAATTTGGAAATGAAAATTAAAATTTTGGGGCAGCTAGGTGGTGCAGTGGATAGAGCACTGGCCCTAGAGTCAGGAGGACCTGAGTTCAAATCCTGCCTCAGACACATAACACTCACCAGCTGTGTGACTCTGGGCAAGTCACTTAACCTCAATTGCCTTGCAAAAAAAAATAAATTATCTAAAATAATTTAAAACAAACTCTATTAAGGAAGGGGAGGTTTGACCTGGCCAGGTCTTACCCTGACTCTAACCCTCTGTCTGCCTCAGTTTCCTCAACTATAAAATGGGGAATATAACAGCACCCACCTTGCAGTGTTATTGTGAAGATTAAATGAGACAACATTTGCCAAGCTCTTAGCACAGTGCCTAGAACACAGTAGGTGTTATAGAAATACTTATTCCCTTCCCCTTCCCTTTGGGAGAATAGACAGGAAGGAGATGGTGTTCCAGGTAGGAAGGACAAAAACAAAGGCTTAGAGATGAGAGGGAGAAAACTGTGCTAGGGGGCAGCGAGGGGACATTTCAAGTAGGGGAGCAGTGTGAGGTGGGGTTGGGAGATGGGGGATCTCAGAAATCATCCCTCCATCTTTCCCCCTCAATTCAACAGGGAAGGAAGTTGGTTCTCTGAAAGGGGAAATGACCTGGCCAAAGATACACACACAGGAGTTAGTGGCCAAAGTAAGTCAACGGGCATTGATGAAGCACCTACTATGTGCCAGGTACTGTGCTGAGCACTGGGGCTGCAAAGAGAAGCAAAGTAGACCACCCAGCCAGCTGCTTCTCCCAGGGAGCTCCCGTTGAAGGGGGAGAGAATGGGTGTGTGGCTGTGTATAAACACGCTCCCTCCAGGATGAATTAGGGGCCTCTCAGAGCATGGGAATGGCTTCTCAAAGAAGGGAGGGCGCGTCGGAGACCCAAAGGAAACCAGGGCTCAGGAGATGGACGTGAGCTCCCACCAAGGGGGCGGGGGGGGGACCCGCGGCGCAGCTGCTGAGGGCTCTGCCTCAGGAGATGGGGAGGCACGAAGGACGCCAGAGAAGGGAGCAGCATGCAGCGGGACGGAGCCAGACTGCAGGATTAGCACCCAGGCTTCCTGACTCCCGAATAATCCTGTTCCTCTCCCAGATAACTCAGAACATAACCACATACCTAAACGTGAAAAAGAAGGGTGCGGGAGGAGGAAGAGGCTGGCGAGGCAGCAGGCTGGTCTCCCCTCCAGGATGCTGACTCCTCCTGGGGCCTCTGGTGGTTAAGGCCGAAGTGCAGCCTGGAAACAATGCTGTGTCTGTAGAGAAAGCCTCTCCTTCTGGGAGGCAGGACAGGCCAAAGGCAGTTTATTCTATCTTCCAGATGAGGAAACCGAGGCTCAGGAAGGGGGAGGATTAGCTAAGGTCACATGGCTAACGTCAGGCTAGGACTGGAGATGAGTCATATTCAACATTTTTCAGCAAAGATGCAAAGAGGCATTTTTAGGGGGAGGCTAAGACGATGCCTTGAAATTCATGGCAAAGGTCTCTGGCCTGGGCCATCGGGACCCACAGTGAGGAGCCAGCTCTCCCAGGATGAGTGAGGTGAGGAGGACAGCCCTGTGTGGACGGTGGGTGTCCGTGTCCACACTGTCTGTGGGCCCTGGCAAGGCTGCCATGACTCAGCACTGACCCTTGGTTGCTGCTGGCTGGGAGGCTGGCCGGCGAGCAGCAGCTGTTCCCGGCTCCCTCCCTCTCCAGCAGGAGGCCAGTGGGCTAGGACTCTCCGGGTTTTGGGGTGGGGGGCATGCAGGAGAAGAGACACCTGACAGACAGGCCAGGCTCAGAGCCCGGAGCTCTGGGGGGGGGCGGGGGGCGCTGCCTGGATTCTCCTGGGAGGGCTCTTGGGGTTTGCTTCCCAGGTTCTCGGTTTTGTGCTGCTGGGGGTGGGGAAGGGAGATGACCCCCAACGAGGCTGGCCCAGGCATCCAGAAGGTGGCCTTTCCCCGGACTCTGATGCTTATAGCCTTGGCTCAGGTTTCTTGACCCAGTTATGTGTCTGAGACCAAACTCAGAAGAATGTGGGGATTATGCTGATGAAGGATGCCCCCAGGCAGGGGGGAAAGTGTGGACAAGTTTTAGGAAGAGAGGGAGGGGCCTCCTTTCAGCTGAAAGAATGCACTAACTCTAGAGAGGCTGAGGCGCTGGGGGCCGAGGTTGAGGCCCAAGATGCCAGCCTGGCTGCTGATCCAAGGGCCCAGACCTCGCTGACAAAGGAGCCCTTGTGTCGGTCAGCTGATATCTGGAAGCAGCCAACTCCTGGGAACGTGCCAGCCTAGCCAACGACCCAGCCCGAAGAGGCCCAGCACCCAACCTTTCCCTCTTCATCCTCCATCCCCTCCCGGAGCCTAGTAATTAAAGCAGGGGGCCACCAGGGGCAGCTCAGAAGCAGGCTAGGCCTTCTGGATGCCAGACTGGGAGGACAGAGACGCTCAGACCTTTTCTGGGGTCAAGACATGCCTGGGGTCAGCCCAACCTTCAGCCAGCTTCCTGGTCACACACAACCTGGGGATCATCAAGGGCCCTGGACTGGGAGACTGCAGACCTTGGGGTCATTTCCTAGCTGTGTGACTTTGGGTCAATCTCTTGACCCCCATGGCTTCAGTTTCCTTATCTGTAAAATGGGGTGGTTAGATGTGTCCGTGTCTGAGACTCCCCCACACTCCAGCTCAGTTTCTGTGTTCCAGCAAATACGAGGCTGAAAGGAGGGGGAGAACCCCTCCCCCACTCTGCAGGGCTGAGGCATCTTGAGGGCAGCCTGAGAGACAGAGCATTTATGAAGCGCTTACTGTGTGCACTGGTCGCATAGCCTGCTATGCCCTGGGGAAGAAGCTTCCCCAGTGTTAAAGAGAAGGGGTCCCAGGGAGGGAGAAGTGGAAAATCTGCTGAAGACCCCACCAAGGGCCATTCTTCCTAAGTTTGGAAGCAAGTCAATTTAGGAGATAATAAATAGTTCTTTATATCCCAGAGGCCAAGCGACTGAAAAGAAGGGTTTGGATTAGAGCTAGTAGAGGTGCCTGGGCGCTAGCAGACCCCCTCCTCTCCCTTCTCCCCTCTGCTGGAGGCCTAGTGATCGCGGGCCTTGCTGGGCCACTACCATAAGGGCCCCTGTTCAGGTCTTCACAGACCCAGGTGACTCCAGAACCCCCTTTGATATGCTGGATGGGAGGGGCTAAGTCCCCTGAAGGAGAAGGGGCACTGGGGGCTAGGCATCTATTCAGGCTGTCGTTGAGGTTCCCCCTTACCTCCCCTCCCCCCGGAACCTAGAGAAGTAATCACAGGCAGTCAGAGCTGGAAGTGGACGGGACCACTTCTCAGAGGCAAAGCCCTTCACTATTTTTTACACAGGGAGAAACTGAGCCCAGAGAAGGCAAAGCCTGGGACCAGGTCACACAGCCAAGTCGAGAAACCCAGTGATTCAAATGCTCTAACTAAAATATTAATTTGGAATGCCCTCAGGGCCAGAGTCAGCCCGGTTTCCTGAGGCCTTCCCCAGAGCCTCTCCTCTTTGTGAAGCTGTCTGTCTGCGGGACCTCGTGTCTCCAGGTCCCAGGCTTCCTTGGCTCTCTTCCACTCTCCCACTTCGACCCCTCTTCTCAAACCTTTGCAATCTTGTTTTCCAGAGTTAACTGGCCAAAGCCCTCTCTCCAGAGCCCAGTGATCTCAATGGTTAATCACAGTGGGTTTCCTTTGGCTCTCCTCCCACCAGCTCTTTTAGGGGAGAGCTTAGAACATGCCTAGAACACCGGGCCTGGAGTCAGACCTGAACCTGAGGCGCTTATTAGCTGTGTGACCTTGGACAAGTCACTCCGCCTCTGCTTGCCTCATCTGCAAAATGGGGGTCATGACAGTACCTGCCTCCTAGGGTAGGGCTGTTGTGGGGATCAGATGAGAGCATATTCATACAGTGCTGTTTAAATGTTACCTAGCTCTTTGCAGGACAGACAAGCGTCTCCTCCTGGCTCCTCTCCCCAGCCCTTGCCCCCCTGGCTGACCACTCCTTCTCAGTCTCCCTGCTGGATCTCCATCCAGGCTTTGCCACCCAGCCATGGACAGCTCCCTGGGCTCTGCAGGGGCCCCTCTTCTTTGGCGATCTCCCCTCATACGCTCCAGTGGGTTTAATTTTCAGCTCATTGCAGACAACTCCCCAACATCCGTAGCCAGCGCTAGACATCCCCTAGAGCCCCCTTGGAGGCAAGGGAGTCCAAGGCAGAGCTGAGCGTGAGTAACGGGGGCCAGCCTCACATTCCCGTCTCTCTTTGGGTAGGTCCACCGGGACATTTGGCCCAAGCATCAACCTCAACCTGCCCCACGCAGACCGCCAAGGTCCACTCCTGCCCCTGTTAGACACAGGTCTTTGCTGCTGGGGCTGCTCCCCCTCTCTAGTCCCCCAGGCTCACAACCTCCCTCCCCCTCTATTCAGCCAGTCGCTGCCTTATTGATTCTATCTCCACAGCCTGCCTTGCATTTCTCCCCTCCTCCTACACAGTCTCTTCTCTAATCCAGGCTCTCATTGACTCCTGCCTGGGCCTCAGCCAAAGCCTCCCAATGGGTCTCCCTTAGTCCAGACTCTCTCCTCCCTCTAATCTAACTTCCTCATGGCTGCCAAAGTGCTATTGCTAAAATGCAGATGCTACCATGCTACTCCCTCCCTCAAGAAGCTTCAGTGGCTCCCTATCACCTCTAGGAGCAAGCAAGAGCCCCTCCCTTCCTCTGTAATTTTCCCTTACTCTTCTTCTGCTCCCTCAAGCCCACTGCTATTTCTGGTTCAGGATGCTGCTTCCGTTTCTGCGTCTGGACACAAGCCGCTCTAGTGCCTCTCCAGTTCACGGCTCAGGGCCGTCTCTGCCTGATCCCTTAAAGGGCTGCCTGCTCCCTCTTGAAATGACTATTAATTTGGCTGTAAGCAGCCATGTTGTATTCTCCCACCCCATCCCTCAGGAGAAGGGCCAGCACTACATGGTGACTGTCTCTGCATTCCTGGCAGGTCAGTCAGTCACTCAACAAGCACTTATTAAGGGCTTATTATAAGCCACGCACTAGTGACACTAAGAAGGTCCTGCCCTCAGGAGCTTCCCTCCCCCCCGGCGCCAATGTGCTCACCCTCCCCCCCCCATCTGCTGTCTGGCGGGTTGGCAGCGCCTGCCCCAGTATTTGAGGATGGGGGGGATGACACCTAGGAATCCTCACTGGACCCAGCCATCTTTGGAATTGGGCCACTCCTCTCCTTCTGACCCCACAACTTGTAGCGCTGTCCTCAGCCAAGATGGAGACCAGTTCATTACTGGCCTTGACATGAGGACCCTTCAGAGACAATCATCAAGGCCTTCTCAGCCAACCTTTTTCAAAACGATATTATCACTGGCCTCTAGCCTGTCAAGAGCCCTGCTTTCCAGAGCAAGACCCACCCAGGGGATCCTCGTTTCCATAAGTCCAGCCCATTTCTCACTTCATTTGCATGTATCTGCATCAAGTACAACCTATTCACAGGTAATTCTTCCCCTTCAATTTTACTGCTCAGCTGGAGAGAGAAAAGAGGAGAGAAGGGGAGGGGAAAAGAGGGGGGAGGAGGGGGGGGGAGAGGAAAGGGGGGGGGGGGAGGAGAAAAGAACAGAGGAGAAGGGGATAGGGGAAGGACAGAGATGTGCCAAGGCCTGCCCTCTAGGAGCTGACCTGCTGACCCCCTGCCGGAGAATGATGGGGAGGAGATCCAAGCCTGGGGATGCACAGGCTGCCTGGGGTGGGTGGCCCCAGGGGTCTCTTCATAGAGTCTTCATAGAGCATCTGTGGGCAGATACACCGGGAGGGGTTGAAGGGGGAGCAGGACAAGCCTGGGGAGTGCCAGACTGGAGGTGTGTGGTGCGAACCTGCGGCCTTGGCATGCTGGTTCTGAAGCATCCCAGAAGGCAGGGTCCTTCCCCTCCCCAGAGCTGGGGGAGGGCCTCAATTTGAAGACTAAGGTAATGGGATGTCACCTGGCAGAGGTGCCCATCATGACTGCCGTGACTGGAGCTTCTGGGGGGAAGGTTATTCTCCTCCCCCAACCTTGGGCACTGGGGCCGGGGGGCTCCCATCACGTTGTACGTGTCCATGGAAACCTTGTACGTCCTCCCAGGACTGACGGCAGTGACAGAGAGGCCTCCTTGGCTATGTCAACAGCCGGCTTGGGTGACGCTATTGCCCAGGTACGCATCCAGGGAAAATGAAGTGTCCATCAGCTGCGGCAGAGCTCTGTGCTCCATGTCCCAGCATGCCTATCCAGCAGACAGGCCTGCTCCTGGCTGCCGAGCACCTCCCTGTCTCTGCAGGCTCCGGCCTAGGCCCCAGCCACCAAACTTCAGGGTTTCCTGAGGAAAGCAGCAGCTCCCCAACGGCCAGGGCCAGTGACCCTCCATCTCTGCTGCCTCAGGGATGGGTCTCACAGGTATTTAGGGAGTGATTGAGAGGAACCCCGGTGTTATTCCTACACAAGAGAGCTGCCTAAAGGACAACAGGTCTCTTCTAGGGGCACTGAGCTCCCCGTCGTAGGAGGGATTCAAAACAAGACTGAGGACCACCTAGCAGTCAGTCTCAATCTGTCCACAAGCATCTCTTAGATGAGGCATTTGCGGCTCTAGTCAAGGTCAGTCCAGTAACTTCTGAGGTCCTTCCCAGCTTGGGAGTTTTGTGACTAACACAAATGAGACTGTGGAGAGCAACGAATTTTCCAGCAGAGCTGACATGGGGACGCACGGCACTCAGACCTCCCACTCTTCCTTCTCTTCCCCTTCCTCTTGGCTCAACTCGCAGTTCCCTCAGGTTGCTTGGGGATGCCACCCAAAGCAGAGGTAAGTGTGGTCCACCCCTCACCTGCAGAGGAGGCCACAAGCACCAGGGCTGAGAGTTGAAAAGCCTGTTGGAGAGTGTGGTGCCGAGGGGCGCCAAAGCACTGATGACAGGAAGGAAGGAGAACCCTGAGCTGTTGTCCGGAAGGGGTGCTGGGTGTCCCTGATACTCAGGAATGGCATGCATGGGTCCTGGCCCCTACCCCGCCTACAACCCCGGCCAGCTCTCGGGCACGTTCTGGGGCTCTTCTCCCCCCTCCCACTAGGCTGCCTGGCAGGCAGACGGATACTGCGCTTCTCAGCCTGGGCCACCTGGTGCCATCCTCTACCTCCAGAAGCAGTGAGCTGTGGAAGAGCCAACGGCATCTGGGGCCACTTAAGGGCAGCGGGTGTCTCGGCGCACCCTACGTGAGACTCTGTTCCCTCAACATAACAGCAGGAGATGTGGGACAGGAGGACAGACCTATGCTTGTGGAGGCTCTGCTCCTCTGGAGCTGTGCTTGCATAGTGCCCGGGAAAACCCTGTATGGCCAAGCTGTCGGCTGGGGCCGCTGCCACACGCCACCAGTGGGCAGCGATGGGGCCGGCATCTTGGGAAGTCTCCTGCAAAAGGATTCCTTTGGTTTCTGAGGCATTCTGTGGGCAAGCTGTTAAACCCAAAGCAGACCACAGCAGGCCTATGGGGTGAGTTGGCAGGATTGCACCGCTGGCCACCAGGAGTGTAGGGCCCAAGGCCCCCAGCACAGGCCCAGAGTGACCACCGGCCTCTCCCCCCTCTGCTCTGGATGGGGACACCTTATACCACCAAACTTTTTTTTCCAGCAGTTACTGAGAAAGGCCCTCTTGTGGGCATGTGACTGGAGTTCAACCACCCCAGGCCTCAGAGATTCCTGAAGTGTCTGGTTGTAGCTAGCTCATTAGAATCATCTTCAAGTCTTCAAATGCACCCCTCATTAAAGGGAAAACCCATTGTCTGACTGATTCACTGACTATACCACCCAAGCCAGGAAGGAAGGAGGGAAGGAAAGAAGGAAGGAGAGAGGAGGGAGGGAAGGGAAAGAGGAATGAAGAAGGCAGGAAGGGAGGGAGGGAGGAAGGAAAGAAGGTCTGACCATCAGCCCTGGGAAGATAAGGGTTCCTTCGTAACTGTGTGTGTGTGTGTGTGTGTGTGTGTGTGTGTGTGTGTGTGTGTGTGCGTGTGTATGTGTGCGCGTGCGCAAAGGCTTCGTGGCCTCCCTGATAGCTCCCCACCTCTGTTACTCAGCTCGTCTGCCTGCTCTAAGGCAGATCAACGACAACCAGGTAGAAGGTTACTACAGATGCCAAGCCTTCAATCCCTGACCTGGCACAATTAGGAACATGTATCAAAAACTGGTCAAGGCCTAGAAGGTGCCCCCTGCTCAGTCTCCTCCCCTCATTTTGTCAAGCTGGACCCATGGCAAAGCCTTTGGGTAAGAGCCGATCCTGCCTCCACATGCTTCTGCCTTCCCGTAGGCATCCAGAGTGGAGCCCCGCGGTGGCTGCAGAGAGAGCCAGGCGGCAGCGGGTCAGGGGTGCCATTCTGAGGGGAAGGGGAAGAGGAAAGGGGGCAGGAAGGGGCTGCAATCCTCACAAGGGCCCCTGCAAGCCCCACAGCAGAGGGCACCTAGAAGCACACCAGCACACCACCGACCCCCAGCAGGGTGATTTTTGTAGACAGACATCCGATTGTCTGTGTGTTTGTTTATTATCGCTGGTTTTCATGTGAAGCTCTGCAGGGGCCAGTATCTCAGGCAGATGGATTTCTCAGGTACTGATGGCCACTGGAGGGACCAAGGATGTGAGGATGCCAGCAGCAGCAGCACCATGCTCACTGGTAAGTGGGGCTCAGGCTGCTCTCTGAATCTGCCCTTCCTGTTCCCCTCAGTCCCCAGCCCCCAGCACCCGGGGGAAGTGTGGGGAGGGGCCGCATGGCGTGGCTAGGGGAGCAGCAGCTCTCCATCAGATGCTACAGGCTAGTTTTCTTTAGGGTGGATGGAAAGTTTTTTCTAAGGGATTTTCGAAATCCTTTGCAGACTCAGAATAGGCCAGGAGGAGGTCCCCTGCTGTTTGCACATTCAGCAGGACAAAACCCAGCCTATTCAGCCCCAGGCTTAAGAGAGAGCCAAATGGGCTTTGTGGCCCTGCTTTCCAGCTTTATTCTCCAGCCTCACAGTGGCAGGTAGCCCATCCACACCCCTGGCGGTGCTGAAGGAGGAGGGGCTCAGAGCTCCTCTCTCTAGAACATGGCTTTTCTTTATGGGCATTCCAGGGCAGAAGAAAGTTTGAGCAGGCCGGGAGGTGAAAAGCCAGAAGCGAGCCAGGTCACAAAGGGCACCAGTCACCAGGTCACAAAGCTGGACCAGTGGGGAGGCTGCAGGAAGCAGCCACGGACACATATGCTTCCAAGAGGCCCAAGGAGAAGGGGAGGAAGTAACTCTTGCCTGCTGAGCTCAGTCACCCAGAGCCTGCCTACCTTTTAAAGTCACAGAGATATTCCCAAGAGACTTGGGGTTAGAATCCCAGCTGTGAGGGATATGTAGACAAGGTCAGCACCCCCACCTTGGATTCTCCCATATAATTGGCTCTAAACCAAGAAAAAGGGGTCCTCCCTATATTGGCCTGCATGGTGTGAGTCCAGGAAGGCATAACCCCATCAGACCATCCTCGGAAAGCCCCCAGAGTTTTGCCCCCATTTAGCTCAAGGTAGCATAGAAAGACTTCAGGGCTGGGAGTCAGCAGACTGGGGTGCCAATGCCAATTCACTGCCCTAATATGGGCCGCAGTTTCCTCCTCTGTAAAAAGAGACAATTGGACTAGCTGCACTCTAAGGGCCTGCCAGCTCTGATATTGTGATTTAACACCACCTATAGGTCCAGCGGAGGACCGAGCATTGAGGGATACAGGGGACAAAAGTCCTGGCCTTTGGGAGTTTAGAGACTAGGTGGGGAGACAAGTCCCCTTCCTATAGGGCAGCTTAGTACAAACATGAGGCAGATTTGACTAAGCAGCAAAGCAGCAGAAGACAAAGAGAAGAGGGCAGATGCTATTTCTCTGGACTGGAAGACAGACCGGGGGAGGTGGCCCTGAAGCCAGGCCCTGAATGACAGGCAGAATTTGGAAAGGCGAGGAGGAAAAAGATGCCCATTGGCATTGCAGGTAAAGGCTGGGGGTGGGGGGGAGGACGTGAGTGAAGGCCTCACACCTAAAGATGAGGCCAGAAGTACATATCCTACTAGTGGGATCTAGTCTGGCAAAACACCTTAGAGGGGCCCCTCCCTTCTAGAATCAATGCAGGTTTGGGGGCCTTGAGCCATGGGAGAAGGGAGGCAGGCAGAGTGTACTTGTGGGCTCACCCCCCAGGTGGAGGAGACCCTGTGTCCCAGGCTCCTGAGCCCCGGACCTCTCAGTCCATCTCTAACTCTGATGCCTCCTTCAGAGACCCCTACTTCAAGACATCGTCGCAAGCTGGGTCCAGTGGCTCCCAGCAGCTGCTGCCTGCAAGGGCCTGTACAGCACGTTGGGACACACAGATGCATCTGATACAGGCTAGGCTAGGCTCTGGGCATCCTAAGACAAAAACAAAGCAGCCTTGCCCACAAAAAGGCCACACTCTCCAGCTACATACAACGGAGACCATCAGGGGAGGGAGAAAAGCACCAGAGCTGGGACTGTTCTCTCTATTTCCAGACTACTGCCCCTCAGGTACCCCATTCCGTGCCTCCTGGAGCAGGTGGCAAAGTATCTGAAAGTCTGGGAGGGGGAGGGAATTCGCATTCCAAGCATGAGGGACGACCTGTCAGAACACTAGCAAGTTGGAGGAGTTAATGTAAAGTGCTGAACTTGGGTTCAGACAATCAATGGCCAATCATATACGGGATGGGGGAGCCAGTTTGAAAGAGTGAACCGGAAAAGATCTGGGTGGGTTGGGGAGGGGACAGCAGCCTACCTCGGGTTTGATGCCTAGTAACAGTAGGTCCTAATGTTACCCGAAGGAGGACGAACGCTCTGGGCCAGCTTCACCAAGAGAGGTCCCAAATAAGGCAGATGATAATTGAATAATTCAAGTCAAATGCACCAGGAAAAGAGCAGGATAATAAGAAGGCATCACTACAATACAAGTTGTCAAACGAGTGCTAGAGAGTCTTTGCTGAAGGAAATTTGAGGAGAGAAGCCCTGGGAGCTCCCCTAAAGCCTTCTCTGACCACCAGGGAAGTGGTAACTTGGGTCATAAAAGTGGGCAATATTCATATAGTTGGAAATGGGTGGTGAGGGCATTTAGGGTAAGGGGAACAGTCAGAGGAATGGTTCCAGAACGGTCAGAGAGTGACCACAGTCTGAGGAACAATCCCACAGTTAAACAGCATTTAAGATGGGGCCTTGAATGCCAAGTTGAGAGGGCCAGACCTTAGCCCTGTGATGTGGCCTTTGAGTAGGGAGGATCAGTGCCGAGTATGACCTGGGAGAGATTCTGTCTGACTTCAGGGACAGGGCAGCTAGGACAGGCAGAAGGTCCCAAGTCCCTGCCCTAGGAGCTCCACCACAGACAGGTCCATGGAAAGAGGGCTAGACCTAGAGCCAGGAAGAGACTTAGACACCTGGGGCCAAAGCCTGCCCTGGGAAAGTCCCTCTACCCTTCTGAGTCTGTTTCCACATCTGTGAAATGGAGATAATAACAGTATCTGCCTCAGATGGCATTGTGAGGATGACATGGGATGATGTGAGTATATGTATACACACACACACACACACACACACACACACACACACACGGCTTTGCAAAATCTTAAAGTGGAATACTGATGTTTGCTGCTTTTCCTGCTGCTGCTGCTATCATCACCATTGCTACCACCCCTTGGGAAGTCAGTGCTGACTTCTGCAAGGCTGACTTGGGATGCTCTTAACCACAGAAGGACAATTCACCTCCTTTGCTCAAGTGCCACTAACACACACACATACTTAAAACCCAAGTTTGTTAAGACATTGTATCACATTCAAACGCATTTCCCTTTTTTGGGTGCCTCCTCTCAGACAATCTCCTGCAATTGCCCTGTTGCCCTAGAGAAATTCAGACCATGGGGCAGAATCTGGTTAATTCTCATCCACAAATTTCTCCTCCTAGATCACTATCTCAGGAAAGCTCTAGCTCCCCAACGGCCTTGACACTGGCAGAGTAGTACCCTTTCTTTCATCCTCTACTTCTTGGATTAGGAAACACAACCTCTGCCATTGTCCCTGGATGGGCTGTGCCAATTTACTCTCCTATGAACCCACTCACCATTTGGGTAACTTTCCTGACCAAAGTGCCCTGCCCCCAGCCATCATTGCCCTTTGTGTGACCTCCCTTATTAGAATACAAGCTCCTAGAGAGCAAAGACTGTTTCTGTTTTTCTATTTGTATCCCTATAGAGCTTATTTCTATTTCTAACTCCCAGCCCAGTCACATAGGAAGGAAGCACTCAATAAATTCTTCTTGAAGAGTCTCAACTAAAACCCCACCTCCTCCAGGAAGCTTTCCCCAACCCCTCTTAATTCCAGTGCCTTCCCTCCATTAATTTGTTACAGCCATTCAGTTCAGTCATTTCTCAGTCATGTCTGACTCTTCCCGATCCTGTTTGGGGTTTTCTTGATACCAGAGCGGTTTGCCCTTTCCTTCTCCAGCTCACTTTACAGATGAGGAAATGGAGGCAAATAGGATTAAGTGACTTGCCCAGGGTCACACAGCTAGTCAGTGTCTGAGGCCAGATCTGAACTAAGGAAAATGAGTCTTCCTGACTCCAGGCCTGGTGCTCTGTACACTGTGGCACCCCCTGGCTGCCCATCCCTCTGGTAATTATGTCCCATTTATCCTGTATACAGTTTGCTCTGTATACATTTGTCTGCATGTTGTATTCCCCATTACACTGTAAGCTCCTTGAGGTCAGGGACTGGCTTTTGCCTCTTTTTGTATTGCAAGCACTTAGCACGGTGCCTGACAAACAGTAGGCACTTAATAAACGCTTACTGAATGACTGATTGAACTGCAAGCATTCATTCCCTGCCTGAGAACTCACCAGGAGAAGTCAGCACTCCAGGTAGCCTCCCTGCCCTATGGCTTCCTTCTACCCAGATACAATGTATCACCTGCACCCCAGACTCTAGGTAGATAAATACATAAAAGACACAAAGTTTCTCTTCTTTTCATGATGCCGGGTCACAACCAGGGGAACATCCTAATGCCAAACAGTCCTCTGGACTGGATCTTCAGAATCCTGACCCTGCCTCAGTGCCTCGGTGAGAACAGTAAGACAGTAACCCCAGGCTCCAGAATTGGGGCTCAGTCTCCAACTACATTCATCTCTCTGGTCCACTGTCAATCCAAAGAAGTTAAATCAACAAGCCTTGATAAAGCCCCTACTGTGTTCCAGAGCTGGTACCATATGCTGAGGGTCTAAAGAAAAGCCCACCAGGCTCCTTCCTTGCCCACCAGCAGTGTATGCTCCGGCCCTCAACTTCCTTTCCCAGAGGCCTTTCTCGGAATCCCAGGCCTTGGGGGGCTGCCAGCTGCCAGGAAGTTTCCCTGGTCTAGCTAATGGATCGACAAGCCAATCAGACTGTTTCCAACGTTTTCCATCAGACACAAGCGTAGAAACTTGCTATTTTCCAGCTCATCTCTTGAAAAATAATATGCAAAGAATCCAACAACTGAGGTTATCCGCCAAGTTTGAATCTGATGGTTTAAGCCAAAAGTCTGGGATGGCAGGACCTGAGATCCCAACAAACTCCCTCTGGCTGGTCACCGGGCCTCCCTGCAGGTACTGCAGCATTTCCCTGATGCACTTTCAGGCATTAGAGCTCTGTCTGTCTTCTCTCTCCTACCCTGGCACCGGGGAGCTCCCTAAAGCTCAGAGCCAGGCCTCTCACTATCTGAACTCAGTATCGGCACACGCAGCACGGGTCTCTGCACATTAAGCAGGTACTTAATAGATGCTGAATGAATGAAAAGGAAAGTAGAAAAAATACCTCCCCCCCAAATGCCCTTCCTTCAAGGCCCTTTCCACAGGAAGCCTTCCTTCTGTTACTAGATCCAGTGGGCAGTGCCCATCCCATCCCACCCCATCCGGACATCTGGCCTCATGCACATTGATGACAACGGATGCCACGCTGCAAGGTCAAGCCGCGTCTGGCGTCTGCAGCGGTCCTAAATGTTTCATGTGGAGCCTTGTCTCCTGCATTTGCCTGGAAAACCCTGGAGGGCAGAGATCACATCTTCTGGGCTGGCACGCCATCTTCTTTGTCTCCTGCCTGTGGCAGATGTGATGTGTGCAGGAAATACTTTTGGAGTGGATCAGTTATAAGCTACATAACCCTGAGTGTGCTGGAGCCAGCTCAAACCAGCTAGCAAGCTGATGGTTAAATTTTTAGTGTGAACATTTATACCTCAAATCAGCAAATGCTACAAATCAGAACCTTGACTTGTTTTCTTGATCATTGCAGCTTAAGAAAGTGATGGAGAAAATATTCATAATGAAGATTAAACTTCAAAGTGGTGGCGTGCTTTCCCTCTCTCCTCTAGAGAGCCAGTTGTTAAACATTTACTAACGCCCCCTTGTCATAAGTACCACCTGAAGTTTCTAGAAACGCTGAGCTGGAAGGAACATCTGGGCCACTGAATCTGATCCTTAATTCAAACAATATCCCTGAAAAGTGGTCATGCAGCCTCTGCCTTCCGAATGCCCCCAAGAAAGGAAGCCCCCGGCTTCTGGGGATGGCTGTCACAGGGAGGTTTTCTTGACATCAAGCTTCAAACTGGCCTCTGGGCAATGCCCACCCCCACCATCCCTGGCTCCGCCCCCTAGGCAAACCTCAGCTCCTGCCCCTCTCAAGTCTTCCCTTCACAGGGTAAGCCCCTCCTGGTCTTTCAGGCTGTGGTCCACCTCCCCATATGCTTTCTAGTTTGTCAATGCCCTACTTAAACCTGGTGTTCAGAACTTCAGTCAGTCAATAAGCATTTATAAAGTACCTGCTCTGTGCCTGGCAGGGCAGCTGTGGTGCAGTGGATGGAGACTCAGGCCTGGAGTCAGGAAGACTCATCTCCCTAAGCTGACATCTAGCCTCAGACACTCACTAGCTGTGTGACCCTGGGCAAGTCACTTAATCCTATTGGCTTCAGTTCCTCATGGGTAAAATGAGCTGGAGAAGGAAAGGGCCAACCAGTCCAGTATCTTTGCCATGAAAACCCCAAATGGAGTCACGGCGAGCTGGACACAACTGAACAGCACTAGGTGCCAGGCACTATGCTAAGCCCCCGAGATACAAAGAAAGGCAAAAGTCCGTCCCTGTCCTCCAGGAGCTCAGTCTGGGGGAAACAACATGCAAACAGCGAGGGCCACACAAGCCCTTGATAGGATTCAGTGGGAACAGCTGAGGGCACATGAGGCAGAGAGGAATGAGCGATCACCACCTCCCTATTCCTGGAGCCCTGCCCTTGCATGTGGGTCCTCAATGCTCAGAGATATTGTTGCCTTTCTGGGCTGTTCTGGACACAGCTGACTCCTACATAGCTTTTGGTCCACTCAAACCCCCAGCTTTTCTTCAGACACCTTGCTTTCCAGTCCTACCTCTATCTTATTCTTTTGAAAACAGGTTTGGAGCCTAGCTATGAGGCTTCACTCATCCCATCCCTCAAACCAGTCTGGAGTTCTAAGTCTGTCAATCGCCGGGGCCTCCGCTGGCTCGCTAGCGTCTCAGGCCGATGCCAGCTCCTTGCAGCTCCTCCTCCTCCTCTCTAACAAGTGTCCTGTCTTTATTTTGGATGTACTTAACACAGGGGATCCCCAAACGCCCAGGTTTAAGTTCTAACATGTGTAAATGCTGTTCTCTCCTAGGGCCTGCTGCTTTCTCTCTGTATCCTTGGCACCTAGCACAGCCCCTGGATTGTAAGATGTGCTTAATAAATGTTTGTTATGAATTGGTTCTTCCTCCTTTCCCTCCATGCCTCATAAAGGGCAGACCCTGGCCTCCTCCTCCTCCCTACCCCTGGGCTCTGCCAGGATGCCACCTCTGACAATCAGCTTGTGTGTCTGTGGCCTTGAGAATCTTTGAGTATGGGACACCCCAAACATTTCTGGAAGTTAGATCCTGGAAGCTGGGCAAATAGAAATGTAGCTGACAACATAGTGTTCTTGGCAAACATTCTGTTTTCTGGCTTTCTGGTCTAAGCACCTTCTCCCAGCCCCACGCCCACAACCCCTGGCCAGAGGCCAAAGGCTCGGGGCTAACTCAAAGATGGTTGTTGTTCGATGCAGACCAGAGGGTAGGGCAGAACTTGTACGTGGCTGAAGCCAGGGCTTGGGCCCAACTGACCACTGCCTGCGTGTCCCAGCTGCTAACCCAGGAGTTAAGGCACAGATCCTCCCCCCCAGCCACCTCTTCTGGATTCGTCCTTGGAGACACATGAAAACTCTGCCCATAGGCTCATGCCCAGGCCTCCAGACTGCCAGCTGACCAGCTGGTAGGAGGCCTGAAGATAGGAATATCTTTGTTCAGGTTTAGGGTAGATGACAGGCCAGCCCTCTTGGACGCTCTTGCTCCGAGATTCTGTGACCTCCAGGCTTACTGGTCCAGGACATGCTGATGTAGGGGGTGAGGAAGCAGCATGCAAGTGGGCAGGCCCAAGCCTCCACTGGCCCCCAGGAAATGCACAGGAAACCGCTCAGGGGAGCAGCCCTCCTCCCTACCCCACCCCCAACATTTCTTTCTTTATTTCCCAACAGTGGGATGTGGGAGCCGTGGCCTTGAATCTCAGTGCTATAAGATACCTCAGAGACCACCCAGCCCAACCCATTATCCAAATAAGAACTCCATCTGCCAACAGGTACTTATTACTTAGTCTCTGCTTGAATGCCTCCACTGATGGGGAGCTCATTACCCCAATTTCTTACTTTAAAGAAAGGCTCCAAGCCCTCTGGTGAAGAGAGTGTGGAGCTTGAAGGATCTAAGAGATCCCGTGGTCCTTTCTGCCATCTGGCTCATATTCTGTCAGGTTGGGGCAGCCTGGCCAAGGGGCCTAAGCATGGGAGCATTGGGGTCAGGGCCTCTTTGGGCCTGAGATGCTCCTTCTGCATCTGGGTGAAGCCTGAGGTCTTTTCCAGCTCAGAGCCTCAGCTCCTGAAGCTCTAAGTGGGGTGCTGGAAGCTTGTCTGAACCACCACCTCGGTGTGGGCAGGTAGAACGGCAGGATGGGTTTCCCCGCTAAGGCCTGCCTGCTTCTGGCTTCTCCCAAACACATACATCCCCGACACAGCCTCTGGGACAAATGGACTTCCCAGGCCCTCTGGACTTCTCCTACAGCTGATCAGTAGTGGGGGCTCAGATGCCCCCCACCACATTGGGTCTACACCAGCATGCAGGAAGGCAGGGTCCCAGGCAGGTTGACTTCAGTATTCCAGGGCTCCAGCCAAGGCCATGTACCTGGGGCCGCCAGAGGGCAGCACTGTGCACTCACGTGAGTTCCCTCTCCCCCCCTCCTCTCCCTTTCTCTCTCCCGTGTTCTCTCTCTCTCTCTCTCTCACACACACACACACACACACACACACACCCTTCACCCTTTCTCCTCCCTAGACTATTAGGAGGCAAGGAGCAAGCATCAGCTTTCCTCTTTTCCACTCAGATAAACTGAGGCTCTGCCAATGATGCTAGCCAAAGCCATGCCAGTTGGAGCTACATCATGGAGGAGTCTCCGTGATAGCAGAGGCCAAGGCTCCTGTGATTTTTCTACTAGAAAGTTGTGACAGACAGTGTAGCTCAAACACAGGACCATATATGGGGGGGGTGTGCGCGCCCACGCTAGGGGCGGGGAGTGAGGTGAGAGGCACTGATTCACCCATTTCCCTGACTATGCAAAGGATCAAGGGGCTCCTAAAGGCCACTCCTCGAATGAGAGAGGTGGAGAAGGCCAGATATGCCCTGCGGGCAGGACCATGTCTTAACTGCTCCTGTCTTCCCATGCAGTAGCAGGTACAGGACTGAAAGGTCCACACAAGCCTTCTGCTCTTCCACTCCCTAGTCGTGAGGGACAAGAGCTGAGGTTATGACAGGTAAGGCTGGGGGAGAGAACCCAGAAAACAAACACCCAAGGCCTGACGGCAACCCCCAGCAGGGGGGAGCATCAAAAAAATCCATTTGTGATGTATCTGGGCTTCTGTATGTAACAGAAGAAACCCCAAGTGCGGGAGGGCTCTAGCGTCAGCCATTGCACCACAGCGATGACAACCCCCCGGTGTGGCAGGCAGAGGGGCCAGGCTCCAGTGCCGGCTCTAGCGCTAACTGCCTGGCCAGCCTTGCTCACGGCCCTTTCCCTCTCTGGGCCTCGCCTGGCTCCTCTGCAGTGACTGTGGAGGTCTTGCCAGCTGAGTCAAGCCAGAAGGTGTGTGGCTCCTCCTCCTGCCCAGTGCCTCAGTGCCTCAGTCCCACCTCAGGCACTGGGTCATCCTGGGGGCTGAGGCATAAGCAAGGCCAGAGGGCAGGCTCTGACTCTCCTTTTGGGGATCTGCTTCTCTTGGGAAGGGGGGGGTCTTGGGCAAGTCACTGCCCCCAGGGGGCTCAACGATCAGACGGGAGGAGCTGAAGAGACCCGCCAGTCTTTGGGAGCCAGGAACCTTTCTCGAAGCCGCCACAGCGGGGCATCGCGCAAACCCAAAGTCTGGCAGCTTCTCGGAGCAGCACAGGGGAGTGAGTCCTCTCGGACAGGCGAAGCAGTCGTGTCCAGGTGTGGGAGCAGAGCTCCCTCCACCCTCCAGGGGTGCCCTGGGTCCATTCAGATTCGCCCTCAGTGAGAGGGGAGACTTGGGGTTCCTATGGAAATGGCCATGTACAAGGAGGGCTAGGGCTTGTGATGGTGCCTGTACCCGCGCGCGCGCACACATACACACATACACACACACATACACATGCAGGCATGCACACACGCGCACACACTCCTGATGCATTTTTCATCCGATTGTGCTTTTTGGCAAGCACCACAAATGGAATATTTTCACACAATATGTTGCTGTTCAAATTGGCAAAACACTTCCTGGGAGAGTCAAAGATCTGGGAATTCAGAGACTCGTGCAGCTGGAATTTCAAAAGGGTAAGTCAGAGGAACCCACCTCCCCCAAGGTGCCTGCTTTCTTTCTCTCTTTTTTTAAAAAATACATTCTTAGGCAGCAGCCTTCTTCAATGCAGGCTCCCAATGAGGCTTGTAAAGGGGGTGGGAGGGGGGCACTCCTTGCTGCCAGCTAGAGCCCAACCACCTTCCAATTCTGCAGGGAGATCTACTATTACAACTGAAAAAAAATGAGTACCCAAGCTCCCCCTCCCCACATCGAGCCGCTCCTTCCCGGTGCAGGAGCTCAAGCCTTGGGTTCTTTGGAACATCCTATCTTGTGTGGATTCAGAAGCAATGTCTGTGCTCACGCCACTGGCCAACTTTACCCAGAGCTAGAGCCTCAGCCTAGAGCTCAAAGGAGCCCAGACACATCCGGGCCAGCCCCATCATTTTATAGCAGAGGACCAAGACCCAGCAAGATGCCACCCACTGGTTTCTGTTTTCCAGAAATGCCAGAAATGCCAGCAAGCCAGCAGATTCCATCAAGCTCACTTGATACATGACTCTGGGGAGCTACGGGAGGTGGTGATCTCGCAGTAGACACGAGCCCTCTGCCCATTAGATGACCGAGGACATGCTGGCCTGCATGCCTCGTAGGTTCCTCCAGCTCCAAGCCACGGTCCTGCTTCAGACCTGCAGTCAATTCTTGGAGGGCGCAGGGCCTCAAGTGGAGGGGATGAGCCACTGTGCCAACAGGCCTGCCGGGGCTAAGCCTTCCTCCGGCAAGATCAGTCTCGCCTCTAGGAGAGCTGTTGCCACTCAGATGTGTCTCTCCTTGGCAGTCTTCCTTCCCTCCCTCTAAATGCCCCAAACACACCCTGTTCTCCAGGCCCCTTTCCTGGAGGCACTTCGGGGTGTGGTTTTAAGCTTTAACCAGCCCAGGTGCTACCCAAGTTCAGCAGATCATTACAAGTCTTTATTTCTCTGTCCTACAGCCAACTAGCCAAGCCTGATGGTGCCCCTTTCGTGGCTGAGGCATCACGGAGGCCCTGGCTTCCCTGTTCATCCACTCTTTGCTGGCTCACTGGCCCTGGTCTATCCTCACACAACATGTCTGCTAGCTGGTTTTCTGCTTCCTAGCATGCATTTAGTACAGTGCCTGACACCATAGGCGGTTAATAAATGCTTTTCGGCTGATTCAGGTACCAATTACAGAAGCACAGCGTAAGGGAGAGTCTCATTTCTCCATCTCGACTGTCAGTCTTGAACATTAATGTCCCCCTCCCCCAACAACAACAACAGCATCTTTATCGGCCCCTAATTAGTAACTTGCTGACAGGCACCGGCAGGCTGGAGACACACAAAACTTACTCTGCCTGTGCTTAGCAGCAGCAAACCCCCAATGAGTAAGAGAGGTTCAAAGGTCATGTGAGGGCAGCTGGGGTCTCGGGGTGCTGGTTATGTGGGTTAGGGGACCCGCCAGTCTATCTCCTTGGAGTCTGAGTACACTGAGCCGGCCCAGGCTTCATTCCCGCATGTTCTAGAGCGGGCTCCCTCCCTAGTGTGGGAAAGATGAGTGAGGTGGGGGGACTGCCTTAAGAGTCATCCATGGAACTGGGCCTCTCAAAACCCTGGCCAGCTCTGCTGGCTTCGGGGAGGCAGTTCAAAGCAGAGAGAATGCTGGAAGGCAGTCCCATTGCCAGATAATGGTTTCTGTGTTCCTCCCCCCTCCCCACTGCATGTTGCCACCCCCACGGCAGCCCTGCCTGGGCCACGAGGCCACGGCAGGGATGAGAACCAAGAATGGCTAAGGGAAGATTCACAGACACCTTTCTGGAGCAACATGTCTGCTGCTAAGGGCCCGCAGACACTCATCGGTAGGCAGAGGCCCCAGTGAAGAAAAGTGGGAATTGATTGTCAGCAAAGGTTGCAATGGATGCTGGCGATAGCCACGGGCGAGGCTAGCCTCAGAGACACCACAGCCCTGCCTCACCGGGGCAATCCGTGCACTTGGAAGTGGGGGACACGGGAAGGAAGGTTTAAACTGACAGGTGGTGATAGATAACAAAGGCGTCACTGCCTCCCCACAATCATTCCCCTTTGCACTGGCTCCCAGAAAGCCTTCCAACTCCAGGAGCTCCCGAGGCTCAGCGCAAATGTATTCTCTAATCTAAGAGAGAGGGAGGGAGGGAGGGAGAGAAGGTACACTTGAGGCTGATTTAATGGGTTTCTGCATGAAAAACAAAACGTTTTCATCCACTTGTTTTCTGGATGTGAGAAACTACCATTAGCAGGGAAAAATCACTCTCCCCAGCAAGCAATGGAGGGAGGGAGGGAGCTAGCGAAGGAGTCAGTGAGAGGGTGGCCCCCGAGTCTGCTCCTGGAAACCTCCTCCAAAAGCCTTCCAGATCTGCTAAGCTCTCGCGGCCAGTACTTGGAAGGGTGACCCCCCGAAGAGAATCATAATTGGAAAGTGACAAAAGGGTAGCCCCCCCACCCCATTGCATGCAGATGAAAACCAGTCACCCTTAAGCTCCTCTTTGTTACCATAGCAACCATGGGGTGTTTCACTTCAGCAAAAGAAACCCTCCCTAGGTATGTGTGTGGCTGGGGAGAGGGGACCTGCTCGGGAAAAGTTGGAGCTGGGTCCATGGCAGTCCGTGCCCCAGAGAGCCGAATCCCTGGGCGCCACTCAGCAGAGGAAGTGTCCGTCCTCAGCACTCACAAGTAGGCTTGGTAAAAGGTGGAGAGGAAAACATTCAAGTTGTGTTAATATGGCAGCCTCAAAACCTCTTTCCATGAAGCATCCGGACGTTGGCATTCCCCTTTTAGGGACAGACACCTCTGATATACTCTGCCCAGCACTCACTGAGGCGGGAGCTGGGCTCTTCACTGACTTCCACTCTGAGCATTCAGCCACATACATCTGCACAGAGATACCATACCCTCACACACACAGCCAATATCCAAATAGGCCTGGGACCTCAAAATACTTCTAAGACAGAGATTCTTTCCCTGCCTCTCACCATGGTCTGAACCCGGAAGCCCAGAAGGCTCTATTGGTGAGCAGAGGAAAAGGCCCCAGGCTGAGTGTGGGACTGCATGTCTTTAGTCCGAGGCTGGGCCTAGCCTAACTCGCACAGCCTTAGCCACAGGGCAGGCAGGAGGATGTGCTCCTTAAAATGGCCAAACTCCTAAGTTACAAAGGGAATGGTAGAGAAGGTGGCAGCCCTGGCCGGCCGCTACCTATTGCGATTGCTCCCCCCTCCCCCAATTCCTTGTCAAGGTGAGTGGTTTGAGCCCCAGAGGCCAGAAGAAGTACAATGGAGGCGAACATCGGCTGCTTCCCGTCCTGGGACTGAGAAATGTCCGGCTTTCTTTGGCGACTCAACAGCCCTTCATCCCGAACTAGAGAAATGTCTTCTAAATCATCCCACTGGGAGCCAGTGCAAGGAGTGGGAGGAGAGAAGGTAGGAAAAGGGAGAAGGGAGCAGAGAGAAGGTAGGAAAAGAAAGAGGGTCCAGGGAGGCCCCATCTCGAACTCATCTCTCCCCCAGAACCAACTGCACCGGCACCCAGTATGTTTTCATAAGAAAGGGGCTGTGGGTCAGGTGGAAGGCCGGAGAGTGGTGTCTGACCGTCCGAAGACACTCGAGCTCACTCAAGCTTCTCCTCCCTTCCCGGCCCAGCCGAGGGCTGCCGCCTGCCTCTGCATTAGGCAGAGGAGGCAAGAGGCGGTGTTGGCTGGCTCCAGAAGGCTCCTGGGGAGCTCCCGGAGGGCACACAAGCGATCTAGTGGGAGAGTGAGCCAGCAGCTGCTTGGGTCCAAAAGGTCCCCGCTGTGGGGGCTCCCCAGGAACCTGCTAGCGGGGAGAGACCTCACGTTGGACTGCTCCACAGGCAGGAAGCCCGGCCTGCCCGCCTGCCTGCGATGGGCCCCGGCTCCCTCCTGCAGTGGCAGCTCCGAAGCAGGGGCCAGAATCAAGCAGGCAGGCAGGTGGGTGGGAAGCCTCCTCCGGAACAGTCAGAAACGCAGCAGCCCAGAAGCCTTGGTGCAAAGGGGGATTTCCAGCAGGGGTCAGGGAGGGAGGGACGTTGGGATGCACAGTGGGATGGATGGTCGAATGGACAGATGGGCAGATGAGGCGCTTGCTACCTGCCTTATCCCCACGGTGACAGTCGGAGGAGGCAGGAACCGTGTCTGGCCGTGGCTAACGGCAGCGGCAGCAGCAGCCACCACCACGGAAGGCGCCCCCACCCCCAACATACACACTCAGAGACGGATGGAGGCCCCGAAGGAGAAGCAGGCCCTGCCCAACAACCATCACCGCCAAGCCAGGAGCCCGGAGTCCGGAGCCGAGCCCTGAAACCCCCTGCAGCCTTCCACGGCGTGGGGGTGGGGGCCGCCGGGGACTAAACCTAGAATAACTTCATCCTCAGACAGCCTGGAGGGAGGGAAGAGGGAAGAGGGAAGGGGCAGGCAGGGTCATGGGCAGTCCCATCAGGAGCCGGTGGTGGAGGCAGGCCCCGTGTGGTGACACGGGGCCGCACCACGGACACAGGGCACAGCACGCAATCCCCCCCC
>NW_020952400.1:854602-887400 GCF_900497805.2 Vombatus ursinus
GCTCCTGCCCCACCTCCTCCTCCTCCTCCTCCTCCTCCTCCCCCCCCCCCCCCCCCCCCCCCCCCCCCCCCCCCCCCCCCCCCTCCTCCCCCTCCTCCTCCTACTCCTCTTTGACCTGGAGTTCTTCACCTGGCCCCGTACAGATGGCCAGGTGGGGGCACTGAGCTCCCATTTATTCCAGTGGGCAGGGGCTGGAGCTGGCAGGCAGTGCCAAGGGCCCTTGGGATGCAGGCTCCCGGGGCTCCTAGGGCGAGTTTGCGGTTCCCAAAGCTGGGGTCTTGGGGGCTTTCTGGAGGTCCAAAGGACAAGGGGAAGGAGGCACTGAGAGCGCACAGGGTACTGGGTCAAGAAACTCTAGGGTGGGCATCCTTAGTCTGAGGTTGGATGCCACCCAAGTCGGGACACTGGCTGCTGCTTCTAGACTGCCCAGGGGGAGCCCTGCTCTGCCACAACACCCACCTGCCCATCCCCCTCCCCAGAACCCATCCTCCACTGGCAGGATTTGCCAGCCAGCAGCTGCCTTGCCCCAATAAATGTTGGGTTTTCTTTTCTTGCTCTGTCTCTTTCCCTGTCTGACTCTGTCCTTGGGCCTGTCTGTCAGTTATGGCCTAGGATAGGTTTTCTGTCCTTACTGTGGTGCCAGCTGCTATACAGTCAGGCCACACATAAATGACCGTCACGACCCTGAGATGGGCAATGAGTCTAGTTTGTGGAAAATACCCTGAAAAGTTTCTCTGTATGTTTGCATTTAAGGGTGAATCGATAGGAAGGGAAAGTGACCGGCACAGAGCATTGGGATCAGTGGAGAGGGGAGGGAGGGAGGGAGGGCTCATCAGGGATCTCTGTAGACAATGAGGTCCAAAGTGAGAATCAGCATGAAAGGGGAAAGGCTGAGAAAGATTTTAGGAAGCCAGGGGAGGGGCAGGAGAGTTCTTAAAGTATCCTGGGGAAGCTTGCTGAGGGAGGATGCAGATAATTACCTGGAGACAGGATGATTTCCTTGACATTCAGGACAGAGACAAATGAAAGAGACGACGAGAAGCAATGATGGGCATCAGCTCTGGGTGCTAGTAGAAGGGCCACCATACTCCCCTTCCCTGCCCTCCCCCCTTCTCATGGAGGTCAGGGATGACCAGTAAAGGCAAGGAGAGAAAACAGCATCTCACCCCGGAGTCTAGGGGTGACAACTTGCTCCCCCATGTGAAACCTCAGGAGATAAATGTCCCTAGACATAGGAATGATATCCCTATAAAGAGAACAGTGCCATGTGAATGTGGCCCAGAGGCCTCAGCACTGCCTGAGGGGTCAGCACCCTGACCTGAAGCTCAGAGAAAGGGTTTGCTGGACTTGTCAGGTGTGGGCAGGGACTCAGAATGACTGTGAATGACCTCAACTTTTCATCTAAAATGAAATTCCTGATGCAGCAGAGGAGGAAGCCAAATAGATCCGCAGGGCCACCATATTGCCCCCTAGACTTTCAATGAGCCACTTATTATAATGTGTTCCCAAGCACAGTTTTTGAGGTCCAAGTGCAGAGAGGCTGGCCGCTTGGCAATGAATGGCCATGGCCACCCAGAGGACAAGGAACAATAAAAAGTGGCCCTCGGTGCTCTTTGGTATCCTGCTTCTGCAGTGATGATGGCAGAGAGGCAAAAAAGGGCTCAAAGGATGCTAAGAACCACATTGGTTTTTAGACCATCTATGAACTGTAACCTGGCTGTTGAAATGTGAGACTCATTTGAATGAGCAATTAGCAGGCTCATTACTAAAAGAACAGAACTCTACCAATTGATGTTGACCTTCTCAGGATAAATGATCCAGAAGAAAGAAGGACGTCATAGCTACCTCAGAGGATGGCTCCTAGCTCCTCCTCAGAGAAGCCAATAATGCAGTCGATGGGGAGAATTGCTTTCGTCAGGCACCCAGAGGCAACAGAGAATATTTCCTGGGACATCTGGTCATCTTGTATTTCAGTACTTAAGTGTTTGAAAAAAAAGACCACTATGAAATCACTGGAGGTGTATGGACCATCATCAGTAAACAAAGGCCCAAGAGGGTCCTGCTCCAAAGAGTTGAAGACCTTCTCTATTAAATCAGAACACACTCTGATACTCAGCAACTTCAGTGCAAAGGGGGAAATAGATGAATCTGAGAGGATGGAGAAAAATCTGTTGGGAAACATGGATTAGGGAAACAGGAATGAGGGGCTGAGGACTGGGAGATTACACAGAAGGCTTTTGCCTATGTGCCATCTTCTGTGGAGCTCCTCCCAAACAGTATCCACAGGTTTGCTGACAGGGTTTCCAGGGATAAGGAGGGTGACTACAACCTTGGGTTCAGGGGTAAACCGTGGGGCCATACTGCCCGTGCATGACCCCTAACACACAGCCAGTAGACACAATTTGCTAAAGCAGTGGTATTCACTAAGATGCTATTGTAAGAGCAATAGTTAACATACATTGCCCCTGTGAACCTGGGATGCACTCGCCCATGGATACACGTAACTTCTGTGGAAAAGTAGACATTAAGCTAGAGTACAATGATAACTAGGTAGTGCGGTGGACAGAGAACTGGACCTGGATTCAGGAAGACCAGAGTTCACATCTGGCCTCAGATACTTCTGAGCTGTGTGATACTGAGCAAGTCAGTTCACATCCGCCTGTCTCAGTTTCTTCATCTGCAAAATGAAGACGATGGCAGCAGCTACCTCCCAGGGTTGTTGGGAGGATCAAATGAGATCAGATTTGTCAAGTACTTTGCAAACCTTAAAACACTATGGAAATGCTAGTTATTACGATGACAACGACGACGATGATGAGTAAATTGCACATAGTGGAAGTGCATGGGGCCTAGACAGCTGACACTCCAGTGTCATTTTTCCCTTCTTAGAGTCCTCGTGATGCTTCCCCTGGGAGCACTCTGCCCAGCAGGTCGCTCAGCTGGGTTCCCAGGGTCTCTTCCACTCTGTAAGCCCATTCTCTATTTCCAGGTCCAATTCTTTCTTTGAGTCCCTAGCTGGCTCTCTTCTCTGCTGCCTGAGGTATCAGCCCTTGATGCTACATCCTGCCTGGAATGGCATTCCTCTTTGTGACTGTGTCTCCATAGAAAGTGCGTATTTCTGATCCCTGCTGGATGCATCTCAACTATTCTTCTTCAGCGGTTTGACTGTCTTTTCCCCAGTCAATGGTCCCCTACTATCTGTTTTTTAGTTTCTTTTCTATATCCTTGGCTGGGGTGGTTGGTCAGCGATGAACTGTACCCTCCCACTCTACTCGCAGTATTTCATGAATGCTTTCCTTGATAAAAGGACTGGTAGGCACCATTCTTGGGCACCCAACAACATCACAAGGCATGACACTGATTACACTTTAGCAGACTGAAAATGACAAGTTACTGTTATGGGGGGAATTTCTGAAATGGCATCAATGTGTGGTCATTTCAAAAGGAGTACTAAGTTAAAAGAAGGAATAGAATAAGCAAAAGATATAGCTCACAGATAAAACGACTCCATTCCCAACCTATTTAAACAAGTTACTGATGATGAAAAAATCAGAAATGGACAGAAGACAAGATATAAATAAGATTAAAATTACCTCATGAAGAAATCTAACCCATGTAAATTAATTGGCATAATAAGGAGACCGAGAAAGTCTAAGAAGAACCTTAGTCAGCAGATCCAGCTTGGTGTTTATTCCAAGGTATTTATCTGCCAAATGGCTGGATATGGCAGCCAAGACCACTGCCGTTTTAGAATACTGTATAGGATCTCATGAAATAAGAGATGAATGGTTTGAGGGGTGTGGCCTCATGATGTAGAAGCAGCAGAGCACAAGCCCAACGCAATGGCCACTGGAACATTCCTAGCAGTGGTCATTCAGCCTCTGCTCAAAGGCCTCCAGGGAAGAGCAAGCTAGCTCCTCTCACAGTTCATTCCATTTCCTATTTGTTGGAAACTTGGTCCCGGCATCCAGCCTAAATTTTCCCCTTCGCCACTTCCCTCGTTTCCCCTGGTCCTTCCCTCTGGGCCAAACTCGGACCCATGTAATAATCCTTCAAATACTAGTGTGTGACTATGATGTTCCCCCTCAGTCTTTTCTTCTCCTAGCTGTGCTCCCTCAACCCTTCCTCACATAATGTGGGCTCCCAAGTCTTTCCACCTTGGTTGCCTTCCTCTGGACACTATCCAATTTCTCAGTGTCCTTTGCAAACTATGGCATCCATGAGTGGACACCGAATTCCATTTTCTGCCCAGGGTAGAGGACCGAGGGACCATCAGCTCCTGATTGCTGGGAGCGCTGTCACTCGATGAATTCCGAGATCCTCCTTTGGCTGCCTATCTTACTGCTGATTCATTGGGATCTTGCAGGCCATTCAAACCCCCAGATCTTTTTTTCAGAATAGCCATTATCTAAGCTTGTCTCCCCTGCCTTGCAATGGTGAAGTTGATTATTGTGTACACACCGTGGGACTTGGTGTTTATTCTAAATGAATTTCATCTGATTAGATCCATCCCACTGTTCCAGACCAGGGTGTGCGTGTGTGTGTGTGTGTGTGTGTGTGTGTGTGTGTGTGTGTGTGTGTGAGATGGACCCTTTCTGCAGGGAGTCTGGTGAAGCCTATAGACCCCTGCTCTGAATAGCATTTAATAAATTCATAATTGAAGAAAGTGCTAAATTTCAATTAGTGAAAATAAAGATATAATGTTTTCATTCAAGTTCATAGACACCTTGAAATCTATCCACAGACACCATGCATTGTAGGCTGTGTGAAGCCCACAGCTCTAGCCTGTCAGGATCTTCTTGGCTCCCAACTATGTCCTTCAGTTTGTTATCTCTCCTTCCCATTTTGGGTTTCCTGAACATTTAATTAGCATGCCAGCTAAGTCTTTTTCCAAGTCATTGATAAAAAAAGTTTAACCAGCAAAGACTAAGCACAGATCCCTAGGGCACTTCTCTGGAGACCTGCCAAGTCAGCATTAGACCTTTCATCACTTCTTTTTAGATTTAGCTATTCAACCAGCTCTGATGCCTTTGATGAGAACTCTCATCCATCCTATCCCCTTCTCCCTTTTCCACAAGGGGAGCATGAGAGCTTTTGTCCAATGCTTTCCTAAAGTCTAGGTAAATGACCTCTACACCAGCCTCTGAGCTACCAGGTTAATAACCCCGTCAGTGAGTCAGTCAAACAAACAAGATACAAGGTCTATTTTTGAGGAGTCCAGGAAGGTACTTCATGGGGATCACACTTCCTGCCTTGATAACCATTTCTCCAATGACCCATTCTAGAACCTTCCCAGGAATCAAAGTCAAGCTCACTGGCCTAGACTCTGCAGACTCTATTCTCTACCCAGTTTGGAAAGGCAGGACATTTGCCTTTCTTCAATCCTGCCAGACTCCCCCAGTTTTCCATCATCTTTTCAATATTACTGACAGTGGCTCAGAACTCCCTCCCCAACCCAGGTTGTACCTGAAGATGAAGTTCATCTGGGCCAGGGAACTTGAATTCATCCACTCCCTTATTGTGTCCTTATTTATCCCGAGTATCAGCTTCTCATTGCCCATTTTGGTTCTGGCCTTTCCAGGCCACAGGACATTCACTTGGCGGAGGAAACAGAAGCAAAATGAATAAAATTAGCAGATTTCTCTTCCCTTGTTCCCTAATTCCATCAGACCACCTACCTGTGTTGCTATCCCTTCATCAAGTCTTTCCCTCTCAATATCTCCCAGAGGTCCATGTCTACATTTCAGGGAGTCTGTGAATTTGGATGGGGAAAAATTACAACTTTACTTCAATATAGGTGGGTTCCTTTATAATCTTACATACTTTATGCATTTTAAAACCATTATTCTGAGAAGTAGTCCATAGACTTTGACAGCCTGATTGCCAATGTGGTCCAAGACACAGAAGAGGGAAGGAAGCTCTATTTGTTACCTAACTTGCGTATATACCCCCTCCCCCACCTCTTTTGATTAGGTTTGATTAGGTTTGTAATGTTCCAAACAAACACATTCTTCCCAGTCGTTCTTGGGTGTACTCCATCCCTGGCCAGGAATCTATCAGTCCTACATTGTAAGCTGCGGTCCAGAAATCTAAATCTTGGTCTCGGGCACCATCTTCTTAGCCAGCTGTTATTCTCAAATATGCTTTTTGTTTCTGCATCCCTCATCTTCAATGGGTAACTGATAAAAACAGTACTTTTGTCCTCACAGGCTTCAGCTTCTCTGGGCCCAGATATGAGTTCAAATTTAGCCTCAGACACTCACCAGCTGCATGAGCTGGAGAAGGAAATGGCAAACCACTCTAGTATCTTTGCCAAGAAAACCCGCAATGGGCTCATGAAGAGTCAGACACAACTGCAATGACTGCACAACAATGAGTACCCATTTACCTATAGCACCTACCTCCCAGGGTTGTTGTGAAGATTAAACGAGATCCTATTTGTAAAGTGCTCAACACAGTGTCTGGCACATAGTGGGAGCTATCTAAGTGGTAGCTGTTAGGATCAAAGATTTGTGGGTTACTGGCAGCATCATCTGAGCCCAAGCAAATCACCAGAGGTGCTCTGACGAATGTTGGTAGGGTCTCTGTCTCTTCTTGGACCCATGCCTGGAAAGAGAGTAGGCCTCTCTCTGTTGTCAAGCCAACAAATAGCTGCCTCAGTGCCCTGAGCAGGGAGTCAGCCTCTGACCCTTCATGGATGACCCAGTCTGATAGTTTTTGGGCTCTGCTCTCTTGCTTTCTTGTTCCCTGGAGGGCAGGCAGCTGCTTCCTTCCTCATCTCCTCTTTCTCCTGGGGACACTATTCCTCCCATCTTCAGCTTCCAGATAGAAGTTTGCTATGATTCTTTTATACTATCCCCCTTCTAATTGAAGTGAGGTGATTTGCAGGACCACTTCATTATCCTTGGGAGCAGAGAGAAAGGAGAGCCACTGTTCACTGGCTACAGCAGAAACACAGCCATTACTACTCTGCAAAGCAATCTCCCAGCTCCCCCTTCTTGCTGGTAGTGAGAGCCTTGTCCTGCCTTTAAATCCCCTGTGGGTCGGTAGGCCTCATCTCACTGGCACATCATTAACATTCTGACTGCCATTTTACTATCTCTGAATCACTACGTCTACCTCCCTTTGCCTCTTGACATTGTCTTATCTCCACCAATTGTCTTATCCTCTTTTTCTTCCTTACCTTGTCAGGCAAGAAGCAGTAGATAGAGTATGGGGCCTGGAGACAGGAAGACCCAAGTTCAAATCCAGCCTCTGCCATGTCCTTGCTGTGTGCCCCTGGGCAAGTCATATAACCTTTGTTTGCTTCAGTTTCCTCAACTATAAAATGGGCGGAGGGTAATAGCACTTCCCTCACAGGGTTGTTGTAGGGTCAAGTGAGATGATATTTGTAGAAATGCTTAGCAAGTGCCTGGCACATGGTAGTACATAAATACTAGCTATTATTACATCAACTGCTTCCTCGACCTTAAGCCTCTCTCCTTCTCCTCCTTCTCAGGTCATTCTCAGTCTTTTTCCTTCTCCTCTACCTCAAGTGAGTCTCCAGATATTTCTCAGTTTCTCCTAAATTCAATGTCTGACCTTCTTCATAAGTCCAAAATGTCCCCACTACTGGGCACATAGTAAACACTTAACAAAAGTTTATTGACTGACTGACCAAGCCACTAGGCCATAATCCTCTTATTCAGCTCAAATCCTTCTCTTCAGTCCCTTCAACCATACAAACATCTCCTCAAGAAACTGGAAAGCAAATGACTCAAATGCCTTCCTTCTCCCCTCTGGGCCTCAGTTTTTTCATCTATCCAGTGAGGGTATGGGCATGACCGTTTCCCACTCAGGGAAATGCAAGAGGAAAATCCAATGTGGTTGGGAGATGCCCTCATGATCCAGAGGAGGAAACCGAGGAACTCCCTTGTCTAGGGTCTTGGGGCAGCTAAGCAGAAGAGTCAGAACTCGCACCCATGGCCTCAGCTTCTGGATTCTTTGCCTCCTGGAGCTTTGTCAGCTTAGGCTCAGCATCCAAGGCCCTTTGTTCCCGGGGCGGATGCCTGGTCGCGAGTCACTTCTCTCATGCTGTGGCCTTTGGAGTTCTCAGGCTCATGGGGCTTTGGGGCTGATGTCCTGCTGTTGTCGGGAGACTTTCTGGAAGGCCCTGGCCCTGGGGACTGGGGCAGGAGGAGAGGAGAGGACTTTGGGCAATGATTGGGCAATGATCATTCACCTCCACGGCTCGTGGTGTCTTTGTTCTTTTTCCTTCTGAACTTCAGGGCCCTGGCCTTCCGCAGTGATGGAAGTTGGGAGCTGAGCCATTTCTTGACCTCAGGTCTGACAATGTTTGAGCACTGAACGCCTTGCAGCTGCAAAGGTCAGATTTTCAGGCCAAAGGGACATAGCTGCCTGCCACAGAAGATGTAAAAAGAGACTGGGAATGCAGGTTAGTAATCCATACCTTTTCCACAGCAGGAGTCTGGGAGCAGGCCTTAGGGCCCCAGGGCAGAAAGCGGGTGGAGAGCCCTTCTGCCAGGTGCTGAGACCCCCAGCCTCCCTCAGGCTCTCCATTGATTGCTAGGCTGGGCAGGGGAATGGACAAGACCATCCGGTCAGAAGCCTCTGGGGTCTCCAAGCTCAGGATCACCCACTGCCCTGGCTTTCCTTGGGGTCCTGTTTACTGCATGACGCTGCTGATAGAGAGCTCCTGCTCCCCCTTCCCCATTTTCCACCTCTGTTTTCCTCCTCAGATTCCTTCCCAGCCCTTCCTGGTTTCCTCCCTCGAAGGTGGCAGCCTGTCTAATCTCTGTGGGACTCCCTCCGGAGCTCCCCTGGGGTCTACAGAGATCATGCTGACCTAAACTGTCTTCCATATTGTAAGATAGGTCTGAATGGTGCTGAATGTTGTGGACCCCCCCCCCCCCCCCATCAAAGATTCAAGTCACCATTCGATATATGAAGATTCTTGGAGGCTCATGGCATCTGCTGCATCTAGGAATCCTCACTGACCAGCTGCTGCAATCCACCAGGCACCTCGGCCTGAAAGACCACTCTGGACAAGGCAGGATGGGAAGGCTGCTGGGTCCAGAACAAGTTACAGAGACTACAACCCTGCCGTCTTCTGCCCTGGACACATCACAACTCCCAGGCTCCTGGTCCTGTTTCCTCTGCCAATGGGAATGTCCTTAGCATTGGGAATGACAGAGCAAAAGTTCTGAATGGGGAGCAGATGCCCAAGATGCTTGAGGACATGGTAGGAGAATTCCCCAGCTGGATGAATTCAAGTCCCCCAGCCCTGATTAACCTGAGTTCTGAAAGCACAGGCAACTGTGATGTCAGAGTCACTGTCCAGAATACTTGAGAGATCATGGCAAAGGGGGGAGGAGCCTCCAGATTAGAGAAAGCTACGTGTTTCTGGATTTAGAGGAGGGAAGACAGCAAAGTCTACAAATAGGTGCCCAGTCAGCTCGACTTGGATTCATGGAGAAATCCTCAACAAGGCTATTAAAGAGTTGCTTGGTTAACATCTGGAGAAGAAATTGTTGATTACCAAGACCTAACTGAACTTCATTGAGAACAGGGCAGGCCTGACTACTCTTATTTCCTTTTGTGAGGGAGTTACTAACCTAGCCAATCTGGGCAATGTGCTGGGGATAATTTTCCTAAATTTTAGCAAAGTTTTTGATATTATATCACAAAGTCTTCTCATAGAGAAGCGAGAAAGATGGAAGTCTAAACAGCAATATGATTGGGAACCGGTCAAAAGGACAGACCCAAAGAGTGTCCATGAATGGTCAGCTTGGCAGGAAGTCTCCAGTGGAGTGGTCCAGGATCTGGGCTTGGCTCTGTGTTCTTTGCCATTTTAAGTGATGACTTACTCACAGTCATAGATGGCATGCTTATATCACTTTCACATGACCCAAAGCTTGGAGGAATTGCTAACGTACTGGATGACAGGATCCCAAGAGATAGTGGCAGACTAGAGCATTGGGATGAATTTAATAAGACAACATTTGGTAGGGACAAATGTAAAGTCTTACATCTGGGTTCAAATGGACTCCACAAAGACAGAACGGGGAAAACAGGGTGAGGCATCAGTGGTTCTGAAAAAGATCTGAGTTTGGGTGAATTGCAAGGTCAGTGTGAGCTAACCATGGATGAGGCAGCTACAAGATGCTAAAGAAATATTGAGGTGCATTAAGGGAGGCAGAGGGTCTGGGACTAAGGGCAGGATTGTCCCCCGACCTCTGTCCTCAGCAGGCTAGAGAACTGCTGGCTCTGCTCAGTTCTAGGCACCATGGCGTAGGGAGGGCATTGCTAGACTGGAGAATGTCCAGAGGAGGCCATCTCCAGGAGAGGGAAGAGCCTGGCATCTCTGCAGCAAGAGGAAAAGCTGAAGAGCCCTGGGGAAGAACGTTTAGCCTGGGGAAGAGAAGACTGCAGGAGCATGAGGACTGTCCTGTGGAAGAGGGGCTAACATTGCTCTGGTTGACCCCAGAGTGCAGAACCAGGAGCGGGGTGGGGTGGGGAGTTTTAAAGAATCAGGTTGAGGCTGGATATCAGGAAAGAATTTCTTAACCGTGCATGCTGTGGCAGGCTGCCTCAGGAGGTGTGTGCATGTGTGTATGTGTGTGTGTGCGCGTGTGCGCCCCCTCTCCTTGTGGGGCAGGCTGCCTCGGAAGGTGGGAGAGGCAGAGGATGAAGGCTGTCAGTGATGGGATGGTAGGGTTCCTTTGGTGAATAGACTGGCCTGGACGCTGCTGAGGGCCCCTCCATGCACACCACTGTGGCCCTGTGATCACTTCTTCCCATTACATGGCAGCAGAAGTCTAGAGTACTTGACTTTGAAGGCGGCAGACACACACCTTTGCTCTGACAGGCAAATGCATACATGGGCACACATACACATACACACAGACACAGACATGCACGTGCACAGCTGAGATCCCCAGGCTGAGGTCATTTGAAGTTTCTCACTTGATTTTCAAAGCCTTTTTCTCACAGCAACTTAAAAGAAAAACCATATGTAGAATCTCCTTGCGGGAGAGGCAGGATGGTGCCCTAAACACACCAGTTGATTTAGTTGGGGCTTACATCCCATCTGGGACCTCCACCAGCTGTTTGCCTTTGTGCAAGTTCCTCCATCTCTCTGTGCCTCAGTTTCCTCAATAGAACAGTAACATAACACGTGCACTGTCTACCTTTGTAAACCTCAAAGCACCTTAGGAACTGAAAGATGTTGGGAGTTCTGTAGGTGAGAGATTCTGCCCTTTGTTTTTCCGCCTTGTACCTGGGTCTGTGTATAATGGAGTGTGGAGCCCTATCTGAATTTAGGGGTTTCCTCCTCTGGCTTCCTCCTCTTCAATCTGTCACTCCAGATCAGACAGTCTTTCAATGTGAATTCTTCCTTCCTTCCCTCCTTCCTTCCTCCCTTCCTTCCTTCCTTCCTTCCTTCCTTCCTTCCTTCCTTCCTTCCTTCCTTCCTTCCTTCCTTCCTTCTCCTCTCCTTCCCTTCCTCCACCCCTCTTTCCCTTATTATAATTAGAAAAAGGTTCTAGAATCTTAAGAAGTGAGGTTGGTTGCTGGGGTGCGTGGTGACTGCTCTGTAAGAGGCTCTATGCCCTATGGCTCCACTAAGGTGCCCCAAGTGGCACATAGTAGGCACTTGACAAGTGTTTCTGGATTGATTTGCCGCAAGAACACCATGAGAACCCCCGCAATTGATATGGTGATTTCTAGGTAAGCTGTGATCTCAGCATCTCCTGGTCTTCTGTTCAAACTCCTTTTAGGAAATGAGCTGAAGTTACTCTGGCATGAGCTGGGATCCTGCTTCTCTTTCTGGGTGTTCAGTTGATATTTCTTTTATGCAACATTGTCATATTTGGCCAGAAACCAGAGCCAGGCTCCCTACCTCATTGTTTTCAGACACTGCTCTCCTCCCCTTTTGGAAAACAGGGACAGCATTTTTTTTACTCTTACCATGGAGTTTCTCTCTCTTTTCCCAGTATCTGTCACATATCATTGACTGTGGCTCAGCCATCCTCTTCCTCCAGGTCTGTCAGGATCCCAGCCTCTAGTTCATCCAGTCCAGGGAACTTGAATTTCCCTGGGGCAGCTGGCTGTGCTCTTGCTACCTCCTTACTTCTCTTGGAGACCAACTTTCCAGGAGCCTTTTTCATTCTGTCCTTTCCATTCCTAAGGTCATCCTCCTGGGCAGAGAAAACACAAATAAAGGTCGGATGGCTCAGCCATCCCTCTGTTGTCTGTTATCCCAGGTCTGTCCAACATGAACAGACATTCTCTTCTTCCTTTGATCTCACTCTTTCCCAAGTAGAGGTTTCTTTTTTTTCATAACAAAACAACTTCCTTGTTGTCTTCCTTCTTCCTGACACCATTCTGATGATTCCAGACCAGGCTTTTGAATGCATCCTTTCCTACCTGCCCTCGCTTCCTTCTCAGAGATGGAGTGATGGCTTACTTACTCACACTCTAGTCTGGTTACTGCACTCTAAGAGTCGGTGACAGTGTTAGTTAATGACCAGGACCACCCCCAGGAATTGCTGGGCTTCCTAGGGGAATGTGCCTCAGTCCCAATGCTTTGGACTTGGGCTGCCTTCCTATGCAGAGATGGGAGCTGTTCTCCTGGGACCACATGGCTCTAGCTTTGGAAACTGTAGCTGCCACCAGAGCTGAACTCTGAGAAATGAACAACAGCCAGAATTTATTAAGTACCAAAATTCAGGGCATAGAAACACATGCGGAAACAAAGCCAGTCCCTGCCTTAAGGGAGCTTATGTTTTAACAGGGAATATAATGCCTAAAATGGGGATGACCTGTGTGTGTGTGTGTGTGTGTGTGTGTGTGTGTGTGTGTGTGTAAGGTGGGGGAGACCCCCACCAGAGGGATGATGATGAAGTCTGCAGCATGAAGAATGACTAGTCTGGGCGCTTCTTCGAAGTGGATGTTCCGGGAGACCTTCAGGAAGTGTGAGACGATCAGAGGGATGCGTCCGGGGCTGAGGGCTCTGCCCTGCTCTGTCCAACTCAGCACCAACCAGGCTCTTTGTGAGGCTTGGGAGCTGACTTTAAATGGAATCTTGACTGGGTCTCAGGGCAATGCCGTTTTGTAAAATGCTCCATTCAGTCTTTTATCTGCTTTATGTCCTGCCTCCAAAAACCCCACGTGCTATGGACTCAGGGGCTTCTGTGGAGCCCAGTAAATACACAGGCCTTGAATGGAGCCGATGTGCCAGGCCCGATGCCCTGGAGAGAAGTGTGAATGAGCTGGGGAGGACACATAAAACAACTGGGACATTTAGACGGGGCTCCCCTACCTCACAGAACAAACAGTTATGAGATAAGAGGCAGCAAGGGGAGGAAATCCTTCCATTTCTTTCATTGCCAGAGAGAGCGATCCAATGGCCTGTTTATGAAGAACAATAAAAAAGATACATGAACCAGTAAAAGGCTGTTAGAGATCTATTGGCCCGTTCCAAAGGCCAGGGTTGGGCGTTGTGGTCGGCTTCAATCGAGCTGTCAGCAGCATGGGAAAGGAAACTTTTTTCTCCTTTTTTGGTGAAAAATATTAACTAGCACAAGTGGTTTGTTACAGTTGGCGACAAGAGTTATCACTTTTTCTTGGGGACTTATGAATGCAATTAGAGGATCCTGATCAAAGCTGGGATTAAATGAATCTAAAACTACCAAAAAGAAATGTCCACTGGCCTTTTAGACAGCCACCAAACTCAGACCCCCTTCCCTCCCAAGATGCAGGAGTTCCAGGACATTGGCCTTATGGAAGATGATTTCTGATATTGAGGCCTGGCCCCAAGACGGTCTATTTCTCTCTTTGGCTCATTGCCTACCTGGAGTTATGCCAGGAAATTTCTGAGTTTACTCATGGTATAGCTTGTTTCTAGTTTTCCTCAAATATAGATAAAAGGTAATCCCAATTCCTATACAAGCACTCAAGGTAGCACATGCAAATTGGGTATGGGACAGCCTTTATTTTACCTCACAGTAAAGGCAGAAATGCAAAGGACTCACTGAATTCCATGAACAGAGAGGAAAATATGGGAATTGAACTAGGAGTTACTATTGGACCAACCTTTGACGTTCCAATGAGTTCCTCTTTCTCACAGAGTCCCTTCACACTACTCCCCTCCTTCTAGTGACAACCTGTGGTTTAGATTTCCCTTGGAAGACAAATATATTTTGGGGCCTCTGAATAAAACATTTTCTTCCTCTTGGGTCTATACTGTCAGAGTAACTCACCAACTTTGCTTTTTTGGTAGGACCTCATAAAGTAATAGTGTGAATAATATTCTTTCTCCAAAGAACCTGTTGTATTAGGAAATCTTCATTCTCTCTCTCTCTCTCTCTCTCTCTCTCTCTCTCTCTCTCCTCTGTCTCTGTCTCTCTTAGGGCCTGAAGTCTTGAACTTGAGGGCTCCTGAACTTGGGACTACCCACAAATCAATCCCCAAAGCTGACACCATCCAGGGAATCTATCTTCTCTCATTAGTTCACCAGATTCCGGTAACATACGGTCCAGGGAATTCAAATTCTCTCCTCTTCTACACAGCTCAGGAACATTGTTTGTGAGCTACCCTTTCAGGTATAAACAAATATATATATATGCCTCTGCCATGTGCATCTGCTACAAGTCTTCACCAACTGCTGTACTGGGAGGAAACCACACATAAGAAAAGGTCTCTACTAGCTCCCCGCATGTAGAGCTGATGTGTTGTCCTCTGGTCTGCCCCAAGTTACACGCATCCCCACATAGAAGTGGTCTGTCTGGTGACTCTCTTAGGCCACAGAGAGAGACAGCTTATCACAAAGAAGGGATAGCAGGTCTCATCCAGCCATCCAACCAGCAGGAGCTCCCTGTGTCTTGCCAGCAATGTGCCCTGGGGAGTTACCCCTCAGGTGCCCCCAAACAAAGGTCCATGCCTTATATTCTCATCAGATTGATTGATCAGGGACTCTTCTGCTTAATGCCACTTATAAAAATGTATGAGTACATCACTTGGAAAAATGAAACCCAGTGTCATTAATGGGTAGGTTTATTCAGTCTTTTAAACATAGCCCTTCACTGAGGAGACTGGCCCAGCAGAGCAATCTGAACTCAAGGTTCACCAGTCCTGCCAATCCTGGCAAAGGGAGATTGGCTTTTCAATGGTAGAAATGTCAGTGGATGAGGATAATGTGAATGTAGGCTCTTTGCTGGGTTTTTCTTGACCAATGTGTCTCTAATCATTCCTTTAGTTTGTAGTTTGAGAAAATAGGAAGACAAGTTGGCATAGACTCAACCCATATAGTAAGAATCTAGGGGTGCTGATTCCATTCTGGAGGTAACAGTGTTGAAAGCGTTGAACGATAGGTTTTCAAGAGCTCAGTGAAGGGAAGATAGAATCAATTTTTTAAAAAAAAGTATGGATAGTATTATTACCAAAAGTGGGAAACTGGAGATCATTTGGAACTATTGGCCCCCATGCTTACTTTCTCCTCTACAAAATCTTTCCATACTGAGGGTGTTCTTGGTGAAGATTTGAGAAGGGATTAGCTGAGCTTTGACAAACAGCATTTTACCACAGATGGTGACATTGTCAGAGTCGCACAAATGACTGAAAGGTGCAAAGATTTCAAAGTCCCACTCTGCTGACTATTTGCTGCCTCCAGGCAATAGGGAGACCCTGAAGATTCTTGTGACATGGTCAGATTTGTACTTTAGCAGCTTTGTCAGAGATGGATTGGAGAGGGGAGAGGCTGGTAGAACACTCCCTCTGGATTACTCCCCAAACTTGTACTCACACTCATGAGTTGAGTCTACAGAGGGCAGCTGCCACATTGGGTTTCAAGGGGTGACCTGTGAGACCCCCTTTCTAGCAGTATAGCTCAGTAATCCTCATTGGTGTGTTTCACACTACCAATAAGGGAGTAGATACAATTAACTATTAGCAAAGTACAACAGCTACATATTCTCCTTCCCATAAATCTGGAGTGCCCCCTCCTACAAATCTACACATCACCCCTGAGAGGAGTGTGCTCTGGCTTAGGATCCAATGATAATGAGACACACTTCTAGGGCACATGTGTGGCAAAGGGCCTGAGAGCCCTCCCAGTGGGTGCAGTACATTAGCCAGGCAGGTTGCTCTGCTGGGTTTCTAGTGTTTGGTCCCCTCCATGTCTGGTTCTCTTTTCTGATGCCAGGGGTCCTATTCCTTGAAGTTGCTACCTCCCTCAGGCAAAAATCTTTCTTTAGCTGTGTCTGCCTGGAGTGGGTGTCTCTGCTCACTGCTGGGCACAATGTCTCTCTACTCATCTGAGTAGCTCTGACTCCAAACAACATAGCTAATGGGGTGGGGAAGCAAGAAAATCTCTCCTCCTCCTCCTCCTCCTCCTCCTCCTCCTCCTCCTCCTCCTCCTCCTCCTTCTTCTTCTTCTTCTTCTTCTTCTTCTTTGTCTTCTTCTCCTCCTCCTTCTCCTTCTTCTTCTTCTCTGCCGTCTAGTGTGTGTGAAAGGGTTTCTCCATAGCTGCCTCCAATTCCTGAATTCTTGAACCTGAACTCTGGAAATGTGTCCAGAGTTTAGCTCTTTACTAGCTCCAGTGATGGGGAGAATTTGTTTGCTTAGACTTTCCTGTTCTCTTCTTAACTCAATCAAAGAGGTGTTTGCATCTCATAAAAGGCAGGACGTAAGTCATCTTTTACACTTATTCTAACACCTTGGGATTATGTTCTGTGCCTTCTGTGACCACAGCAATTGAAGTGTATGTATGTGTGCGTGTGTGTGTGTGTGTGTGTGTAAAACCTATCCTCCTTTTACAAACCAACGGACCCATTTATTTAGGGTGTTTAAGAGAAACCAGTATGGCTTAATGGAGACCCTGTTCCCTGTTCCCACCCCCACCCAAAGGCTGGGAGACAAGGGCAACAAATGAGCAAAGGCAGGATCCTGGAACAGCACTGGCCCATCCCACCCCCATCCCCAGCAGGGCAGCAGCTGATACCTCCTGAACTGCGACAGCAGCTGACACCACAATAGAATGGGGAAGGCCAGGGAAGGACGGGACAGGTACCCAGCCAGGGATCTCTCCAGAGTCCTGGGCAGGATGGAAGAGGCAATCTTTTATAATCCTTAGAGAAGTTCCTCTGGGCTCATCATTCCTCTGTGGATGGTTACTCCATACCTCAGGATGATGAAAGGGGCCAGGTGTTTTTTAGAGCTTTCCCTAAGTATCAGCTGATTGGTTCCCCACCTCTGATGTCCGAGTTGCGAAGCATCAGTCAGAGGTGATATAGGAATTAGAAAGATCTCTGGTAGATTCTAGAGAAGGCAGGTGAGGGGGTACAGCTAGGACAGAGACCACCAGCCAGTCAGTGACCAGGCCCTTATCTGAGAGGCTATTGTGATTGTCTGGGGAAAGAGTGATGGTGGCCTGAAGTTATGAGAGTGGAGAGATGTGAGAGATACTATGAATGTAGAATCCACAATGGGGGCAGTCATTGGTCCTTCACACAAAGCATTACCTAGCCATATGTGACCCAGAATCCTCTCTCTAGCATCCATGGTGAGTGGTCCTCTAGACTCTGATTTGAAGCCCTTTGGTGAGGTATTCCTGAGCCAGCCCCTTCCACTAGGCGGCCCCTCTCATTTTAAGAAGTTTCCCTTAAAATTGAGACCAAGATTGGTTCTTAAGTCAGCTTGCTAGGGACAAGTAGAATACTTGAATCTCTTTCATGGGTACCTTTGAAATACTTGAAGATCAGCATCATGTTCCCCTGTCTGGCCATCCTTGAACTCATTGAAGCCATGGAGAGGCAGAAGCAAGCTAGAACAGAGCCTCCACCCTCAGGGAGCTTCCAGTCTGGCTGTGTGCATGGGACATACACACATAAGGAGAAATAGCAGATGTGGGCAAGGTTTCAGTTGGGAGTTGCCCATCTTTCCCACTGCTGGAGTTCTGAGAGAAGTGGTACCAGGGTAGGCTAGAGGGAGCAGTCAGGGCCACTTACTGCTGGGAAAACCATCACATTTCCCCAGGGAGGACCACCCTGTTCACGGAGGCACTGGGGTTGTGCAGTCTCAGGTTTTGAGATGAATGACACGAAGAAACTAGGACAGACGAGTTTCTTCCCTTTAAGTTGGTCAGTCAATAAACATTTGTTGAGTGCCTACTGTGTGCCAAGCACTGTGCTAAGTGCTGGGGTTACAAAGAAGGGGAAAAGATTGTCCCCACCCTCAACAACTTCTGGAAGAAGGTGGGATTTTAAATGGGACTTAAAAGAAGCAAGGGAGGTCGGGAGTGAGAGTGGAGAAGGGAGAACATTGTAGGCATGGGAGACAGCTAGAGAACGTGCCCAGAGCTGAGAAATGGAGGGGCTTGTTTGTGGGACAGCCAGGAGGAGTCCAGGCTCACTGGATTGAAGAGTAGATAGAGTAGTAATGGGGCAGTTTAAGGAATCAGAAGCCTGGAAAGGCGGCAGGGGGATGGGTTATGGAGAATTCTGAATATCAGAGGTTTTTGTATTTAATCGCGGTGCCCATAGGCAGCCACTGGCGTTGATTGAGCATGGGGTGACATAGTTAGAAAAATGCATGTTAAAAAATCACTTTAGTGGCTAAATGGAGGGTGGACTGGAAGGGGACTTTGAGGCAGGCAGACCCCCAGTAGTCACTGCAGCAGTCCAGGCATAAGGAGATGATGGGGGCGTCTTGGAGAGATGCTGGAGAGGTGGAATTGCCAGATCTTGGCACCAGGCTGGACGTGAGAGTGGGTGAGAGATATCTAAAAAAAGGGACAACCAGACAAGCCCCTTCCCCCATCCTCAGATTTCTTCAGCAGCCTCAGCTCTTCTTGAGCCTTGGCACTCTTCACACTTGCCACAATATTGTCCCAGGCTTTTTAGTCATTCTTTGCTGTCTGCCCTTGCTGCCACTTTATGTACCTGGTTTTGAAAATCCAAGTTAGGTGGTGAGTTCCCTGTACTTCCACATTGATCTCTTCAGGTGATATCTGAAACTACAGGGGCAACCATACTAGTCCTCTGCTGAAGAAGCTTCTGTGGTGTCTTATGGCTTCTAGAATAAAATGCAAATGCCTCTTTTTGGCATCTAGAACCCTTCAAAATCTGGCTCCCACCTCCATGTGCAGACTGATCTCATGTTACTACCTGTATATTCTACTTTGCCTCTGTGTTGTTCAGTTGTATCCAACTCTCCATGACTCTATTTGGGGTTTTCTTGGCAGAGATACTGGAATGGTTGGCCATTTCCTTCTGTAGCTCATTTGATAGATGAGGGACCTGAGGCAAACAGGGTGAAGTGACTTGCCCAGGGTCACACAGCTGGTCAGTGTCTGAGGCCAGATTTGAATTTAGGAAGATGAGTCTTCCTGCCTCCCAGGCCCAGCCCTCCGCACTATGGCACTCCCTAGCTGCCCATCTACTACCCTCTAGCCAAGTTGATATTCCCTACACAGGTCATTCCATCATCACCTCCCTCCAGCTCTTTGTGTAGCCATCCCCCTTGCTTTCAAAGGTCTTTCTCCCCTCTCCCCTTGGAAGCTCTTTTTGATTCTCAGCTCAAATGGCACCTCTTATAGTAGACCTTTCCCCACTCTCTTCATGACTACGGCTCTCCCTTTGCCTTTCTTTACTTTTATGAATTTGTCTGGATTCCCCTGCTGGAAGAATGTTGAGGGCCAGGACTGTGTCACTTTTGTGAAAGTGGCCCAGAGCCTAGCTCCATGCTTTGTATGTAGTCAGTGCTTAATAAATGCTTATTGAATTGAATTCTCCACCCTTTTCTTCATCATCATTCTTCTTTTTTTAACCCATCTCCCTTCCCTCTTTAACTGTCCTGCTCTGTCACATTTTAAGCCTGAGGATCCTCCCTGTCCTTTCTCAGAGCCCTTTGGAATCTGCTCTCACTCAGTCTAGGAGACGTGCCAGCCTGTGCCAAGATTGCCTCACTCTCACAAACTCTAGACTGGAAGGGTTACTCCCTCCCCTTATTCCCATCATTTTCACTATATTGTCCAGCTCCTTCTTTTCTCTGGATAAGAATCAGATCCAGAAGAGAATTTCCCTTTGCTGGTTCCTCCACCTTTTAAAAGATGAAATTACCATGAAGGAAAAGCAAGGACTTGTGAGCAGCTTTGCTTCTGGTGGAGAGCAGGCTCTGTCCTCTCCATCTCTTATGCTTGGAATCAGGGATTTAGAAAGAAAGAGAAGGATCTTAGAGGCAGTTTGGTGCCAACTCTCTCCTTTTACAAATGAAGGACCCGAGTCTCACAGAACTTCACTGACTTGCACAAGGTCCCAGAAGCTCTAAGTCACAGAATTCGAATGAAGGTCGTCTGACTCCAAAGCTCCTTCCGTTTCCACTGTGTCCTGGTGCCTCTTCTAAGGCTGATAAGACCTGGAGATTCCAACTTCTCCTCCAGATCTTTTCCTACACTACGACCACATTGGTCCTTGTAAGACCCCCAGAAACTTTCTGACAAAGTACCTGGCACATTAATAACCTTCTAAAATTTATTATGATAGCTCAAATCCCTATAGTCCTGCACCATTTGACAAGCCCTTCCCACCCATTGCTTCTTGTAAAGCCTCATAATGACCATGGGGGGAGCTAAAGATAGCACCTAATATTAACTCTTTTGACAAATAAGGAAACTGAGGCTCAGAAAATGAGTATTGGAAGCTCTGGGTGCTGTGTTCCTTCAATGATCACTATTAGAAAATGGGGAGCTAACATGTCTGATGCATTGTCCATGTCACAGTGTGTGTTATAATTGTCTGAGTGTGTGCCTCCTGCCCCTCCTAGACTGGAGCTCCCAGAGGATGGGGGCTGGAAGTTCTCTGTAATCTGTTTACGCTTCTCAGGACCCGGGGTCCAGGGCTCTCTATACAGCAGGTGCTTAATTATTGTGTGTGGAATTGGATTGGGCCTCCTCCCTTATAAGAGCATTTACATTCATTCAGCCACAAAGACTCTGCAGAGGCTGCAGCCAAGTTCAGCACATTCTTCTGATCCAATATTTTTCTTAAGTACAAAGTGGAGATTAAGAACTCCTTAGAATATACCTGAAGGAGTAAAAGACTGTGTGCTCCTCTTAGCTGGAGAGAGAGAAATGAAATAGCGTTGTCTTTTTTAAAAGGTAAAAATAGTTCAAGACTATTTTTTAGGACTTAATCTCATAATATTCAAAGGGCGTTTGGTAGCCTGGCTCAGTGGTTCGAGATGTGTGGCAGGCAAAGTTTGTGGTCGTGGGGAGATGTGTCTTTCTCTGCATCAAGCATCCTAATTCCTCTTTTATTATCTCTACAAAGGAGCATTTTCAGGGCCAATCTGCAATGAAGAGAAGGTATGGAGGCCTAGCAAAAGCAGGGACAGTTCTCAGTGAGCTAGGGTTCAGTATGGAGAAGAACACATGAGTTGGGTCTGAGAGCAGCACTGTGAAATGGGGCAGTCCTTCCAAGACTGAATTTGGGGTGAGGGAGGTACTAAATAAGGGTGTGGGTGGCTGTGGGCCGGCGCAAAAGCCTGTTGGAGCCATCAGGACCATGGACAGGGGTGGTGGCCCACTAGGCTCTCGCCCAGCTTTCCTGGGAATGTGATTCATTCAGCTCTGACCTTCGTACTTACTTAATTGACCATCTCTTCCTTGGCCTTCCCTAACTGGGTCTTCATTTATCCACCTTTCCTCGAGGTAGTCATTTAAACCTGGTCCCTCCCTACATTTCCAGGCTTCTTATACCACACTCCCCTTCCTTCACTCTAACACCGGCTATCACTGGCCAGGTTGTACTCTTCCTATCTGACACTCTAACTACCACCTCTGTCTCTTTGCACTGGCTGTCCCCTGGAGTGTTCTTCTTCCTGAGTCTTCCTTAAAGACTCAGCACAAAGCCTGCCTCCTGCAGGAGGCCTTTTCTGGTCTGTGTGGCCCCTTCACAGATGTTAATGCCTTCCCACTGAGATCACCTTCCTTCTATTATGTATTTGTCTTGCATATCCCAATTGCTTTACATGGTATCTCCTGTATTAGAATGGCACTCCTTGAGGGCAGAGACCATGGTTTTCACCTGGCTTTGTATCTCTAGCCTGGCTTATAGCAAGCACTTAAAAGTTCTGTCTGATTTCTGCTGCATTGCCATTTCACTTCATTAACGAGCCGGAGTTTTACACTAATTGTATCCTCCAGCTGACCATTAGATGGAAACAATTGGTTGAGGCTAATGAGCTAGGATTTCAGGCAAATGAAGCCACAGAGTTATAATAATAATTAGTATTTACACAGAACTTTGAGGTTGGCAAAGTACTTCATAAATATTATCTCATCTGATTTTGAACCCCCATAACAACCCTGGGAGGTAGGTGCCATTGTATTATCCCTATTTTACAGCTAAGGAAACTGAGGCAAAAAGAGGCTAAATGACTTGCTTCATGTCATGCAACTAGTAAGCATCTGAGATTGGATTTGAACTCAGATCCTTCTGACTCTGTGTCCAAGACTCCATCCATTGCACCACCTGCTTGAACCTGGGGGGCTGCTGTCTTTGGGAGATCCACCTTGCAATGTGAGGGATACCCCTATGTGTTACAGATATAAAGGCAGCATCATGTAGTGATCAGAGAAGTGGCTTTGAACTTAGGAAGATCTGGGTTCAAATTCCACCTCAGACATTTAGTAGCTAGGCGCTCTTGGGCAAGGCTGTTAATCTTTTTTTGCCCCTCAGCTTCTCCATCTGGAAAAGAGGGGGTTGGACTCAGTGGCCTCTTCATCGCCTTTAAATACGAGCCTCTATGATCTTCTATGCATGTGGCTTAGCTTTTTAAAAAAGTGTATTTCTGTTATGAATTTACCCTAAACCAACTCAGATAGCAATCCCATTTAGATCCTTGAGCAGAAGTCAAGGATTGTGATTCACGTCACTTTGTAAACGCCATGTTCTGACTCTGAGGTGGTGGGAGGCAGGAAGTCCTTGAGACATAGACTCTGCCTTCAAGGAGCTCAGTCTTGGGGGCGGTGATGAAGGAAGGACATGGGGCACTCAGATGACACATAACTTGGTTAGTGTGCTCTCCGTGGGAAGGAAGGTGTCATGTATGGGCATGAGGTGAATTAGGCTTCAAAGGGTGAGAAAGAGAAGGAGGGCCTTTGGCACACAGACAGCAGTGGACTGCAAGCTGATCATATACTGAACAGTCCAACTGGGCTGTAGCTTGGAGACCTGGAGGAAAGGAGCAGGAAATGGAGGAGAAAAGATTGAGTGATTCCACACCCCACCTCACCTTCTTCCCCTGCAATATCTTAGGGTCTGGTTCATCACAACCCCCCCCTGCTTCCCTCTTGAGTCTAGGCCTGGAGCAGACTTGATCCTTCGTAAGAAGCACATAAAAAGCCTAACCATGGAAGGGTGGAAAAAGAACTCATGCTCTCCTGAGTGCCCTCTGCCTTTTGGTACCTGGTATCTTCAGGGCCCTGGGACCAAGGTTGTAGGTGCCCAGGTTGACCATGGTGCAGGCCTCTGTAAGTCACATGTTCCTCAGAAGAGAAGGAGGAAGAGGAGGAGAAAGAGAAGGAGGAGGGGGAGGAGAGAGGAGGAGGGGGGAGGAGGGAGAGGAAGAGGGGAAGGAGGGGGAGGAGGAGAAGAAGGAAGAGGAGGAGGAGGACGAGGAGGAGGGATAGGGACAGGGACAGGAGAAGGAGGGGGAGGAGGAGGAGTGTGATTTCCTGGGATGTCCTGGGGCTCACAGAAGTCACTTTTGGAGGAGATGGAGGACAGACTGATGTGGCAAGTGCTTTGATGCCTCACCAACCACCCCCCCCACCCCCCCCCTGACAGCTGACAGGCAGTCCCCAGTATGGATTTACCTGAAAGGAAAGGTTTCTTTGCAAAGGAAATTAGATTGGGGAACCCTTAGAGTGAGGTAGGAGAGCATTTAAGGGGGAACACTGGGCTCCTGCTGCCTGGGGCCCGAGAGGGTTGGCAGGAGCCAAAGAAAGATGTGGAAAGCCAGTCCAGGAGGAGAAGCTGCTAATTAGGATGTTCTCCTTGGGAATCTAGCTGGGAGTGCATGCCTTCATTTCTCACAGAACTACCTGAGGACGCACAGGGCTGGTGAGCCTGGGCAGAGGGCCCACAACAAAGAACCCCAGCGGTGTGATAATGGCAGGAGCAGGCCAACCAGCCAACATGGTGAGAGGCCAGGCAATCAGGCTGTGGGAAGGGCTGTGCAAAGCCCTGGGGCTACCTGGCCAGGGGAAGGGATGAGAAAGAGGACATGGGGGCTGTCCGTCCATCAGTCAACAAGCTTTGAGTAAGCACTTACTATGTGCCAGGCACTGTGCTAAGGGCCGGGAATAGAAACCCCAGCAAACAGAAAGACAGGCCCTGCCCTCAGGGAGCTCACACTCTAAAGGGGAGGACTGCACATAAAAGGAAGCTGAATAGGGAGGAGGGGAAGGCAGCTACCAGTCATTGGCCTGATGGAGAAATCTGGGTTGTGCGATGGTGAGGGAGCCTTGAACGGAAGGTCTGGGAGGAACTGTCCAATCCAAAGGAGGGGCTGCAGGGGCAGAAGGGCCTTAGGACAGGGAGGCCCAGGGCTGAAGAGACCATCCAGGATGGAATTTTCTGGGGCATGATGGAGAGGGCCAGAGGAGGGCAGCCATCTGTGAGAAATGAAGAGCTGCCTTCACTGTCTGGGAGACAGCAGTCCCATGAAAGGGGGCTTAGCCTTGCTCTGTTTGGCCTGGGGCAGGGGTGGTGGGGAGGGGGGCAGACCCAGGAATCATGGGAGGAAACTGCAAAGAGACTGATTTCGGCTGGCTATGGGGAACACCTAGCCGGTGTGGGAGGGGGAGCCTGGGAAGTCTTCAGGCAGAAGCCAGAGGAGCCCCAGTCTGGGACATTGTAGAAGAGGCTTGCTGGGGCTTAACTGCACAGGATGGCTTCTGAGCCCTTTCCAGCTCTGGCATTCTGGGCCTCGGTGGAACTATGGAGAGAATCCTAGCTTTGGGAAGCAGAGAACATCCCACCTCCAACAAAGCTCACGTTATTGTTGACCTTGGACAGCCTCCTTGGGCCTCACTTGTCTCATCTGTAAATTGGAAGCTGGGCTCAAGGGACTTGATCTAGGATCTTTGAGGGGGGGCTGGCTTGGAAGGTGTTCTCTCCTCATTCCTAAGAGGGGGTCCATGCTGCCTGGTTTTCTGTCTCTCTCCATCTCTCTGCTTCTTGTGTCTCTGTCTGGGTCTCTCTCCCTTCCCAGAGAGGTGCTTATAGGCTAACCCAGTGTTATTTATGATATTGATCACAGACAGCCTCCCCCTTCAAGGCTCCCTACATTAAGATGAGCTACTGAGGCTATTAGCCAAATTAGGGTTATTATCTCCTGGTTCCCACCTGAGGCCTTTGAGAGGAGAGGGGCCTCGGAAGGGTCAGGAAGGCTGGTCACAAGTGCTCCCCAAACCCTCCTCCCACCAGGCATGCTGGAGCCACTGACATCATAGAATCCCAGAATCCCACCAGAGATGGTGGGGACTTTAGCATCATGAAGGAGTCAGACCATTATCTGGCTAGGAATGCCCAGGCTAACAGCCCTGACAAGTGGCTGTCTGAACCAGGCTAGGCATATGTGTGTACATGTGTGTGAATGCACAGGTGAGAGGGAAGGACTATGTTACTGTCATATACTAAAGTGTTATTGGGGGATGGGGCAGGGAGAATGTTGGGAGCATATGATTTGGGCCTCATCTAGCCCCAGGAGCAGACTTCTCAGCCTCCAGTGTCAGAGAACCTGACATAGGTAAGCAGGCATGTGCAGGCTTATTGGCATCTTTGCTCACCTTGCAAACAGCCCCACGGACAGGGGGCCGGGCAAGGAGAAGGCCAGGGTTCAGGCATGAGTCAGACCAGGGTCAGAGGTGGTGGGAAGCCCAGGCCAGGAGTCCAGGAAGCTCTAGGAAGGCACAGCTCAAAGGTGCTAGAGGGACCCCTAATTTTATATACTAGGAATCTAGGTCCCAGAGAGGGGAAGGAGATGGCCCATGATTCCCTCAGGAGGTAGGACTGGAGCCAGGCCTAGAGCTTTGGCTGAAAGCCTACCCCACCTTGCTCAACTTTGCAGAGGCTTCCTCCCTGCTTCGACAAGACCAGTCTCAGCCTGGCACCTTCCCTGCCTGTCTTGGGGATCTGACAATTATAGACACTAAACTCTTGGGGGTCAAGCGCAGGCTGGCTTTCACCCTTGGGTCACCAGCCAGCACCTAGCCAGGGGAGGGAAGGATGGCCTTCATAAACATGGAGTTAATTGACTTGAACCTCCTCTTGGATTGCCTGTGCCCCCAAACAGTGAAGAATGAACTGGATGGATGGATGGATGGATGGATGGATGGATGGATGGATGGATAGATGGATGGATGGATGGATGGATGGATGGATGGATGGACGGCAGCCTCACCAAGTGGGAGGTGAGAGGTGAGAGGTTAGAGGTGAGATCTGGGAACTCTGTTACGTTCTAGAAGGCCCTATCTCTCAGGTCAGGTCAGGTCAGGCCAGGCCAGGCCTCTGACTCCTTTGCTTTGTCCATGCCCACCTGCGCCTCCTCTGACCATTCTTACCCTGTACCATAGCAAGCCTATGCCAACCTCCATGTCCTCTTTCTGGCTGTCACCTGCTCTTGGTGAAGCTGGTCAGGCTGGGATCCTCTGCTTATGATAGGCAGAATGAGAGCAGGCTGGGGACTCAATCTGTTTTCTCATGGAAAGTTGGCATTAGGGCATTTGAATTCTATATGCAAATGTATTCAAATGAGGGCATTCTCTGATTCACAGGGAAACACATTAGAAATCTGGCTTGCTTTTGCTTTAAAGGGGTGATTGAGGAGTGTGGGAGTAGCTGCTCTCCAACCACCTGTAGTGTGAGGGTCACTGTCCTTTGGAGGCCAGGCGGGGGGATGGGTGCCCACGCTGTCAGATGTGATGGCCACAGTGGTGGCCACAGGTTGCCTGGCCTCAGAGCGCGGGAGCTTCCTTCTTGTTTGCTAAAGGGATGACAATTTGGGGCTGTCTCAGTGGTGGGTTCGCATCGCAAATAATGCTGATAGGAGAATTGTGCCCATATTCCCCTAAAATATGAGACTATCAGACCAACTGCAGGAGAATTTTTAATTGAAAACCTGGCAACCCTGGTGGGGTTTTTTCCCATAGCATCTGTTCCTTCCTCTTCCTGCCTCCTGGTTCCCTCACTTTCTCCTTTCCAGCCTTTTCCTGTGACAAGGCTCAAGGCTCAGTCAATCTCCTTCTCTCTGTCTCTCTGTCTTTCTGTCTCTGTCTCTGATGCACACGCACACACACACACACTCTCTCTCTCTCTCTCTCTTTCCTCCCCCCCCATCACCCCACGTGAAGCCACTCTGCACCTACCCTTGGTCAAGACCAGTAGCTGTAACTGTACTGGTTACCAACAGAAACACCAAGTAATGAACATGATGTTGCCCATGGCAGTGTCAGTATTTTGGCCTCATACAACTTTAGGGTTGGTGATAGGAGTCTCTAAAGTAGTAATAAGTAGTTAGAGTTGTTTAAATGTGTGTTCCTTTGACTTGTGTGTGTATGTACGCTGTGCATGTGTGTGAATACATGTGTAGGGCATGTGTAGACATGTGTATGTGTATGAGTGTGTGCTGGGTTGATAGAATGTCTGCTGGGAGGGAGACCAGGAGCCTGGCTTCCTCTAAAGAGCCCACAGCTTGGACAACAGCTGAGGATGTGCCAACAATGTGGCCCTAGACCAGGACCTCACAGCTACCTTCACTTTAGCCCTGCTCTGGGATACTGCACATGAAGCTTCCTGGTGATGTTGTAAGACTGAGGGTGGTCATCAGTGTGGTCACTCTATGCCTGACCAAACGTCCTCCCAACACTGACCAGTGGTCCTCTAACATCTACTTGGTGGTGGACTTAGCACTTCCTGAACTGGACAGCTCCAAGGAGGCTTTTGAAAATGGTATTTTAGGAAATTTTTCTTGAGGTCAAACCTAAATCATTTCCAGCATTGTTCTGTTTCTGCCCTCCGAGGCCAAGCAGAACAAGGCTAATCCTACACCTGGGGATGGCCTGATCAAAGGCATGAAGACAGGTAAGGTAGCTCAGGAGACTGAAACTGAAGCAGAGTACAGTTTGACTGAACTCTGGCGAGCATGAAGGGAGGAAGGTGAAATGGGCATTGGTGCCAGGGCCAGAAATTTGTTTTTTTGCCCTAGAGGCACTAGGGAGCCATTGGAGATTTTGAGCAGAGGAGAGACATGGTCAAACTCAGATATAGGAAGATGATTTTAACAGCTGTGTGGAGGATGACCGGCAGGGAGAGAAGCTGGAAGGAAGAAGGCTATAGCAATGATTCAGGCCAGAGGGAGTGAGGGCTTGAATAACTAGGATGTTATGACTAGGATGTTAACTGTTAGGACTGATAGTCTATGTAAGGTGCTTTGCAAACCTTAAAGTGCGTTATTGTTGTTATTGTCTTGATGTTGACTGTGGTGGCGGTGGTTAGCATGTATTTGGACCGAAGAGGGTGGGGTGAGAGATGTTGTGGGGATAGTTCAAGAACTTCCACTTATCTGAAGCCTTCTTCAGTCCCCCACAGTGCCAGGTGCTTCCCTCCCCTGTTGTTTCCTGTCCCCAGACTCTGTCTTGTATTCATTCAATATAGATTCATTATACATTTATACGCGTATTAGTTGTACTCCCCCCCCCCCCATTGATGGTTATCTCCATGAGGGCAGGGGCTGTTTCTTGTGTGTCCTTGTTCAGCCCCAGTTCAGTGCCTGGCACCTGGTTGGCACCTAACAAATGCTTATTGGTTGATGTGCACTTGCCACAGTTTGGCAGCTGATTGGGTATAGGCAGGAGGGAGCATTGAGGATGAGTGAGGTTGCAAACCTTAGTGAATGAGAGGATAGGGGTGCCTTCAGCAGATGAGAGAGATGCTGGGGAGGTAGGATCAACAGGAAAGGGAAGAGCCACAGCTGGCTGAGGCTACAGATCTGGAGGGCTGGAAAGAGGGGAGGTCCTTCAGCAGAATTAAGGGAAATCGAGTCAGAGGAACAAGTCTGAGATGTGTGGAGATCTGCAATGTTGAGGATGTGCTGAGTCTAGGACTTCCACTGCAGCTGTTCAGCAGGTGGTGGGTAATGTAAGCAGCCCTGATACTCATGAAAGACATATCTATCCTCTGCGTGTGTGTGTGTGTGTGTGTGTGTGTGTGTGTGTGTGTGTGTGTGTCCACAGATACATGGGAATTGTCTGAATAGAGCCAGTAGTGGAATCCACTGGAGCCGACTAATGAACTCATCATGAGAGAAAACAGAAGCAGACCTAGGACAGAGCTTTGGCGGGGGGCACCTACTCTAAGAGGGAAGGCGATGGCCAATGAGAGTCATTTTGTTATTCTCCCATTCATCACTTCACTCACTGGTCTAGTCAAACCAGACTACAGCCATTGCATACACAATGCCTCATGTACCACCTCTAAGCCTTTGCACAGGCTGTCTATCCCCTATGCTTGGAATTCCTTGCCTCCTCCCTTCCCCCCACCTCCTAGAATCCTTTGCTTCCTTCATCAGGCACTATGCCTTAGGTGAGGTCTTTCCTGATCTTGCTGTGTGTCAGCTCTTTATTTCTTGAAATAACTTTGTACCTTGTAGGTATTTATTTACTTATCTTTATATCTGACATTCCACAGTAAAATGTAAGCTCCTTGAGGGCAGGGGCCTCATTTTGTCTTTGTGTCCCCAAGTCCTTAGTGTGGTGCCTATAGTGAGTTAATATAGTGAGTTAATAAGTATCTGTTGACACAAATCGAATCTTTCCCCCCAAAGGGGGAATGGAATAAGCATTTTTTATGTGAGTCAATTGGGGTTAAATGACTTGCCCAGAGTCACACAGCTAGTGAGTGTCATGTGTGTGAGGTCATATTTGAACTCAGGTCCTCCTGACTCCAGGGCCAATGCTCTATCCACTGTGCCAACTAGCTGCCCCCTGGAATAAGCATTTATATAGCACCTACCATGTGCTAAGTTCTTTCCAAATATCTCATTTAATCCTCACAACAAACCTGCAAGGTAGGTGCTGTTATTACCTCCATTTTACAGTTGAGGAAACTGAGGCAAACAGAAGTTAAGTGACTTGCCCAGGGCTATACAGCTAGTAAGTGTCAGAGGCAGAGTTTGAACAAAGGAGATTGAGAAGGAATTGCTTGACTAGTAGGAAAACCAGAAGAGATCGGTATTCCAGAGTCTGAGGGAGGAGAGTGAGAAGTGGACATCAGGAAGATGTGTCAAGTGCTGCAGAGAGGTCAAGGAGGATAAGGTTTGAGTGAAGGTCACTGGGTTTAGCAACAAACTCATTACTAGTGACTTTGGAAAGATCATGTTCTGTGGAATGGGATAGAAGCCAGTCAGATTGCATAGAGATAAGAAGAGAATGTATGGTGAGGAAGTTCATGCACTGAATGTAAATGACTCTTTCTAGGAGTTTGGCCATGAAAAGGAAGAAAGTTACTGTGTGGTGACTGGAGGGATGGCAGGGTCAAATGGAAGGTTTCTAGGGGATATCTGGATATAATTGAAGATAGCAGGAAAAGATCAAGGAGAAAGGGAAAGACTGAACATGGGAGAGGGAGTAATTACTATAGGTCCAGGTTCCCCGAGAGGCTAAAAGAAGAAGGGGGTAAGGGCAGAAGCAGAAACATTGGCCAAGGCAAAGAGCAGGACCTCTCTTTATTAGAGATTGGAAAAAAGGAAAATAAAACCTGGGAAATGAACAGGAAAGGTTTGAAGTATGAAGAAAGTGAAAACAAGGAGTCAATGGCTGATGGACTCAATTTACATTGGGAAGTAGGGGCAGGGACAGTTGCTGAGACAGGGAGTGGGGAAAGTATAAGGGGTTTAAGGAGGGGACAGATGATCTGAAAGCGCTACTATGAGTTTGTATGTTCCTTCCAGCTATGACACAGTGTTCCAAGTTCTAAGACTCTCCCCTGAGCTATGTTTTCTGCTCCAAGGGTCCTCCCAGCTCTGGCCTTCCATATTCTACCGTCTAATATTTCTCCCAGTACTGACATTCTATATTCCCTGTTCTAAGGCTCTTCCCAGTCCTAAAATTCTATAATCTAATGACCTGCCACTTCCCCTAGCTCTGGCATTTTATTTTCTGTATTGTAAGATATCTTCCAGCTCTGACATTTCATGTTTTATGTTTTAGGGTCCCTTCTAGCTCTGACATTCTGTTTTCTTTGTTCTAAGTTCTTCCTCATCTTTGACATTCCCTGTTCTGAGGTCCTTCCCCACCCCTCCTTCCTTACTCTGATGTTCTCTGTCCAAGGGCCCCTCTGATCTCTGATGTTCTGTGTTTTATATTCTAAGTTACCCTTCAACTTTGCTATTATCTGCCATAAGGCCCCTCCCAGCTCTTTCATTCCATGTTCTGTGTTCTTCTGTGTGAGATGTAGACCTAACCCCATTTTCTGCCCTAATGCTAACCAATTTTCTTAATCATTTTAAAAACTGAGTAATTAATTTCTCTTCATCATTTTGTGGTCCTAGATTTTTCAAACATGGGTCTATTTTATGTCTTTGCTTCTGGTTCTGCATAATCTAATCTGTCCTGTTGATCTATTTTTCTTTTTAAAAATCCAATACCAGACTGAGGGTAATGAATATTTTCTAGCATCATTTTAGAACTGTTCTACAAACCTCTTTCTTCCTTCTTTTTCTTCATGGTTCCCCTCGCTATCTTTGTACAACAGAGAGGTGATATGGTATAGGGGTAAAGTAATGGAGTTGGAGTCAGAGGGCTCTGAGTTCAAATCCTATTGAAGACATCCACTAGTCATGTGACCTTGGACAGGCCACTTTACTTCAGTCTGTGTCTATTTCCTCCTATGTAACATGAGGACAATAACACCTTTACCACCCACCTTCCCCCGAAATTACACATGCCCGTTACCAAAGCACTTTAAGGGTTTCAAACCTCAAAGCATTATGCAAATATCGGTTGTTATTGTTTGCTCTTCCCTATTCATTTTGTTAGGGGCTGCTAGGTGGTGCTGCAGTGGATAGAGCACTGGGATGGAGTTGATAGAGTCAGGAAGACTCATCTTCCAGAGTTCAAATCTGGCCTCAGACACTTACTAGCTGTGTGACCCTGAGAAAGTCACTTAACATTGTTTGCTTCAGTTTCCTCATCTGTAAAATGAGCTGGAGAAGGAAATAGCAAACTAGTGTAGCATCTCTGCCAAGAAAACCCCAGAGGGGGTCATGAAGAGTCAGACATGACTGAAACAACTAAACAACAGCAAAATGTATTTTATTTACTTCTAGAAAGCAGCCTCTTGGTAATTTGACTGATTTTGTATGAACACTATAGATTACTTCGGGTAGTATCGTAGTCTTTACTATGTTGGCTCTCTCTCTCTGTCCCTCCCTCCTTTTCTCTCTCTCTCTCTCTCTCTCTCTCTCTCTCTCTCTCTCTCTCACTGTGTGCTTAGAGGAGAGTCTAACTCTGTTTTTGGTATTTTTTTGGTTAGTGTTTGAATATGGTTTTTTTGCTGGAATTTCTGCCTGTACAGATTTCTGTCCAGAATATCATTTCATTGCATCCAAACTTTTATTTTGTATGATCATTTTTTTGACTGTTCTCCCCTTTAAAGGCAATTTTCTTTTCAGCATTTCTTCTTCTTCTTCTTCTTCTTCTTCTTCTTCTTCTTCTTCTTCTTCTTCTTCTTCTTCT
>NW_020952400.1:887410-935157 GCF_900497805.2 Vombatus ursinus
CTTCTTCTTCTTCTTCTTCTTCTTCTTCTTCTTCTTCTTCTTCTTCTCTCCTCCTCCTCCTTTTTTTCCTCCTCCTCCTCCTTCTTCTTCTTTCCCAGGTGACTAGGTATCCTGAGAGCTCTTCTTCCTCCATATTCCCAAAGCTTCCAGGAATGAATTCTTGATAGTATCCCCAAGCCTTGATTGAAAGTGCAGACTGAGCTCATACTTAAGTAACCCACTATACTTAGCCAGCTGCAGACCTCAAACCAGACAATCAAAACATGCTTCCCAACTCATTGAGCTGTCCACCCAGGCCATCTTGCCATTTACCTTGCTGCTCCAGAATATACCTTCCCTCACTCCCTTTTCCTCCTGCTCCTGGCACAATAATTTGACCAACACCTCCGTTATTTTTAACACACCTGTCAATTGGCTGCCCTGTGCATCAACCTGCCATTCCTGTGATGCCACAGACCACTCCCTTCCCTGGCCATCACTCCTGTGTATGTGTTGTCTCCCTCTAACAGAATGGAAGCTTCTTGAAGGCAGGGACTTCTTACCTTTTTCTCTTTGTATCTCTAGTCCTTGCCAAAGGATTTGTTTTTGTTTACACAGCAAGTTAATGGCTGACATGGGACTAGAACTCATATCTCATGCACTGAGTCCTTTCTGAAGTCTGGTAGACTGGAAAGGAGGTTCATTTGGGGTACGGCTAGGACCAGTAGCTATTGAGTTATCTTCTTACTCAGAAATTTCTCTAAGTTCTTGTTTGTTGATTCTTGCAAGGTGATGAATTATCTTCGTGTTTACTCTTTTGTTCCCAGGGTTAATTGCTACCAACAACCAACAAAGTACACTCACCTTTTTTTGATGATTTAAAAGCCTGGAATTGGGCAATAAAGAAATGATTTGGGTTGGTTCAATTAGGAGGGAGGACTATTTGGTGGGGTTGGGGGGGAGAGGTAATCTCCCTCTGGGATGTGCTCAACAAACAAGCCCCGCTGCTAGGTTAAGCCCAGCTGCTGATATTCCTGGTGCACAGATGGAGAGCTTGGTAGCAGGGGTCCCAGCCCAGCACTCCATTCTGGCAGGAACCAGCAGAGGTAGGATGCAGTTTTCCAACAGTTTCTGTCTGGGGCATGAAGGAAATGTTGGTGTCCAAGCTACATTCACAGGCCAAGTGTGCCCTGAAGTCTTGGATGGAACCCTTGGGGGCTCTCTCTGCACGTCTAAGGGCTCTGACCCGAAGGCAAAGATAGCCTTTGTCTTGGGGGAGCTGTATGCCTGTGGAGGCTCATTAGTTAAATGCATGTGTTCCCACACGGGGCCCCATGCTGTGCAGGTGGTGACTCCTATACGTAAGCTGCCATTTATCAGGTTTGATGCCCAATAGGAGGTGGGTGAAGGTGGTTCTTGCAATGTCCTTATCAAATCCTCTGATGTCACCCCAGGACCTCCTGCTGCCTCTCAGGAGGTCAGAGTCAGCCTGGGCTCCATGGGGTCCTGCTGGGCTCCAGCTAGAGCAGATGGATTGAAGGTTTGTGGGTGGACCTGGTTCCTTCCCTCAGCACCTGGTCTTCTTTGCCCATTTGAAATGGGCCATGGCAGTGACTATTCTGTGTTGGGGCTGGGAGGGTGGCTTACTAAGGTCTTCTAGCCCAGAGGGTGCTTTTCATCATTCTTGGGGGCTCATCAATTCACTGGGGCCCAATTCAATTTAATTAAACAACATTTCTTGAGTACCTACTGTGTGAAGGGATAAAAAACTGAGGAGATGACCCCTGAAACAGGTTACAATCCAGGAAGGGGGTGAATGGGGATGTAAATGTGGCCCATACATATGAAGCATGTACATAAGAGGCCCATATATGTACATCTGGCTGTGTGATAGGTGGTGGTCAGGAGAGAGAAGGCCATTTCTGGGCTACCTGAGGAAGGAGAGGCCACTTTCATGGTGCTTCCCTCATCCCAAGGCTGGGGGAGGGATGAAAGAAGCAAGGGAGAGAGGAAAGGAGGGATATTTACATATATGAATATATATGTAATATGTATGTAATATATATGTATGTGGTTTACGTAGATTTCAGTGAAGCATTTGCCAAAGCTCATGCTACTCTTCTGGAGAAGGTGGAGAGGTGTGGGCTACGTCTGAGTTCAGTTAGGTAGATTCAGAATCGGTTGAGGGGCTGGAGTCAGAGTAGTCATTAATGAGCAGATGGCACCTTGGAAGGAGTCTCCAGTGGAGTGCCTCAGGGATCTGTTCTTGGCCCTCAAATTGATGATTTAGTTAAAGGCAGAGATGTCAGGTTCATGAAATTTGAGATGACACAGTAGTGGGAGAGACTGTTAACACACTGGATGACAGATTCAAGATCCAAACCCGACCTTAGTGGGCTAGAACATTGAGCTGAATTGAGGGATATGCAATCTCCTAGAGAAAAATGTGGTCTTCTGCTTCTGTGCTCACTAGAATGAACAAGGCTGGGGAAGAGAGGTCAGGCTGAAGCTTCAGGTGGTGATCTAGTGGCCTGCAAGGGACTGTCTGTGAACCATTTATACTGTAGTCACCTGGGACTGAATTAAAGAGGCCAAGCCTCCAGGAACGATGCTGACAGCACACCTGTCTACTGCACTATAAGGTGTGCAAAGGGCTTTACAAATCTTATCTCATTTGATCTCATTATCTCACTTGTCGGTGTTAGAGGCTGGATTCGAACTCAGGGCTTCCTGACTCCAGGCCCAGGGCAGTTTACTGTCCAGCTGGCTCTAACAGTCGTTCTGTGATCTCTGTCACGGCTCTGTCAGGCCACATCTTCCTAGGCACCACATCTCAGGGAGGATAAATGAGAGGAAGGCAACCTGCATGGTGAAGGAGGCGCAGGGACTCAGGAGCTACAGCAGTTGCCTTTCCCTATGGAAAGGGCTGTCCTATGGAGAAGGGACCAGACTCCTTCTGCTGGTCCACAGGGAGCCAAGCAGGACCAAAGGGGGCAAAGTGGACATGTCCTGACCTGGTGTCCGGAGAAAGCTCCTCCAAAGAGTGGACCGGGCTGCCTTGGAGGTAGCGGTTTCCCCAACGCTGGAGATATCCAAGGAAAGGTTGGATAGCCACTGTTTTGGTGTGTTGTGGAAGGGGTTCAGAGGTGCTTCGTGAGGCCACAACTTGTTTCCAGTCTCTCCTCCGTTCTCTGGGGCTCTGAAGGGTGAGAACAGAGCTTGCTTCCTTATAGCTGAGAAAGAGCTGAGTTTTCACCTATTTAGCGAGAATAACAAAATTAAATGGAAGCTCCCAGGTGGTGAATACCGCCCCCCTCAGCCCTGCCCCACCCCGAATGAGTGCCTCCGAAGCCCCCCTGCGGCACCCCCCACCCTGGCCCCCAGTGCATCCTCTCTGCTGTACTCCTCACTCCTGCCAGCCCAGCCAAGCTCTCCCAGGAGCTGCCTCAAGGTGTCTTAGACTCCCTCCTCCACACCTCCCAGGTGCTCCCTTCAGTCCCTCCCAATGTCACAGCTGTCCCTCACACTCTGGCAGGCACCCAAAGGATGTTGGCTGAGTGAGGAAATGAGCCCAGCGCTCCCATGCTGAGGCAGATCACTGCTCTAGCCCTGGACTGGGAAGAGGAAGGAGCTATGGACTTCCTGCAGTCGGGTCTCCAAGCTAGCTCTGTCTGGGCAGCAGTCATCCACCCATTTTAGGGCTGGGAGAGGACCCTCTGCTAGTCTATCCCACCCTGTCCTGCTCCCAGCTCCAAGGCAGTCCCCTCCCTCCCCCAGGCCCTAGAAGGGTCATCCTGGGGCTGTTGCTAGAAGGACAGGAGCTAATGGGCATCCTGGAGTTTTTCTTCTCATCCCCTCCCTTCCAGTCCTCCTCTCCCCTGCCCCACTTTGTCCTCCCCATGTGCTCCACTCACTCACTCAAGCTCAGAAAACTGTTTTCTGCTTCATGCCTTTGAATATTTGTCATGCTGGGCGGGCGCTTTCCCCAGGAGCAAAGGCTACCAGTTGGGCCCTCCTCCTCTTCCTCCAATCTCCTTCCTCTCCTTCCCCCCCCAAGAGGAGCGCTTGGTGGGTGTAGCTTCTGAGGGGATCAGCGCACAGTCGAGTTTCTTTCCCTTCCTGGTTTCCAGTGCTCTGTCTGGGCCTCTGGCCCTTCCTCTTGGGGGTCGCTGGTGGCAATTCAGTCATGGAACGACCCCTTCTCCCTCCTGCTGGTGCCCGCCCCTCATATCCCTCGTGGTCATTCCTACCCCTCTGGGAAAGAGCGGATTGTTAACTTTCCAGGAGGAGCTTTTGCACCCAGGAAATCGGGGTTTGAGTCATTGTTTTGTTCATTGTCTGGACTTAAAGGGATAAGGATGATGTTGACAAAACCAGTTAAACTAGAGAGTCTTGAGCTGGGATGTGCCGGTCAGTGTTTAACAACTGGCTCTCCCAAAGTACCCAAGATGCATCTCCACTATTAAGGTACTCTTCATCACTTCCTAAATCTGGGTGATAGACACTGAAAATCTACCAGTCTGGTAGAGCAGAGCCAACACACCCAGGGTCCTGTTCATCTCCCTCCATCCCCTCCAGAGAGCCACTTGTTAAACATTTATCAGCGCAGCCCTGGTGCTAGTGGAAAGAGCCTGACCCAATGCCTTTTGGACCTATTGAACTAGATGTCTTTTGGGCATCTTTAACTCTACAGGTTCAAACCAGACATCATTATCTTCCCCTCAGCTTTTCCCCAGTTTTCCTGTTAGTGCTGAGAGCCCTCCCCCTGCCTCTAGTTCCCCTGGCTCTGAACCCAGGTGGCATTCCTGGTCTGGTCTCCTGGCTGTTTCTCACCCAAGACCCTCCCTCTCTTGGACCTCTTCTCTGGAACCCTCTCCCTCTTCATTTCCACCTCCTGGATTCTCCTGACATCCTTCAAGTCTCAGTGAAAGACCCCTTCTGCAGGAAGCCTTTCCTTTCATCTGCTGTTTTCCCTCTGATGATTCTGCACAGTTTGTCCGTCTGTAGTTTGTTTGTTCCTGGGTGTTTGCATGTCATCTCCCCCATTAGACTGGGAGCTCATCCTCATACTCCCAGCACTCAGGCACATAGTAGGCACTTTCAATAAAGGCTAGTTGACTGACTGTCTGACCTGAGTTCTATCCTTGCCCAGCTATTGGGCAAGGTTGAATGACCTTGAACCCTGGCTGGGTTATTGCTCTGTAACTGGTGATCAGTTTCCTCTGTAATGCAAAGTGCTTGGGCTGATGGCCTTGGAAGTGCCTCCAGGCCGGATGCTCTGTGGTTTCCATCGCCAGGGAAACCCTTTGCCTGATAGTCAGTTCCTCAGGTCCAGACCTGCCTCTTCCCTGAAGTTTTGCTAGCCCACAGCAATTTATCCCCTCTCTTTTTCATAGCACAGGGTCCTCTCCTAGCCCTGTCAGTGGGCCCCCACTATCTCTAGTCAGACTAACTCGGGTAGAGGTTGGGTCTCACGCCTCGTTGTTCCCAGCCCCATAATGGTGCCCAGTACAGGGAGACACACAAGAAGTTTGTGTTAGGAAAGGATTAATGAATTCTTCCTTTCCTAGGGGAGGAGGAGGACTCAAGAGTGATTCCTTTGAGGGTGTAGTAGCCTGTGTTACCTGCAGGCCAAGGAGAAGGAGAAGGGTGGATTCAGGATGAGGTTGGTGCTCAGAGAAAGGAGAGCTTGGCTTCTACTGTGGATGAGCGCCCAGAAGTCCTGACCCCCGGGGTTTGGCTAACGCGGCTCAGTGTGGAGCCCAAGTCCCTTTCTTGTGTGTGTACGTGTATGTCTATTTATGTATATGTCTGTATACCTGTGCATGGGTGGGCACAGGCAGGCATTAGTTGCATATTACTGTATCTGAGCTTCCCCAGACAGACACTGGGCATGTTAAACAGGGCATTGGGCACTGGGGAGAGGGGAGAGCTTGCCTTGAATGGAGAGACCCTCATTAGAGACCCAGCAGAGCCTGTGTCTGTGTAGTGGCAGAGATGGTTAAGGGCCACTGCCCTCCCCTTTCTGCTCACCCAGAGTAATGAAGCCCTGGGGAAAAATGTGACGATTCTGCTTCCCCACGTGGCTTTATGATTCATTTGTTGTGGCTACAATTGTTTTCACAGGGAAAATGTCCGACAACATGTCAAGTAATTGCTATTCTTCTTAATTGTAATTACCTACCCCCAAAACAAGAAGCATCAGGGTATCTGGGCATGCAGATTCCATCCCCCATCAACAAGTCAAGCATTAATAAGCATTTAGTGTATACCAAGCACTGTTCTAATGCTAGAGAGAGCTTGATGGGTCTTATAGGAGAGACTCATGTCCCTGGCATCCACTTGGGGTGGTTGCTGCAGAAAAGAGAGGCTTAGGCTCTGGGCATGGACCCAGAATTTTGGTACAAGATGGTACATGTGGTTCATGATGTGGGGGAGGATGCCATGCATTTTCCTCTTTTATGTGATATTCCGAGGTTGGCTCCCCATATTTTGTTGGCTGTAAGTGGTAGAGATTCTGAGGATCCCAGAATTGGCAAACTCAGGGCTGGGCAGGATCTTGAAGGTTATTCAGTCCAGTCATTCATTGGACAGATGGGGAAACTGAGGCTCAGAGTTGGGAAGAACTGGTCCTCAACGCCATAGGAGTAAGTGGTAGACCTTGGCTTATGGTCCTCTGTATCTCTCCTTAGCACCCACGGCTTCCCACCCTCTCCTGTGTCTGGATAAACCCTCTTAACAGCTAAGAATATTCCCCAGATGTGCACACATCAGCAGTTAGAGTGATGTTTTCTCCATCACAATGGTATTGTTGTGTTCACTTGAAAGATGGCAACATGGAAGATGGCTGGGGGAGACATCGTACTTGTCTGCATCTCTGAACCACCTTGAGGAGCAGGCTGCATAAGCCTCCCCTGATCTACTCCAGTCTCCTGCACCCTTAGCCCACTTACTGGGTGCCTAGCAGTGCCTGCCTTGCCTCTGTGTGCATTTATTATTCCCCTTCAGAAGGCATCCTGTGTTATACAGGCTTCTTTGTCCATCTATAGCAACCTCATGTGTCTCACTACATTATGGTCCTTTTTAGAATGACTTTGTGCCTTATCCTTTCATTCATTCATTTGACAAACCATAGAGACCCAAGTGGTCAGGGAAACATGAGGAGAAACCTGGAGCCCAGCAGCAAGGAAAAACAAGGCAATAGGGCAGGTAATAAGGTCTTATTAGAAAAGAGCATATCTATCTGCTGATGGAGAGGTTTGCATTTGTTCCTGCTTGTATGGGGGTAATGTGCTCATTGACAATTAAAAGCAGTTGAGCAGAGAGCTGCCTTCTGGCATAAGAAACATGGGGCAGCTGACCCTTAATGAACTGAGCCTTGCTCAGGGCCCCCAGACCAGTGAGCAGGCATGGCCAATGGGAAGGCATGGCCAGTGGGCAGGCATGGCCAGTGGGCAGGCATGGCCAGTGAGCAGGCACAGCCAGTGGGCCATTGGTGGAAGGGCTGGAGAAGAGGCCCTCCGCTCTCCAGTTTATCAGAAACAGTGACATCTGACTTTGTAAGGAGGGCATTGGACTCTGACCAATTGATTTCTGACTGCTGGATTTTCCCTCCTTCATAGTTATAGAAAGCTAAGGATGGACGGCAGAGGTAATGAGGCACCGGCATCTAAAAGAGGTGATGATCTGATCCTGAAGTGCGTCTATACACTGTGTCCCCTTATGGAATATGAAATATCTTCTGATTGAATTGGAAGGGGAGCTTAGGATGGACTAGCTGAAAAATGAGCATGCCCTTTTGAAGCCTTGAATAACTAAGCCCTCCAGAAAGTCCTGGGCAGCAGGAGTTTTCTGGAATGTGACTGCCAGGCCAATGCCAAAGGCCAGCAGTGTGTATGTGTGTGTGTTCGTGCACGTGTCTATCTAGTAGACACCAGGCACACATGTGTGCGTGTCTGTCTGGTAGAGGAGTTGACAAGGAGGATATTCTCTTGAGAGTTTCTGTTTTGAGAGAATTTGAGGCACATTGAGAGTCATACAGCAAGTAACAGAGACACACACCCTCCAGTCAGACACATCAATACGTAGTCACTTACTGATGGTAGAAGCAGTTTTAAGAAATATGACCCCAGGCAGCAGAGAAGAGGGCCGATCATGGATTCAAGGGAGAGCTAACACTGCCAAGTAAAGGTGGAGTTGCAGAGACTCTGGGAACCCAAGTGAGGATACATGCTGAATCTGGGTGAGAGGGGAGGGGAGGACATTGTATGCAACATGAGAACTCCAGAAAGAGAGATAGTGCATTGAAGCCTGGTCACAACAGGAGTGTTGCCTTGGTTATAAGAGTTCCCTACATTTGTGTCTCACTAGTACTGTATGCTAAGATTGTATTCATTATTCTTCTAGATGATTTGGGTATCTGTGGAAGAATGTGCCTCAAGTTTATGGGGGAATATTATCTACTACTATCCCATTTCAGGAAGTGCCATCATTTCAATCTAATTGTGCCTACTGACTGATTGTTAAAGATAAGTTCGTTAATGGGGGCTCATGAGCTATAGTTTTGGAAGCATATATTCCCACTGAAGTGATCTGGAACCTAGGAATGGTCATTCCCCTCTCCCCTCCTTTCTTCTTGCTCTGGGATCCAATTTGCAAACCTGTGAGCCCTGAGTTAAGATAAGGAGGAGTATTACATTGTGGGGGCTCATCCAGGATATATTTGGGTTCTCTATGCATTTACAGGGACCCAATGGAGAGATTCTGGAACTGGGACACTCTTTAGTGGATGACTTGGCATGGTAAAGATCTCCTGTGGAAAATGAGCATCATTTTCCTTTTTTTTGTTTTCGATCATAAGTGAACCATCAGTTTTCTAGTCTTTTACAAGTCAGGACAGTTTGTATAGTTGGGATCAATCAATTCCTCTCTCTTCTAAAAACAAGAACAAGACTGAAACCAAAGAAACAAGCTTTCCTGAAGGGAAAGGAAGGGCTTTCCTGTCAAAGAAGATAAATGATAGACTGGGCAGAGGGGACCCCCAGGCTTGGCCAGAAGCTTTGCTTAGTGGGTGGAAGGCTGTGACTCAGAGAGCTAGGAGAAAGGCCATGGAGAGACTGGAACTAAGTGACATAAAACAGCTTCTGCTGGGAAGGGAGTTGAGGGGAGTGATGATTTCTGACTTCCTGCTGAGGGGTCAAAAGGCTACCAGATAACAGAGCTGATTGGGGAATGAATCTGGGAAATGACAAAGGTCGTGTGGAAGCTGGCCAAGCCTGAGTGCTGTAGACCACTCCTGAGACTCATGTGGGGGTGGATGATACCGCCGGGAGACTTACAGGAAACAAGTCCTGGGCCACATCCCAAGACCTGAGGGGCAATGACCTTTGAAGGCCCAGGACTGAGAAGAGAGAGAAGATACAGGGGACGAATGGCCACAGATTAAGGCTTCCATAGGATGGGCATGGGCAGAGGTAGATCAAGCCCGGTGTGAGTAGAGACAGTTGGCTCCGGGGTCATGACCCAGACCCTAAATGGTCCTAGGCCAGGTTTGCAGAGCACCTCCCTCCCTCCTGGCTTTCTGGGGTGGCAGGCATATGTTCCTCATTGTTCACCCCAAGACCTCTGGAGGTCTCCCTGGGAAACTGGCCTGGCTGACCCACAGGACTGCTTCTTGTCCATGATGAGCTGACTAACTCTGGCTTGTTTCTGGTTCCTTCCTTGGCCTCCTGGGCACCTTTCAGGTGAGCTGTTTCCTCTGCCCCTGCCCCCACCCAGGGCCTCCATTGGGCAGAGGGATGGATGGAGGGCAGGCACCAGGAAGGAGGAGTTACAGGACTAAACATGTGGTATCCAAGGTTATGGGCGTTAGAGCCTTCCTCTGCAAGTCTGGTGGGATGACTGTGACTGACTATTCTTTGCACCTTAGGCCTCGCTGATAGTTGTCTATTGAGAGCTGTCTGTTGGCATCTACACGTAGCTGACTGCCTTCCCAGAAGGTGCCCTGCCCTTCCCCACCCACCCTGATTGGAGAGATTCACTTCTTCCTGCCTCTGTACATTCCCCTGGGGTTGTAGATTCCTGGGAGGTCCGAGTGAGCAGGGGCCTTGGAGGCCACTGGAGGTCATTCAGTCCAACCAACTGCCATTTAGAGATGAGGGAACTGAGGTTAGGAATGGTGGAATGAGCTGCCCATGGTCCCAAGGCAATATGTGTTCGAGGAAGAATTTGAACCCGTTCCCTTACTTGGCTGTTACTTTACACTATTGATTCATATTGCCCTTTTGGTCCACTCAGACACTCAGATCCTTTTCAGACAAACTGCTTTGTAGCTGTGCTTCTCTCTTTTCTGAGGTTGATTTTTTAAAAACCCACATCAGATTTCCTAATTTTCCCTATTCAATTTCAGGCTGTAACTGGACATACTATTTTTTTATTGGGGAGGTCCCTGGGTGCTGGACTCCTGTGCTCAAGGGAAAGGGGAAGGGAGAGAGGAAGGGAGAGTGATAGAGAGCTAGAGAGCAAGAGAGAGAGAGAGAGAGAGAGAGAGAGAGAGACAGACAGACAGACAGACAGACAGAGACAGAGACAGAGAGACAGAGACAGAGAGATGACAGATAGAAGGTGAGAGAGAGGCAGAGAATGGGGGAGAGAGAGAGATAAGGGGAGGGGAGGGGTGGGGAATGGAGAATAGAGAAGAAGGGAGAGGAGAAGAGGTTTGTTGGGGGTCTAGAAATGAACCTGACCTGGGCCCTGCCTGAAGGGCATGTCAGTACCCTGGGCCCTTCACACTGGCTGCCATTGGGCTAGCATTCTGAATGAGGAGTCTTGGCACTCAAGTTGGGTTGCGGAGGGGGCCACAGCAAAGGGAGGCTACATTAGAGACAATAGGATTCTTGAGTCTGGTGGCTTGGGAGGGTGGCCAGGAGATAGCTGGAGAGGAGCTAGACCCATAGCCTTACCTGAGTCTGGCCAAGAGACAGAGGACTGCTCTGTTAACTTGCACGATGGAGGCAAGCTGGTTGTGGGCAGCCAGCACTTCAGGCTGGTGGCAGGCATTGCACAGCTGGTGGCATTAGCAGGGCTCAGGTCTTCTACCAGCTCCCCTGGCCATCCTCTGCCCCATGCTCTGCTCAGTAAGACTGGCTGGTGGCCTCTGCCCAGAGGATGCTGCCTGTGGTCATCGTTGCCAATGAATCTCCACGGGCTCCATGGGAAAATCTTCTCTCCCTGGTCACAGGGAAGAATTCTCTGGGAAAACACTCGCATCCATTTGTTCTGTGATGGGCAGGCCTGACCCAAAGGTAGAGTGTGGGATTTGCTTGCAATTTCCTTAATTCTGCATAGCTACCAAGGTGGGTCATTTGAGTCCTCTTCCCACATTCAGTTGAGGGTCTAATTATCAGATGTTTGGCCTCTGCTGATCTTATTTATTAGGATGACCAGGCTGGGGAAGGGTCTGGAGCCAGCCACAAGGATCCACATAAGGGTTAGTGTTAGGATGATCCCAGTTATGAGAGGAAATGGCCCAGAGAGATCCCCAGGCTGAGCTCAGGAATTTGAAGGGATTGGTTGGATTTGTTCTGTCTGGACCCAGAGAGCAGAACTAGGAGCCCCAGCTGCCCCAGTATGTTGTAGGTAGTGTGCTCCTCACACCAGAGGGATTCAAGTAGAGACTGAGTTATGCCTTGACTAGGATACTGTAGAAGGGTTTCCTGCACAAGGTGAGAGCTTGGGTCAAGTGAGGAGAATCTTTTTCAAGCTTGCTCTGTGTAGGGATTCATGCAACCATGCTCTCTGTCTCTGTCTCTGTGTCTCTCTGTGTCTCTGTCTGTCTGTCTGTCTCTCTGGCCATCCTCCAGGCCTGGAACACTCTCCCTCCTCTGCTCTGACTACTGACCCCCAGGCTTCTTTTAAGCCTCAACTAAAATCCCACCTCCTACAGGAAGCCTTCTCCAACCTTCTTACTTCCAGTGCCTTCCCTCAGTTAATTTCCCCCTATTTATTCTATATGTGCCTTGTTTGTATATATTTGCTTGTTGTTTCTCCTTTTAGACTGTAAGCAACATGAGGACAGTGAGTGTCCTATTTGTAGTTCCAGCACTCAGCACAGTGCCTGGCAAATAGTAGATGCTTAATAAATGTTTATTTACTATTGATTGATGTAAGAAAATCAAGGGACCATGGTGGAGAGCATTTGGGTGAAGCTCAATGGAATGAAGAAGAAATTTTGTAAGTGGAGTGTACTACAGACCATCTGGACAGAAAGAGGAAATGGATGAATTCAGGAGGCAGATCTCCAGCCTGGCAGAGGTGTGGCATCATAGTGACTGGGGACTTTGATTGTCCAGACACCTCCTCTAGGGGCATCAGCCATCTTACAGTGTTGCTTACTTTGTATATGTTTGTTTGCTTGTTGTCTTCCCCAATAGAGGGTAAGCTCCTTGAGGTTAGGGATTGTCTGCCTCTTTTTGTATTCCCAGGGCTTAGCACAGTGCCTGGCACATAGTAGGTGCTTAATAAATACTGATTGATTGATTGTTCTTTGTGGCATTGAAAACTCTGCAAACTTGGTCCCTTCCCCAGTCTTCCTGCACCTCCCACTGTTCCACACAGTCCCCAACGCAGCCCGACTGGCTTTTTGTTCATCACACACACACACACACACACACACACACACACACACACACACACACACACACACACACATCACTAGCCTCCTACCTCCATGTCTTTGTACTGACGATCTCCCATGCCAGAACCTCCACCTCTTAGCTTCCCTGCCTTCTTTCAAGACTCAGCTCTAATCCCACCTTATGAGGAGACTTTCCTGGTCCCCCTCTCATATTGCTTCCCAGACACTCTGTGTATATCTCTTATGCACTTTGTTATTTTGATATTTGCTGTGCACCCCCTCCCCATTAGAATGTGAGATCCCTGCTGTTATTTATTTGTATCACCAGCAGTTAATACAGCGTCTGGCACATAGTAAGTGCTTATTAAATGATTGTTGACTGACAACTAATAATTTCTAGGTTTGCCTCAATCATAATTTCATCTTTCTGAAACATCTCTGCTGGAGCTGGACACTCATGAGTCAGGGCAGAAATTCCCAGTGTTATCTGACTCAAGGACTGAAGAGGTCAGGACTGTGTCTTAAAGGATGGTCTCTTCTCTCCTCTACTAGAAAAAGAGCATAAATCTCCCAAGAGGTGAGCAGGTGCATGAGGAGAGGCTTCCAGTCTTCTACCGAGAGGGAGAGCAGAGTCATGACAGTGTGAGGGGCCGGGGCGGGGGCGCTGCTGCTGAGTGCCACAGCGTGACTGAGGCACTGACCTGGGACTGAGGAAAAAGGATGTCTTCATGCCAATATCAAGTCAGGCAGCTCTGTACTCTTCCATCCACTCCTGCTTTCCCTGCTCTTCTGCCCAAGAGGGAATTAGCTAGTTCCCGATTTTTGTTCTTCAAAAGTTGTTTGTCTTCTATGGTCTATTTTTTCCCCCACCAGTGACTGTTTTCTTTAAAATAGCATGGGAAATGCAGCCAAAGTGGAGGCAGGTTTGTTGTAAGGTACTCAGGCAAAGACAGATAGTAAGTACTATGTAGTACTCGTTTCCTGATGACATTACTACTGCTCAGACTTCCTCTTGAAATGCATGTTGGACACTTCATGGACCACCTGCTCCATTTCCACAGGTCTGGCTCCCCTGCTTCTCCACTCCTGCCCCTGCCCCTATGCTGTCTCTGATCTGGCCAGTCCACTGGGGAAGTCTGGTTACAACTAATATGTCTTTGTAATCATTTAACTTTTCTGGTTGTTTTTAGCTTGTGGACCACCATGATTGTCATAGTTTTCATTTTTCCACTTGAATAAAGATAATCTTGTATAACTTACATAAGATTGTTTGCTTTCTCAAGGAAGGGGATGGGGAAGGAGGGAAATAATTTGGAATGCAAAATTTTAAAAAATGAATTTAAAAAATTTTTATTTACATGTAATTGAGAAAAAAGATTGAATGTAAAAAAAATAATCTTTTACTGTCTTGCATCTGATTCTTATTCCAGATCTGTAAATTTCATTATTCTATATATATTTGATCCCCTAAGGCATCATTCCCAATAAGCATCCCCAAGTCTCCCTCTACCTGAGGGTCCCTCTGCCTTTTAATTGAAGGTCACATTGGGATCCAGCCCAGGGGTTAGTCACATTCATAAACAGAACCAAAGTCTAAGTAGGCTTCTTCCAACGTCTTTTGTAGTCACTTCAGCAAGTAAACTTGGTGCCAGGGTTTACTTCTGGTCCCTTCTCTTCCACTAACCAGCAGCATGACCGTGGGGAAGTCATTTCCTGTCTTTGGGCCTGAGTTATCTCCTCCGTAAAATGAAGCAGTTGAGGGATATGCTCCGTGAAGGACCTCCCAATTCTAAAATCCTTTGTGAGTCTACAAACAACATTCTGAAGGGCAGGATTGGTTCAGGGTTGTAAGACCTATCCTCAGGTATCTAGAAGGTCTGAATGTGGAAGAAGGATTAGCTGATTTCTGTTTGGCCCCAGAAGGCAGAGCCAGGAGTGATGCAAATTTAGTGATGCAAATAAGCTGCAAAGAGGCAAATTTAGGCTGGACTTAGGCTAGGAAGTTGTTCCTGACAATGAGAGCTATCTCGGAGTGGACTTGGCAGGTAGTGAGTTCCTCATCTCTGGAGGTCTTTTGGCAGAGGCTGGATAACCATTGGTCACAGATTTTATAGATGGGATTTTCTTTTTTCTTTTTTTAAAAATTCTACTAGATTCCACTGAAATGCCTTGTAACTCTGATATTGTGATAGATTTAGAGCTTGGAGATCATCTAGTAAGACTCCATATTACAGATGAAGAAACTGAGGTCCAGAGAGAGACTTGCCTATGATTGCACAGCACAAAGGAGAAGAGATGGAACTTGAAGCCAGGTCCTCGGCTATCCAATCCTGTGCTTTCCCCACCATGCTAGGTTTTAGCTTGATGTGGATGTTTCATTTTCCAGCTCCTGGGTGGGGTGGGTTTGCCAAAGCCGTTAGGATTGTGACCCAGGCCTGGGGTTGGCCCCATTCATCAGCCTGGGATTCTCTGCTTCCTGGCTGTAGCTCCCAGTGCACAGAACCTTGAGGTGGGAGGCCATAACTATTACCTGCAGCTGTTCCAGATTAACACCAGCTGAGCTGTTCTGTGGAGGAGAGGAGGGGTGAGGAAGACTCCCTTGGAGGGGATCAGTTTGGGGCTTACAAGAAGCAGCTTGTAAATGCTCTAGAGTTCAATCAAGATGACATATATTAATGGGACAGATAGCAGTCTGCATCCCAGATGAATTATTCTGTCTAGGGCCTAATTTTAGCTGGGGACATGTCTCTATCACCTGCTTGCAATTCAACGCTGAATGATGACAGCAGGAAGAGTTTTGGAAAATGTGGTGTGAAAAAGCAGTGTTTCTAGCAGATGGTCAAGAGGCCAGGACTGACCCCCATAGTACTCAGCAACGAGCAGAGAATCCCACTGACTTCTGGCCCCCTAAGCTCTAAAGGGCAGCAGGAGGCAACCAGGAATCCAGTGGGCACCTACTGTGTGTTTCTGGCCCTGGGCTGGGCCCTGTGAAGGAAAGAGGGGAGGAAGAAACCTAGGGCTTTTGCCCAGGGGTCCTCCAATGTGAAAGAGACAGAGGAAATTTAGGCACCTTCCTCAGGGAAATCACAGTCTGGGGAGGATAGAGGAGAAGCAGCCCTAGGCTCTGCCTTGGGGAAGCTCACCCGTGTAACCTTTGTGTGAGCATCTCCTCTGGATGTGAAGGACCCCAGGACCTGCTGGGTAGCCTGCCATCTCTCTCTGCCTTCTTTCCTTCCAAACAAGTTGCCCTTGGGAGGTCAGTAGCTAACGACTCTCTCACTAGAGGTAGTCAGCTTATCTGGGAGTTAGGGGTGGGGTGTAAGGTGTAAGAATACTAGAAAGGTAGGAAGGAAGCAGGTTATAAAGAGCTTCAAGAGTCAGAAGGTTTCATGTCTGATCCTGGAGGCAGTAGGGAGCTGCTGGAGTTTATTGAGGGGGGCGTGACATGGTCAGACCTGTGCCTCAGAAGGACTGTGTGGAGAATGGATTGGGGCAGAGAGAGCCAGGAGGCGGGGGCACCAGTGAGGAGGAGGTGACAGGTCAGGAGGACTGCAACTGGGACAGCAAGTCCAGACCATCCTGACTGCAGACATGAAGTTATTGTTGGTCCCCTGCCCCTGATGCTCGGTCTGGGCAAGATTGATGCCAGAAAGTCGAACAAGGTGAAAGTGGGGGCAGGGCAGGGAGAATGGGAGGAGAGAAGAGGAGGGTAAGCCCAGAGGCCAGTCCTTCCTCCCCTGCCCCACCCTTCCCATCTGCCCACCTGCAGCAGCCCAGCCCGGAGCCATGGTATGCTAGGACATTGTGACTCAATGTGGACTTTCTCTGAAATGCAGGTGGATCTCACCTTAGTCCTTGGTCACCCAACAAGAGGGGCCCCTAGAAGACCTCAGGTAGACTATGGGGTAAAGAAGGGAATCTGGGAAGCCACATCATGCCAGAGGCCTGGGGTGCTGGTGGTGATGGGGAGCTTCCTGCTTAGAAGGAAGGGCAGCACAGAGGTCATTGCAGAAGTCTTTTCAAGAAAAACCAGAGTGAAAGGGGGCCTGCCTGGATTTTCTGGTGCTTTATCCTAGCAGGACACCCAGGCTTCACTTTTCTGTGCACTCCTTGCCATGTTGCTCTTGGGACCCCATCCCTCTCCCGCTCCCTTTTATGTGAGGTTTTCTTCCATTAAAATGTAAGCACCTTAAGGCCTGGGCCTGCTAAGTTTAGCATAGCACCTGGAAAACAGTAAGAACTGACTAATTGTGCTCTGTCTCTGGCTTCCTGCCTGCTTGGCTCTCCTTCCTCCTCAACTCTTGTCTTGGTCAAGTAGTGTTCCAGCAGCCCTCAGCAGGGGCTCAGAACCAGGGGCAGAGGGTCATAGGATCACAGAGCAAAAACTGGGAGAGGCATCAGTTGCCCTCTAGGTTAACCCCAACATCTTTCAGATGAGAAAACTGAAGTCCAGAGCTCTACTCTGCTCCCATCATCAGCCCCAGTCCTCTTTCCTGTTCACTTCAGGGTCCAACTCACTGACTATATCTGCTGTCTGTCCTAGAGATATATACACTGATTGCCAAGCTCCATAGGGTGTCCATCCAACTGCATGCATGCCATAAAGCCGGCAATAGACTTTCTTTTTCCTTTTGGTCATTTCTCTGTGCATGGTCAGGTCAAACTCTTCGGAGTGACCACAAGTCATATCCGGGAGACCCTCCAATGTCTTGGGATAGGATAAGTGCACTGTCACCCCTAGGCAGGAGCAGCTGGAGGACCTCACCATCCCCAGAGAATCTCTCCTCCCCCTATGGGGTCTCTGCTCTGCATCTCCTTCTGCACACTTTGATGAGTGTCCATCTTCCTGGTTTATGCTCCATTGACCAGGGCTATTTCTGTTTCTACTTTCCAGGGAACCCTGAATGAGTTTGGCCTGTGTATAGAGGACGTTTGTTGGGAAAGAAGCACCAAAGTGGCATTTGGTGAGACAGAATCAGATGCTTTTGGCAATCAACAAACAAGAGGTACAATGGAATTGTTTTCTTCACATCTTTCAGTTAATTGTGAAAAGGGAGAGATGTGGCTGCCCATTGCTGAGTGAGTCTTCCCAAAGAGCCTGGCTTATTCCCTAATAATACCCTCCTGGAGGATGCACTTGTTTTGAGTAGAGATGACCCTCATAAAGACTTCGTCTAGAGGAGGGGAGGTATCCAAGTCCAAGGCTGTTACTGTTCTCTTGGTTGCTTCCTTTTGGGGGGAGGGGTTATAATAAGGTCTGAAATTTTCCCCATGTCTGCTGAGAATTGTTTAATTCTTTGTACATGTACACTCATTTTGTAGCTCACCTAGAGGCAGCAGGAGGCACTTTGGGTAGAATTCTGGGCCTGGAGTCAAGAAGACCAGAATTCAAATCTTGCCTTAGATACTTACCCACTGCATGACCCTGGGCAAGGCTTTTCACCTCTGTCTGTCTTAGCTTCTTCAACTGTAAAATGAAGATAATAATAGCACCTCCCTCAGAGCTGTTATGAGGATCAAATGAGTTAGTATTTGTAAAGTGCTTAGCACAGTGCCTGATGCATAGTAGGTGCTTAGCAAATGTTGATTTCCTCCTTCTTCCACACTTCCTAGCACATAGTAGGTGCTTAGTAAATACTTGTTGATTGATGGAAAAAATTCAGGAAAACCACCAACCTTAATTTCTGTTGCTTTCTTGGGGCCATGTCAAGAGAAGAATACCTTGGACTTGTATATATGTTTGTGTGGGTGGGTGAATGGGAAGCACACAGGAAAGGTGGTAGCCTAAAACAGGCTTCTAAGTACTGTCGCCTTTTAGAGGTATTTCTAAGTGAGATGTTTCTGCATCTCCAGGACAGCCAGAGCTGGCGATCTGTGAGCTGATAAATCACAGAGGGGTCTATGGGAAGGGTATCATAAATGTCTTGGCTTATGATCCATTTGGGTGAGTTACGGAACCAATCCCTTTGATCAAGGGCCCAGCTGCATGCGATTAGCAGCAGGGTAATGAGATCTGGATGGAAAAGGGGGGAGATTGGGGAAGAAAGGGAGAAGGAATGCTGGGGAGCCATTAATAATGGTACCTTGCACCAGGAGGTGTTCACTTGGCAGGGACATTACTCAGGGTGGGGAGCCCTGCCTCTACCTCAGTGGGGATCTGGTGGTGTCATCTCATCTGCGCATGGGTGATGTGGGGCCAGAACTCTAATAATCAACCTTCCTGGTGCTATTTGAAGCTAACATTTCAAAAATCAATCGGTCAATCAATCAGCAAGCATTTATTAAGCTCTTACTGTATGCCAGGCACTGTGCTACCCCCTGAGAACGCAAAAGAAGATCAAAACAAGTCAACCTTGAGGAATTTGAAGTCTAAATGAGGAGACAACATGTCATAAACAGGAGCTTGCAGAGTACCAACAAATGACAGCAAACATGACCCCCTGCACAAGTCTTGGCAGCTTACAGAGTACTTCAGTCCACAACTCAGAGCCCCCAGCAGCCCCATGAGGCAGGCAGGCAGGACAAGGAGAACCATCCCTTGTGGGGACTTGTGAACAAACTGAGGCTCTGAGAAGTAAGCGAGTGGCCTGAGATTTCACAGAAAGTGTGAGCAGCAAAAGTGGTCAGTCTGGACCAGATGCCAAGAAAACTCCCTAAATCCATGCTCTTGCATAATGTGACTCTACTTTGTGGGTGGCATGGGGGTCCTGGTGGGAGGAGGCAGACTGGATGTGGGATAGGAAGCACAACCAGGTCCATAGTCTGTGTGACTAAGGAACATTTGGGGAGGAGGTGTGTGCATGCGTGCATGCGTGTGTGTGTGTGTGTGTGTGTGTGTGTGTGTATGTTGTCCTATCTCTTTTGCTGAACAGGGTGTCTGGATGTCCCATTCCTAATTTGAAAATGCTACCTCTAGTACTTATATATGATCATGACAGCCAATCACCCACCTTTTTTGAAATCTAATTTCAGATATCACTTCTTTCATTTATGAACAGTTTGGTTGCTGAAAAAGGAAGAAAAAGGCCTTTTGTACAAGGAAAAAGGATGAAATCAGTCTGTGAAGAAACATTCTCTTAGACCAAAAGGGAGGAGAGCAACTTGCTATTAGGAGGACCGGATATAGAAGTATCCCTCAGATGATCTTTTTGAAGGTAGAAAAATAACCAAGACAAAAGTGACTGCAGGTATTGCTGTCCATTTGCTCATTTTCATGTGATTGGTTTTTTTCTTTTTTTAGAGTTTTAGAGATAATAGTGGACAAACCTATAAATTAAACAACTGTTTGGAAACTATGAGAAGATTAAACAAAGAATGTTGAGTTTTTAGGTGAATTTCTTGACTTTTACTCTTTGCCTTAACAGATAAAGATGAGTTACTAACTGCCAGAAAGCTTTGATTTGAGACATTGGGAGAATAAACAATCAAATAAATAAAAACAGCTGCTAAGCCTAATGTGAAGAAACCAGAAGGAGATTGAGAAAACGTCAGTTGCTTTGCTGGGAGCCTGTTGACTGGAAGAGAGACATTGCTTTGCTAATTGGCTAGATAAAGGCTGATGGGGACTCAGTGGAAGAGAGCTGAATTCTGCTGCTATTTAAGCTCATTGCAATACTATTTAAAGCTTGAGGGAGGGAAAACCTCCTGGAGATGCTTGGTTGCTCTACACTCTCCTCTCTGGCTTGAGATGCAGAGACATAGTAGAAAAGACAGGTTTTGCGCATACTTTGCTATATCTGCTTTGAAATGAGAAGAGCTTTGACTGGGTAAAAGCTGATTAGCCAAAGCAAAATCCTGTCGAGTGATGAGCTGACTGGACTTGTCTGAATTGATTGGAGAACCAACCTCAGGAACTTTTCTATTCTCTTCTTAAGGGAGCTGCTTGTCCCAACAATATCACATGCTTTCTCAGAGGCCTGTTAAAGGTGGTTATGAACAAAAAGAGCTCGTCACTGCTTCATCCCCTAGAGTATAAAGAAGGAGCATCTTTGTCTAGCAGGAGAGAGGTGAAGACCAGGAGGGGAGCAGGTAGCAAAGGGGCGGCTTTCTGTGGTGGCCACTATTCCTTAAGTGACCAAGGACATCAAGGCTTATGATTCAAAGGTGGGAGCTGGCCTGAGCAATGAGTTTCCTCACTCATGTTTTCCCTGCTAGGTTTCTATAAGTGTGTGTCCACTTTCCCCCATGGATACTGTGTGCGATAATATGTGATGTGTTGATTCTTCTCAAATTTGCCTTATATTGAGGAACTATTATGGTTATTCTTATTCTTGCCTGGTTGTCAAGTAGATGTTTTATGTTTAAGAATTAATGGAGTCTTCATTGTAAACTGATTTAATATAAATGAGAAGCCCACTGGTGAGGTCCTGAGAGCTATAGTGGCAAGTGGTAGGAATGTGTTTCTCTTATGCCAGGGTCAACCCTAGCACTCTAACAGTGTTGAGTCATAGCCACATAGCTGGACCTAGCCCCTTGGTGCTGGGAAAACTCCCAAGAATATCAGCACAAGGACAGTTTAGGGTGAGAGAGAGAGACAACCCAGGGACAGAGAAAAGGGTTGTAGGTGCCATGCTGGGGCATGACCTTCTTGGGCTACATTGCCCATCTGGGTGTGTTTGGAGCCAATCCCTGCCTAAACTAGATGTCAGTGGTACTCAGACAGGTCTGCAATCTCATTGATGACCTAGATTCTTCTAGTGATGTGAATGCCACCCACCCATCCTTGGCGATCCCATATGGCTCTCACCTATATTCTCCCAAAAGTTTGCCAATGTGTCCTAATCAACATACTAGAGGCCTTCCTAATTTGTTGTTGACATAGCTAGGTGGTGCAGCAGTACACAATCTAGAATCAGGAAGACTTGATTTCAAACTCAGTCTCAGACACTAACTAGCTGTGTGACATTGGGAAAGTCATCTAACCTCTCTCAGACTGCCTCAGTTTCCTCATCTGTAAAATGGGGATAATAAAAGCAACAGAATTGTGGTCAGGATCAAGTGAGATAATATTTGTAAAGTTCTTAGCATAGTCCTGGCACACAGTAAGCACTTAATAAATACTCTTGTTTCCTTCTTTCCTTCAATAAGTTGTGACTCAGACCCCTGATGCCTGCATGACTATATCCCCTCTAGCATGGATTTCTTCCATATATTGTTGTTGTTTAGTCATTTTTTGGTCAAGTCCAACTCTTCATGACCCCATTTTGGGTTTTCTTGGCAAAGATACTGCAGTGGTTTGCCATTTCTTTCTCCAACTATTTTTACACATGAGGAAATTGAGGCAAATAGGGTTAAGTGACTTGCTCAGGGTCACACAGCTAGTAAGTGACTGAGGCCAGATTTGAACTCCTGAGGACGAGTCTTCCTGACTCCAGCCCAGTGCACTATTCACTGCACCATACATTCTTTATGCACTATAGCTGCTTTCCCCATATTTGTTCTTTTTTCTGTGTCCTTTGTAATAACCTTAAAGGTGGTGATCTTCATGTCCTAAGGTGGAGTTTCCACTCTGGTGGAGAAAGTAGTTTGTTGTAATAATTTTTTTTCCATCCCCCTCCCATTTTTATTGCTTGTTGTCCACTTTCCACTTTCATCCCTGAGTAACCTCGGGATGACTTTGCTTAGCTGGATATCTGACTATGCTTTCTTTAGACTGGTCCTAATCAACTTTGCTTCTCTCTGGAGAGATGACGTAATCTTCCATTGTCCTTCATTCAATTTTACAAAGGAGTTTGTATCCCAATCTGGTGTTGCATTTGGTAGCCATCTCCCTCAATTTGGTAAGGAAGACAAATGTTTGCTAAGGTGCTTTCTGATCCCTTTTGGTCTCCTTGTTGTAGCAATGCATTTACAGTGGTTTAACTTCTGGATGCAATTATGATGATTGGTGTCAATGTCACTTCTTTTTCCATTTCCCTTTTTTGATTGTCAGTAGCTTGTTTACACAATTTTGAATTAAATCTTAATTATACTCATATCTTTTTCTCATTACTATTCTTTCTTTTCTGCTATAGGTTCTTGTCTTAACTCTGCTCAGTTGATGATCTGGCTGTGTGTACACAAACGGCTAATTCAGGAATAATACCCATGCTCACTACTAATTTTCCTGTTGGTTAAAACATAGCCAATTTTGATCTTTGGGATGTTGTCTCACGCCTGCCAATTTTTCCTTTGATGAAAGTATCCATGATATGGGGGGAGGGGGGAGGTTTCTATGGAATCTTCAAGTTCTCCAACCCCTTTCATTCTTTCTTCTGGAATCAAACTTTCCCTTGGAGCCTCAGCCTGTCCTGTCTGTTCAGAGTTGCAGTTATGGGTGATGGGGCACCCTGGGGTAAATTTCTGGGTGTCTCCACTTCTCTGCTTGGAATTAGGGTTAGAAGTTAGGGAGCTCTGTTGGAACTCCAGAGTGATTGTGATACATGGGCAGTTTCCCCCTATGCATTTCTTTTCTGACATTATCCTCATTTCCCCCCCTTTGCTCTGAAGTCATCAAGTATAAATGTATAAGCGTGGAGGTTGATTTGATTTGAAATATTACTCCACCATTTCCTTTTCAGCCACTGATGTTGGAATATCATCTGAATTATTTCATTGTCTGTTTTTTTGTCAATCCTTATCAGTCATGATATGTGAGGACCACATACAAGAAATGATATTTCTTGTAACTTTTGAGTATCTGATAAAACCCAATCCAACACTCCTTTCTCTGGTTCTCCCAGGAGGTGAGACGTTCTTAGCAGGACTTCCTTCTCTCTTTCAGTTTCATTTGTAGCAAGTATGTCATAATTTATAAGGTTCACATTCTCTAACAATATGCTCAGTAGTTGGTCATTGGGCAAGGATCTTACATTTAAAAAAACAATTGTCAAATTAAAATTTATTAGTGAGCAAAAATGGTGTGATTCTTAGCTCTCTTCCCTTGTGCCCCCAACACAGCTGAAGAGGTTACATACTACAGAGGGATGTCTTTTATTTTTTATTTTTCCTTGCTTTGTGGGTAGTCCTACAGGTGATGTTCCTCTCCACAATTGCCTGCCTGGTCCTCAGAAAGCAGAATTGGCCTTTTCCCAGGACCATTCTTGTGCTTTGAAGGCATAATTAATGAGAGTTCAAGGCTCACCTCCATGTCATGATGAGGAATTTAGATAAGAATATTTGTGGACATGGGGGACACCATGAATATATTATTTCTGCAGGAACTCTGGGAAAGGACAATGCACAAAGGAGAGAGAATGATGCTCTTTGGACCAGCTCCCAGCATTGGACCTGATCAGCATAAGCCCAGAATCTTGGGGAGGGGAAGAAGCACAGTTTGCTCTCCTTCCCATTCCTCCCTTGCTCTTCCCCCTTCCTTCCCTATTCCAATAGCATTTATTAGGCACCCACATGTGTGTGGCCAAGTGCCAGGCATTTCCTAGAGCAAGTCTTGGGTCTGGAGAAGTCTTTGCGTGGAGATCCTCTAAGTGGGTAATTTCCTCCTCCATGGGGGAGTCTTGCTGCCCCAAAGAGGAGAAGGTAGAAACCACAGCAAGGAGGCTAGCCTTGTAGGGAGCTTGTAGAAAGTGTGCTCTTTACTTGAAGAGACAAAGCCCCAGAGGGGACTCTGAAGGCCAGCCAGAGGTGTGAAGCCCTACTTCCATTATTTCTTCAGCCCTCTAAGTTCCCTGTTCCCAGAAAGAGAATGCAGCTTATTAAGTTAAGTGGCTGCCAAGCCTGTTTTCAGCTGAGCCATGTGGAGATGGGGTTTTTCATTAGGCACACAGGAATGGTACCAAGTGCTGGATTTATTGGGTTAGCAGGATTTTTTTTCCAGACTTAATTACAGGGTGATGATGATGGCAACTTGAGGTTGAAAGAGAAAAGTGGTGGTGGCAGCCACATTGCTGGGAGATACAGGCTTGAAACACACTTCTTTTGTGGAGGGAATTAATTGTGTATGAAACTTTGGGGCTTATGTAAAACACATCTTATGAAAATAAATGAACTGTCATTCACCAGGAGGCTAGCTTTAGATGGGATGTTGACTGTGCCGCCGAGCTCTTGTCGACCAGCTGGCTTTCTCTGGTTCAGCTCTGTACATGTCAGGCAGCCTTAGGATTGGGAGGAGAGGCTGTGGCTACAGATCTGGAGTCACTGTGGAGGCAAGAAAGGGATGTGAGGGGCCTTCAGAGGCTCCCTTTCTGCTAGTCCAAGGTCTTTGGATAGGAAGGAACAGCTTTCAAACCTAAGGTTCCTGACTCCAGTGAACTTGACTGGGTAGAAAGGTCTGCCTGACATCAGCTGGGTGCTTTGTCTGGTAGACCTGGGTTTGCCGAGAGGCAGGAGACCCAGAATGATGCTATTACATATTCCCTGGGAAGTCTTCAGAAAGTCAGACTACTTGGCTCAAGTAGCTGAGTGAGAATCCTACTCCCTCTCCCAGAGGTTTGGGGGAATTTATGGGCTCAGGGGATTGTGAGGTATAGGAGAAAGACCACAATTAAGATCTTGTCCAGAACCCTGGGTGCTCACCCCAAATTTGCACAACTGGGCAAGTCACAGAGTCCCTCTGGGTGAGCCTTGCCACCTCTCCTCCCCTTCTCTCCTTGTTCAAGGAGACAGTAAAGCCTGCCTCACCCAGTTCCCTGGGTGTTGTGATGACCAGGTCAGGTGGGCATGCTCTCCACCCATGCACATCCCAATACCCTCATCCCTTTGTAGCCTGGGTGGCTGGTGTCCACCTGTGTCCTCCCAAAGGCCTCCTCAGAAGCCCTCTACCCTTTTAGTATGAGGCCAGAGCCCTGCTTGGGTAGTTCTTCTGTGAGCCCTGCCTTTTACCTCTAGGCTATCCATTTCCTTTCCTTTTCTCAAATTTGATGACATCCCATTTTTGCTGGAGGTGATTTGTGGTCTATCTCTGGTCATCATGCCTCTCTCCACTGCTCTTTAGTTCACCTGAATCCTTCGGGTGCCTCAGAGATTGTGGTGCTCTCCAAGGTTCTCAGGCACAGGTTGCAGGAGAACCTCTGTGGTCAGAGGATGGGTCAGCAACCTGCTGTCTTCCTCCTGTCAGCTTCTGGGCTCAGCCCACTAGCCGTCTACAGGGTGTGTCCATGTGGCATAGGGGGTAAAACACTGACCCTGGAATCATGGAGCTTACTAGCTGGGTGACCTTGGGGAAGTCAGTTTTCTCTACACCTCAGTTTCCTCATCTATAAAATGAGGGAGTTGGACTTGATAACTTTTGAGGTCCTTTCAGCCCTAAGGCTATGAAATGGATCCAAGGAGTCCCAGGAATGGGAGAGGCATGGGTATATGAGGCTCTTAGAGGGGCCTGGTCTCTCAGGGGAGCCTGGGCTTCAGGTGAGATGAGCTGCAGGTCATAGCCAAGGAGCAAGGGGGTTTATGCTTCAGGTAGAGATGACCTCCAGGCTCATTAACCAGGTTAGTCCTGGCTCTCTTTCTAGGTTGGTGAGGGCTCTCCAGGGACAGGGCAACTTCCCATTCAGACAAGGTCTAGGTGAATTGGAGACAGGGCAGGGAGTGGGGCTCATTCAGGTGTGTCTGATTGGTTTCTCACCTCAGGTCTCAGGCAAAGTGCTGCCAATTAATTGCATAGGGGCATGGAAGGGTCTACATGGTGGGGAGAGGTCGAGGAAAGGAGCAGGACAGGGCTGGGGACCCCAGCAGGAGGGGGAATTCAGAATAGAGCCAGCCTTTCTGAAGAATAGCGAGGGCACCAGACCAGAGGTTTGTCAGCTGCTCCAGATGCCCTATTCCCCCAGCAAACAAGATCTCCTTTTGGGCAGAGAGTGTACCATTTATCATCCCTGTAGTTCCAGAGTTCAGGGCAGGGCCTTGCACAAAGTAGATGTTTGATGAATGTTGGTCGAATGTAATTGAATTATCTTCCTAGCTCCTCACAGATCAGTGTGTTCTCAGGCTTGTTCAGTGAAGCCTTTCTCTGCCCCCAGTTTCTATAGTCTCCACTCAGCTCCTGCACTGTTTAAGCAGAGAAATGTGGAGGGGGTACTCACTGGCCCTTAGTGAGCTGCAGTTTCCATGTCCTCCCTAGAGCCTGTCAGAGGGTATAGTAGTATCCAATAGATCTCAATGGCTGCAGCCATGCACCCTAGAGAAGGCTCTTTCTGGTAAGGAGGTTCCAATTTAGATTCAATGTGAGGACAAACTCCCCAGCCACTAAATCCTAAACCTCAGACATTAAGGCATCTGTGTCTGAACAAGACTTCCTTCCACAAATCCTTGAAAAGAGCCTGTGAAGCCCTCCAGAAAAGGAGAGCCCTTCCATGCTGAGATAGCTCTCATTGGAGAGCTAGGTGACTGAGTACAAGGATGTATGGTAGTCCTGGCCAGGGGCCATCAGGAATGCTCAAACTCCAAGTAGATTGAATGAAAGGTAAGAACAACAAAAAGTGGTGTGTGTGTGTGTGTGTGTGTGTGTGTGTGTGTGTATGTGTGTGTGTGTGTCCCCACACACTGTCTCAGAAGTGTGAAAAGACCAGGATGAAAGCAGGGAGAAGACCACTGCTCAGTGGGGAGAAGGTAAAAGTGGATGACAGAAAGAAGAAAAGGTATTCAACTCACTGAACTTTGTTTTTCCCAGCAAAGGAGAATGGTTCTTGGACTGGAAACGATAGTACTAAGACAGCTGATCATGTATTACACATCTGATAAATAAAGAGAAGTAAGAGACATGCTCACTGCCTTTGACACCCGGCCACCGGGAGCTGATGGCTTCTCTCCAAGGTGCTGAAAGGACTGGTCGGTGTGATTGCTGAGCCCCCACCAGAGACTTTTCAAAGATGGTTGAGGAATGGAAGGCATTGCAGAATTGGAGAAGGGCAAATGTCCTGATTTTCAAAAAAGGGAAGAGGATGGAACATGTGTGTTTTAGGCTTATTAGGGTGACTTTAATTCTTAGCCAAAATCTGGAATGTGTTATTTAAGGGAATAATTATTCTGTGGTTCCCAGGGTACTATCTGGGTGGGAGCCTGGGCCAAACAGATGATTAATTATCAATAAATCTTGGAGCCGCAGCCTGTCCTGTCTATTCAGAGTTGTAATTATGGGTGATGGGGCTCCCTGGGGTAAATTTCTGGGTGTCTTTACTTCTCTGCTTGGAATTAGGTTTAGAAGTCAGGGAGCTCCGTTGTAACGATACATGGGCAATCTCTCTCCTCTGCATTCCATTTCTTACAGGCGGGACCTGTACTTCATTTTTATATTGGTATCTTCAGTGCCATGCAGATGGTAGGTGCTTAGCAAAAGTTTGTGAAATGGAAGTGAATGGAAATTTGAGACTCTTTTGAGCAGAATTTCCAAACTCCAGAAAAAAAGCATTGTAATTTTTTTTTAGACTAGCCCTTGTTAGGTGTACAAACTCTTGCTAGGCAACCTAGACAGACATGCCTAGACATGAAGCCCAAGTCTAGAAACTGAACCCTTCTCTCATAACCATCTTCTTAAGCAGCTGATTCCATCCTAATCCTGACTTTACCTAAGATGGTTGGCAGGGGGAAAACAGCACCTTTGCCCAGGATGGAGGGTGGTGACAAAGGGGCACAGGCTTCTGCTTTCTCCCCATTTCTGCTGCTATGGGATGAGCTTCTGTCCCCTTTGGGAGCTTCTCCAAGAGGTTTCCTGCTGGCATCTTTGGGAATAGGAAACTCAAAGTGAGGACCACAAGGAGAATGAGTGCCCCAGTCCCAGAAAGCTCAGCTGACCTTTCCACCTCTCTCCCCTGGCCCTGGGCTTCCAAACCACAATTGTTCCAAGATTCTCTGGAACATTTTCTCCCTGGGCTGGTTGTCCTGGATGACTTGCATCTCTTGGGTCAGAAAACAGAAGAAAGCCCTCTCTTCATGTACCTGTGGAATGCCACAACTATTGTGACATAGCTTTTATCTCTCCCACTCTACCCCTGCTCCCAGGAAACAGCCTGCAGCCTCCTCAATCTCTAGTCCTTTCTGGACTTCCTTTTCTTTGTGTCTCTGGAAACTTTTCTTGTTAACAAATGCTCCTTCACCCTAGGCCTCCACTTTACTTTCCTTCCTTCATCTGGGATTCACTGGAACTGAGCTGTCTCCTAAAAATACTTATCTCTTGGAACCTTCCTGAGGCTTCCTGGTCCTTCTCACATAGCCCCTGAAACTTGTGGCCAGGAGGAGGCTGGGCATGCCCCTCTGCATGTAGCCTCCTACCACAGCCAACAGGATTACTTTGCCCTTGGTGGGGTTCCCAACATTCAGCATCCACCTTTCCTGTTCACTCCATCGTGGCCCTGTTCATCGCCTGGTCATTGGCCATCTCCTAGTAAATTCAGACCCTGGTGGGCAGGCATCTCCACCATGCCCATGGCACACATCCTGGCCTCCCAGCTGCTTTCACTCCCATGCCTGATGTCTGAAATCTATCTCAGCTACATACAGCTGTTACCATACCTTAAACCAGTAGTTACCAAAATGGAGTTCATAAGGTGAGTCATCAGACTGTGGGGAGAAAATCTGAGGGATTTTTCTTTCTATTTATGCTTTAATCCTGAAAAGAAAAAACAAATTAAACTTTATTAATATTTATTATATAGATAACATTGACCCTTCGACTAAGTCCATAGGTTGGACGTGTCCTTTACAATACCCACAGGAGGCCTGGGAGCTCCCCTGCTTGGAGGAGTGGACAGTGGCACCTTCACATATCCATTCACTTTGTGGGTATCTATCATGGTGCCCGTGCAAAGGGATTTCTAGATTATCTCAAAGAGCTTTAGCTAAACGAACCTTCACAAAAGGAACCAGGGGCTGATAAAAATGCCTGCAGAGAACTCACAGATGGATGATGGTATCATCTTGGGAGCATCAGTGAATGACAAGGAAGCCGCCCAAGCTGCCATTGCCATGCCCAGCGTTAGCTCTTTGTCAGCCACATTAGGAGGTAGAGACAATGACGATCAAACCGGGTGTGACAAGAAGACGCCTCAAAATATTCCCCATTATGTGAAATATGCATTTACATCCGTGATCGTTGATGTTGAACCTCAGCCTGAGTGTGTACTGTGCCTGGAGATACCAGCTAATTATGGTACGAAGCCAGCACAATTAGCAAGACACTTAAAGCTGCAGCTTTTATTGTAGGAAGATGATGGAAATGCATCACCTGCAAACGCACTTTTAGCTTCTCACTGAAAAAACATGCACACACAAAGCAACTTGGAGACAGACTTTTCAAACCTGTTTAAAGTTCTTTCAAATAAAGAATTTCGATGGACTTTGGAGCCATCGGCTAAAAATACAGAAATGCAACACCTTTGGGGTAATTTGTAAGAACAATGGACTGACCTTTGGGAAAGTGCAATAAAAATCTTTGCATTGTTGGTGGATGGGGTTGAATATAGCATATCATGATTGAGGAAGCCTAGCCAAATGGACGGCCTTCTGCCTCAGATCCAAGAATTCTGGTGAGGTTTCCGTGGCACTTTGATAGTTGCTGAAGCCTGGTATTGAAATAAATTGACCTAGGAGCCCAACTTTCAAATCATAAAGGTTAAAATAAGACCCCCCCCCCCCATAAAGCATTCGTAATCACGGTGCTCTCGTTTAAAATATTATTTGTCATAGTTTAGTCAGAGAAAAGGGGGTTTGGTGCTGTTAGACAAAATATTCCATGAGATGTTTATTTTATCTCTTTCTCAATGCTTTCAAATGTCTATTTTCCGTCCCCATGAGTATAGCAAGGTACTTGTCATTGAATGAATATCCATGTCCTGGGAGAGGGCGTGCTGAGGATTTTGGCAAATGTGGGGATATGATCAAACCAACATTGCACCCCCCACTTAGAGCACTTGCTGAACTGAATTGGGCCCAGCTGCTAGAACTGTGACCTGGAGGGGCCCTAGCCTGGACAGGTTTCCACTTTTCCATGTCTCCCTGCCCTTTCCACAGGGCACTCACAGCTTATTAGTCTCCTATTCTGTGCTTGCTTCAAGGGGTTAGAAAATAAATTCCTTTGAGTACTATCAATCAATCAGGCTCTATCTCCCCCTTTCCAACCTGGTCCCCCTATCCCCCTCCCCCAACTTCATGCCTTCCGGCCTCATGCCCAGGTCTGGAGAGTGGGCCTGGCCTGGCTTCATTACTCCCATCAGGCCTGTCTTCACAGACCTTCAGTCTGAATTGTTGGAGGGCATGTCTGTCTGAGGAGATCACAGACCCGTTGGAGTGCTGAGTGATACTGGGCAAAGGGGAGAATCAGAAAGAGAACAGAGCGTGGCCTAGGCTGAGGGGATGGTGAGGATCTGCACCAGGGAGGGCAAATTGCTGATCAATCCTCATTCTACTTCTGTTTTCCCTGATGGGGAGAGTGGTTTTCAGTCTGGAAAAGACAGAAAGGATATGGCTATGAGAGAGGTGGTACCCAAGTCATGAAGTGGCATTGTGGGCAGAGCACTGGGCCCAGAGTCAGCCAGACTTGAGTTCAAATCCTCTGTCAGACGCCTCCTAGCTGTGCGACTCTGAACAAATGACGTCAGTCTCTCAGCCTCGATTTCCTCATTTGCAAAACGGGAATAATAATAATTTTCTTACCTCCCACGGTTGTTATGAGGATCAAACAAGGTGATTTTTGTAAAGTGCTTTGCAAACCTTAAGACATTCTCCAAATGCGTGCCGTGATGATCGTGATGACGCAAGGAACACGTGAGGCCTGAGAATATGTGTGGAAGGGTGCACGCGTGGGAGAGGCGTGTGTCAAGGGGACTGTGGCCGAAGGCCTTCTGACTTTGACTTTACAGGGATTTCCAGTGCTTGTGGTGATGCTGGCATGTTGCCCTCCCAGGCCTGTACTTGTTGGGCTCACAGTGCCTGGTTCTGCCCAGCCCAGTGCTGCTCTGGGGCATCCTGCCTGATCAGACCCAGGTCTACGAGGGTGTGCTCTGCCTCCAGCTCCTGCTTCATTTGAAATCCTTGTTTATCTCTTCCCCAAGGAAAGAGCAGGTGCTGATGTTATATATTAGGCTAAAGCCCATCAGCTTTTTCTTATTGCACGTCTTTCAGAAAAGACAGAAACAGCAAGGAAGGAAAGAAAAAGACAAAAGGAGAGCAGTGTCTGGGAGCACTGTCCTGCTGCGTTCGCTTCACTGCCTGGGTGACAAGCAGCAGACCCCCCCAGGGAGCTCCCACCTTCAGCTTTCAGCCTTCCTTTGGGCTTCTCTTCCTGGTCCAGGGCTGGGCTTGCTCGGTCAGAGAGCTCACCCTAGTTCTCCAAACACCTCCAAGCGTTTATCTCTAAAGGCCAGACTCTCAACCATGTATGATATTTACCCAGCAGCTGCCAACCAGCTCTGGGGTGGGGGCGGGGCATCCTCTGTTCCCTTGCTCGAAGCCTTTTCTGTTCTCCTGCATGGGAAGGGGAGGGAGGCCCTGGGACCAAGCTCCCGCCCGGGGCTGAGACAAAAGGTGTCTCTCACCTGTTTGCTTCCTTCCTGACCCTTTCACTGGCAGCTGCACCTACACCCTGAAGCCCATGTGGGCCTTTGGGGTTTGGAGGGGGCAGTGGCATGGAGTGGAGAGAGCCTGTTTCTGACATCAGAGGACCTTGCTTGAAGCGCCCCCGCCGATGCTTTGGGCCTTGTGGGATAATGGTTGGCAATCATGGAGCGCTTTGAAGTTACAAATGTTATCTCAAATGTTATCTCGGGCAGCATCCATGGGCCTCGGTTTCCTCAACTGAAACGTGTGGGATTTAGACTGGGTGCCCCACTGAGACTTCTTCTAGTTCCATGAACAATACGAAAGTCAATGGGGATTGATAAATTAAATGCCTTACACCTGGATTACAAATACAGGGGTCTGCTTGCCTAGACAGCAGCTTGTCTCGGGCTGCATGTGAGTCAACATTGTTCCCTGGCAGCCTGGGGAATCCAGGGAGGTGCTGGCCCTGCCCCTTGGTCCTCTGCCCTGGGCAGACCCCACCCATGGGACTGCACTTCACCTTGGGCCCCACATTTTGAGAAGGCTGCTAACAAGCTGGAGAATACAGAGGTCAGAGCACGTAGGACTGTGTCATAGGAGATAGCCCTCCTGCCATGGTTAGCCCAAGGGAGAGAGCAGGGTCAGAGGAACATTTAGATGGGATGTTTGAAAAATCTTCCTAGCATCTCAAGCTGTTCCAAAATGGATGGGCCCTCCCAGTACCCTGTGAGTTTCCTCTGGCTGGACGTCTTCTAGAGGAAGCTCTGGGATGCCAGACACATAGCTGAGGACGCCTGCTGTTACTATTTGGATCTGGCACCTCCCGAGGTCCCTTCCAACTCTGCAATTCTGTGTTTTGCATATGGCATATTGTGGCTCATAGGCAGTCCCGAATAGTCCATCCATAGTGTCTGCCCCACCCCCATTCTTCTCCAGGGGAGACTTCGGCTCCTGCCAGGAGGGGAAACAGGAGGTGAGGGCCAGAGGCTGCTCTCTTCTCCTCATAGAGAAGGGGCACCAGGCTAGAAATAGAGCTCTCCACTCCCTTAAATATTATTAGTCGAAGGGATGTAATTTTGAGGTTCAAGCTAAACTCTTGATTACTATTTCCTATGGGAAAGAGAGGCCCCAAGCTTTATATTCAAGGCTTGACTTCCCTCCAGATCTCAGTTCTATGATTAACACAAATGGCAAATAGCAAAGAAACCCATTTATGCAAGTCAACAGCAAAACAGAAGGCAGAGAAAGTATACACATGAGCACCTGCACTGGACAGCATAGATGGACAGAGCTCCCCCAAAAGGAGTGACATAACAGCTCAGCCAGGAGAGGGTCCTAGGTCCCATCCAAAGGAAAAAATCCCCCAAAGTCACTAGTTTGCCATCTGGGAATAAAGGCATGATTAAACTTCTTCCCAGAATCTTTCTCCCTTTGTGGCCCTGAAGAGAGGTTGGAATCCCACATATCTTCTCTCTTGACCTTTGGAAGCCAGAAGAGCCTGGAAAGCCAGAAGCAGCTTATCTCTGCCCTCTCCTGCTCCCCACAAGTCCACCCTGGTCCAGGTACAGACATGGGGTGTTGATCTCCACCAATGAAGGGAAATTACCACAGCAATGATCTTTGGGGTGTGGCTTATATGTGATGTTACAAGTCTAAATCCTATTTGAAAAACCTCTCCTTTGGAGACTTTAGAAGCTTTTCCCATCTCTAAGATCTGAGAAGCTGGGAGAGTAACACCTGTTAATCTTGTTTTCAATGAGGTGTTTCTTTCCAATCAGAAAGAGTGGGTGTGAATCTAACTTTGGTCACTGGGGACTTGTGAGATTAACTGTGGAGAAGACAGAGAGAAAGGAGGTGAAGAGAAAACTCTTTCTTGTAAGAACTATATTAACTGTTATTTTATGAAGAAACACTACAAAGAGAATTTTATGAGGAGTGAGTCTGGACAGAGACTTTGGGGTGAAGGCTTGAGAAAAGCAGAATGTACTGTTTTCAGAAAGAAAGATGATACTGAATGAAAACTTTGTTAACTGTTAGGTGGTCCCCAAATATCCTTTTATTTTTTCTTTAAGAAATGATTGTTGGCTTTATCTTGCAAAGAAAATGAAGAGACTTCTTTTTTTAACTCTTTTTTTATTTGGTATTTTATTTTTCCCCAGTTACATGTAAAAACAATTTTTAATATTCATTTTTAAACCTTTGAGTTCCCAATTCTCTCTTTCCCCCTCCCCACCCCATTGAAAAGGCAAGCAATTAGATATAAGTTATACATGTGTAGTCAAGCAAAACATATCCATAATAGTCATGTTGTGAAAGAAAACACAGACCAAAAAAAAACCTCAAGAAAAATAAAGAAAGTAAAAAAAAAAGTATGCTTCAATAGGGATAGAATTTTTCATCATAAGTCCTTCAGAGTTGTCTTGGTTCATTGTTTTGCTGAGAATAGCTAAATCATTCACAGCTGACCATCTTACAATATTGCTGTGACTTTGTACACAGTACATTTCACTTTACATCAGGCCATGCAAATCTTTCCAGGTTTTTCTGAGAGCATCCTGCTCATCATTTCTTACAGTATGATAGTATTCAATCATAACCACACACCACAACTTGTTTAGCCATTTCCCAATTGATGAGCATCCCCTCAATTTCTAATTTTTTACCCCCCCAGAAAAGAGGTGCTGTTAATATTTTTGACCATATAGGTCCTTTTCCTTTTTTAAAATTTTTTTTTGAGATATAGGCCTAGTAATGGTATTGTTAGGTCAAAGGGTATGCGTGGTTTTACAGCCCTTTGGGTATAATTCCAAATTGCTTTACAGAATGGTTGAATCAGTTCACAATTCCACCAACACTGCATTAATGTCTCATTTTTCCCACAACCCCTCCATTTTCATTTTGTCATTTTCCTTTTTTGTCCTATTAACCAATCTAAAACGTATGAGGTAGTACCTCAGAATTGTTTTAATTTGCATTTCTCCAAACAATAGTGAGTTAGAGTATTTTTTTTTCATATGGCTATAGATAGCTTTGATTATGTAAAAACTGATCATATCTTTCGATCATTTATCAATTGGGGAATGCCTCTTAATTTTATAAATTTGACTCAGTTCTCTATCTATTTGAAAAATGAGGCCTTTATCAGAGAAACTTGCTTCAAAAGTTTTTTCACAGTTACTCTTGCTAACTGTATTTTCCTACATCCTATTCCCCCCATTTATTCTATTCTCTCTCCTTTTACTCTGCTCCTCCTCAAAAGTGTTTTGCTTCTGACCACCCCTCCCTCAATCTACCCTCCCTTCTATCACCCCTCCCCCCTTCTCTTATCCTTGTCACCTTCTATTTTCTGTAGGGTAATAATAGATTTCTATTTCCAATTGTGTGTGTATGTTATTCCTTCTTTCAGCCAATTATGATGAAAGTAATGTTCACTCATTCCCCCTCAACTCCCCCCTCTTCCCCTCCACTGTAACAGCTTTTTCTTGCTTCTTTTATGTGAGATAATTTACCCCATTCTACCTCTCCCTTTCCCTTTCTCCCAGTACATTTCTCTCTCACCCTTTAATTTTCTTTTTTAGATATCACCCCTCTATATTCAACTCACACCTGTGCCCTCTGTCTATATAAACTCCTAATTACCCTAACAATGAGAAAGGTCTTATGAGTTACAAGTATCATCTTCCCATGTAGGAATGTAAACATTTTAAACTCATTAAGTCCCTTGTGATTTCCCTTTCCTGTTTACCTTTTTATGCTTCTCTCCAGTCTTGTATTTGAAAGTCAAATTTTCTATTTAGCTTTGGTCTTTTCATCAAGAATGCTTGAAAGTTTTCTATCTCACTGAATGTCCATTTTCCCCCTGAAGGATTATACTCAGTTTTGCTGGGTAGGTGATTCTTGGTTGTAATCCTAGCTCCTTTGCCCTCAAAAATATCATATTTCAAGCCCTCCAATCCTTCAATGTAGCAACTGCTAAATTTTGTGTTATCCTGACTATGGCTCCACTATACTTGAATTGTTTCTTTCTGGTTGCTTGCAATATTTTCTCCTTGACCTGGGTACTCTGGAATTTGGCTACAATATTCCTGGGAGTTTTCCTTTGGGGATCTCTTTCAGGAGGTGATTGGTGGATTCTTTCTATTTCTATTTTACCCTCTGGTTCTAGAATATCAGGGCAGTTTTCCTTGATAATTTCCTGAAAGATGATGTCTAGGCTCTTTTTTGATCATGGCTTTCAGGTAGTCCAGTAATTTTTAAATTATCTCTCCTGGATCTATTTTTCAGGTCAGTTGTTCTTCCAATGAGATATTTCACATTGTCTTCTATTTTTTCATTCTTTTGATTTTGTTTTGTTTTGTTGTTTCTTGATTTCTCATAGAGTCATTAGCTTCCATTCTAATTTTTAAGGAATTATTTTCTTCAGTGAGCTTTTGGACGTCCTTTTCCATTTGGCCAATTCTGCTTTTTAAGGCATTCTTTTCCTCATTGGCTTTTTGGACCCCTTTTACCATTTAACCTAGTCTGTTTTTTAAGGTGTTATTTTTTTCAGTTTTTTTCGCTGTTTCCTTTACCAAGCTGTTGACTTGTTTTTCTTGATTTTTCTTGCATCACTGTCATTTTTCTTCCCAATTTTTCCTCTACCTCTCTTACTTGATTTTCAAAATTCTTTTTTGAGCCCTTCCATGGCCTAAGACTAATTCATATTTTTCTTGGAGGCTTTGGATGTAGAAGCTTTGACTTTTTTGTCTTCCTCTGAGTGTGTGTTTTCATCTTACTTGTCACTATAGCAACTTTCTGTGGTCAGAATTTTTTCCCCCATTGTTTACTCATTTTCCCAGCCTGTTATTTGGCTTTTAACTTTTTGTTAAAGTAAGACTCTGCTTCCAAAGTGGAGGGCTCACTGTCCCAAGCTTCAGGGAGTTTGTGCAACTGTTTTTAGAGATACTTTTAGGGACCTGTAAGTTTTCAGTTCTTCCAAGGTGGTATAGTCTAAGGAGAGGTGTTTACTCCTCTCCTGGCCTGTGCTGTGGTCTGTGAGTGACCACTCTTTTCTTCCCTGGAAGGGTCCCTCCTCCACTGCTGCCACAAGTTCTGGTGTGCTAGTGTTTCTTCTCGGTCTGGGACTGCCATCCAGGACCTGGATCTGAGTATGGGCAAAGCAACAGAGTCCTGCCTCAGTGCTATCAAAGAGACTCCTGTAATCTTCTGACCAATTGTTCCACCCCCTTACTGTCCATGGGTTGAGAGTTCCAGAGGCTGTCACTGCCACTGCCACTGCTGATTCATTCGCTCCCAAGGCCTACTCCTGGTTTTCTGGGGCCAGGGCTGCACTGATTTGGCCTGTGCTGGACTGTGCTCCTCTCTCATCCTGGTGCAACAGACCTTTCCTGCTCTCCTAAGTTATCTTGGGCTGGAAATTTTTTTCACTCTATCTTTTTGTGGGTTCTGCTGCTTTGGGTTTATTTGGAATAATTTTAAAAAAGGTATTTGGAATGGTTTAGGGGAGAGCTCAGGCAAGTTCCTGCCTTTACTCTGCCATCTTGGCTCCACCTCCTTTGAAGAGACTTCTTAAGAAAAAACTTTGTTATCCTGAATGAATTAGATGAAGTAGAACTGTGATCTCAGAAGTGAAGTGCTAAGTGGAGTGCTTATAGCTAAAACACTGTTAATAATGATTTCTGTTTTATTATTTAATTACTAATAAATTATATGTTCACCTCTTTAATATTTAAGCCTATGGGATTAAGGTATGTGGTATATGAAGAAATATGAATAACATGTTGGAAAAGGAGATTTTTCTGGTTTATTAAATAAAAAATATTTAATGAACTTGGATGGGGGCTCTGTGCTCAACTGAAAATTGATAGACATGTTGAAATTTTATTAATTATTAAGGAAATATACAACCCTGTTCCGTGTGGGGGGTTGTCCTTGTAAGCCTCCTCCATATTATTTCTCTAATAATTGATGAGACTCATGCTTTGTCCATGTTCTCATGGCTAGTGAGTATTGGAGCCAAGACTCACATGGAGGTCCCTGCAGGGATGGTTACATTGAGCTACTAAAGACATATTCTTTGCCCAGCCTGACACGTGTTGATAGTTAATGCTCTGTGCTGATCCAAATGGGTAGGTCACTGTCAGCCCCTCTCCAGGTGAGCCTGCTGTCCACGGTGAGTGGCCAGCTGCTGCATCAGCCTCCGCTCTCTGCTGTCAGCACTGGAGCTCCTCAGGCATTTGAATAAGCTTGAGGTGGAGAGTATATTCCAGGAATGCATGTACATCACACCTGGTGTGGTGTTTCTTTTTCTTTCTTTCTTTTTTTTTTAAGATTCATTATTTTATTTTTAGTTTTCAACACTAACTTCTACAAGATTTTGAGTTCCAAAGTTTCTCCACATCTCTCTGCTCCCTCCACCCCAAAAAGGCATGCATTCTGAATACCCTTTCCCCTAATCTGCCCTCCCTTCTATCCCCCCCCATCCCCTTCCTCTTCTATCTTCCTGTAGGGCAGGATAGATTTCTATACCCCAATCTCTGTGTATCTTATTTCCCAGTTGCATGTGAAAACAATTTTTTTTAACATTTGTTTTTAAAACTCTGGGTTCCAAATTTTCTCCCTTACTCCCTCCCCACCCACCCTCATTGAGAAGGAAAGCAACTCGATACAGGTTATACTTGTATAGTCATGCAAAACACTTCCATAATAGTCATGCTGTGGAAAACTATATTTCCCTTCATTCTATCCTGCCTCCCCATTTATTCTGTTCTCTCTTTTGACCATGTTCCCTCCTCAGAAGGGTTTACTATACATATATTTTATATATATATATATACATATATATATGTACATATATATATATTTAGTGAGGCAATTGATGTTAAGTAACTTGCCCAGAGTCACACAGCTAGGAAGTATTATGTGTCTGAGGCCGGATTTGAACTCAGGTCCTCCTGACTCCAGGGCCAGTACTCTATTCTCTGCGCCACCTAGCTGTCCCCATTCTAATTTTTAAGGAAGTATTTTCTTCAGTGAGTTTTTGGATTTCCTTTTCCATTTGGCCAATTCTGCTTTTTAAGGCATTCTTCTCCTCATTGACTTTTTAGACCTCTTTTGTCATTTAGTTAGGCTATTTTTTAAGGTATTTTCTTCAGTATTTTTTTGGGTCTCCTTTAGCAAATTGTTGACTAGTTTTTCATGATTTTCTTGCATCACTCTCATTTCTTTTCCTAGTTTTTCTTCTACTTCTCTTACTTGCTTCTCCAACTCCTTTTTGAGCTCTTCCATGGCCTGGGACTGATTCATATTTTTCATGAGGCTTTGAATGTAGGAGCTTTGACTTTGTTGTCTTCTTCTGGTTGTATGTTTTGATATTCTTTGTTACCAAAGAAAGATTCTATGGTCTGACTTTTTTGTGAAGTTTGCTCATGATCTTAGCCAATTACTTGAGTTATAAAGTCTTTGTTAATGTAGGGGTCTGCTTCCAGTGTGGAGAATGTACTGTCTCAAGCTTTGGGGGCTTTGTGTGGCTGTTTTCAGAGATACTTCTATGACTTGTAAGTTTTCAGTTCTTCCAAGGTGGTATGAAAAGGGGTGAGGTGTTTACTCATTTCCTGGCTTGTGCTCTGGTCTATGATGACCATAAGCACTCTTTTCTGCCTTGGAACTGTGAGGAGGATTCCCTCTCCACTGCCACTACAAGCTCCACCATGCCAGCACTCCTCCTTGCCCTGGGATCACTACCCAGAACTGTGACCCAGATCCAAGCACAGGCAAAGCAAGGGAATCCTGCACCAGCAAAGAGATCCCTGCAATTCCCCTCTTATTAGCCACTTGATTCCCCCTCAGTCTGTGGGCTGGAAGCTCTGGAAGCAGCTGCAGCCCTGGGGCCGAGCTCAGGGACTGGATCTGGGACCATGCTTCTCTCTCACCACAGACACAGACTTTTCCTACTGACCTTCTAAGTTGTCTTTGGTGTTTGTGGGTTGAGAAGTCTGGAAACCCCCATAGCTGCCATGATTCAGTCCCCTGAGGCCCGGTTGAGGCCTGTTTTGTCTGCATGCCCAAGGTGAACTGTGTTTCTCTCCCAGCCCGGCTTGATATACCTTTCTAATCAACCATCCAAGTTGTCTTGGCCTAGAAATTTGTTTCACCATCTTTTTGTGGGTTCTGCTACTCTAGAATTTGTTTAGAGCCATTTTTTACAGGTATTTGAAGGGGTTTGAGGGAGGGTTCGAGTAAGTCACTGCTTTTACTCCACCATCTTGGCTCCACCCCCTGGGCAAGGTGTTTCTAGCAGGCTATTTCCAGGTAGCTCCAGAAGGTACTATCAGGGCCAGGCAGATGACAGCTCACCCTTGGCAAGGACTCCAGGTGTTGGTGCCTTCATGGCTGGGGGTGTGTGTGTGTGCACTCTAGCCCAGCCTGTCCCACACAAGGAGTACACTCCACAACCCACCTGATAAATGTGCATCTAGGCTCTGCTTGAAGACTTCCAAGGAGAGGAGCTTAGCACCTCCGTAGACAGTCTCCTGTCTTTGTTGTTGTTGTTATTGTTGTTGTTTGTGAGGCTGAGGTTCTGTCACCCAGGCTGGAATTCCTGTGGCGACTCATGGGCCTGATCCCACTGGTGACAAGTATGGGAGCTTTGTCCTGTTTAGTCTAACATGGGCTAGCTCTGCAGGCAGCCTGGTCCTTCTCTCTCCTTCTGCCCTCCTCCTCCCAGAGGCTCCCCATGTTGGTGACAGGCTTGGTGCATACACTGAGTCTTCATGAGCCCTGCTTCAGCTCAGAATTCCTAATCCGCCATTCTCAGTATCCTCAGGGGCAGGGACTACAGGTAAGCATTGCTGCTCACTGGCTTGCTTGCTGGCTCACTCAGCAAGCTCCTTGTCTTAAAACAGGGTGACTAACTTCACCTGTCAGCAGTGGGAGCCCCTGCATCAGGCAGAGGCTGGATGAGATGATCTTGGAGGTCCCTGTTGACCTGCATTTTGTGATGAGGTTTCTAACAACTCGGTGAGTGGCAAGAGGGTGGGGCCAACCACTTTTCAGTGACATATAACTCTGCCTGGGCAGCTAGGTGGCACTGCAGTGGAGAGAGAGCACTGGGCCTGGAGTGAGGAATACCTGAGTTCAAATCTGACCTCATACACTTAGTAGCTGTGTGACCCTGGGCAAATCACTTCACCCTGTTTGCCTCACCTTCCTCATCTGCAAAAAACTGGAGTAGGAAATGGCACACCACTCCAGAATCTTTGCCAAGAAACCCCAAATGGGTTCATGGAGAGTCAGACACAACTGAACAGACACAATTGAACAACAAAATAACTGTTATGGCTCATCCCTGGGCTTCATTCAAGCTTGTTCCCTTTCCTGCCTCAGTTTACCTGGGAACACACTCATGCATGCCCTCTTCTTCCTTCCAGGTTTAGTGTGTCATATTATAAACTGTAAACTGAAAATTGGGGATGTACTCTCTCTTAGGCAGATTACCTCCCCCCTCCTCCTCTTCCCCTTTGTGATATGCTAGCTGTTTTTGGTGTCTCTACCTGCCTGTCAAACAGGACAACCTGACATTGAGAAACAGGAGTGTTTGACCAATCATGTTTCCAAAGACAGCTTTGGATGCTCAGCAGACTTCCTGGACTGGTCCAGCTTGAGGGAGATGATGCTTAGCCTCCGCTGAGATGAGCGGGGCTTAACCGCCTCCCACCTCTGAGCTCTGTACCTCAGTGGAGAGCACTGTCACCCCTCTCAGCAAGGAAATAAAGCTAGCTCACACTCTGACCTGTCCTCAGCTGCATATTCACTTCACTCAGGTCTTAGCATGTCTGTCTTGGGGCTCCCAGTGTGAGCTTTTTGGTGTTCCCAAGGGACTACACCTTCTCTGAACCCAGGAACCTCCACATGGGTGCCAAGTCCAGGCTTCCCTGGCAAAGGCAGATGGCACTGGCTTAGTTCCTATCTTAGGGACCTGTTTAGGGGGCTACATCTGGAGTCACTTCTCAATGGCCTCTCTGGACTTTCCAGGATTTTCACTGGTGGGGCCATGAGGTGCTATCTTTTGCCTGGTGTCTAGTTCTAGGCTTTCAGGTCTCGGGACACAAGGAACTGTTCACTCAAGTGTATCACCTGCCAGGCAGAGATAGACTTGCATGTGGCTATCATGTGGGGATGGGAGGCCTGTACAGTGAGCCCCTGCAAAGCTCAGAGACACAACTGGTGCTCAAAAAGGTATTAATCCCTATCTATATATAGACCAGCACAGCCAGGTGTGTATAGAGGACATCAATGTATATGTGCATTAAACGTTTAGCCAATAACCAAAAGAATCCTCTGTGTGTTTGTGTGTGTGCGTATGTGTGTGTGTGCACATGCACACATGCATGGACCAGCTAATCCAAAGCCTTGGTCTTTCTTTAGGGGTCCTGGAAAGGGGTGTTGAGCTCTCAGGCCCGTTACACATGGGCTATGAACCCATGGATGAGAGCAATCACTCCTGTGGGCTTGTCCCTCCAACACAGTAAAAACATCTTTAGTCTGGCAGACGTGTCCCATCCCAGGTTGGGGAGGTCCTGCCATGGGGAAGCTAGGTCATTCCTGAGTAAAGTCAGGACTCTCCTGTGACTGGGAGGCTCTAACAGCAGCATCATGTGGGCATAATTTTGGGCAAAGGCAGCAGTTCTCCAAGTGTGGTCTGGGGGTCCCTAAAGCACCTGTTTCCATAATATAGGGGTGAATGAGGTGTTCAGGGAGGATGAATGTCTCTGGTGCGAGGGATGCTCGTCCACCTTTGGTGTCCAACCAGTCACCCAACTCTCGTCTGCGGCTCCAGGAAGCTGTAGCACGTGCAGCAGCCATACTCCGCTGTCTGTCTCGGCAGATAGGCTAAGCCAGGTTGAGGGAACTGACAGGCCTCACATCCATTTTAAGTTAGAGGGGTGTCTACCCCAGGCTTATGAAGATGTCCCCCAGAGCAATGTGTGCATTAGAGCAAGGTGTTCCAGTGGCTATGAAGGTGGTGGGAGCAGGCACCGTTGGGTACTTAGAGCTTGGTCAAGATACTGCATCCTGGGCTAGCCCAAGTCATCTTGACTTTTGTTCTGTAACTAAATTTCCGTGGTGACTCTGGAGGAGAGAGTGAGGCTGACAACTTTGTGCAACTTTGTCTTACTTAAATCCAGTTCAAGGCGGGACATCACCCCATGATGTCACTGGTCCTCTTCGAAAACATAGGGTGAGCAGCGACATCAACTTTCATAATAATAATGCCAAACATTTAAATTTCTAAGGTAGGAAGTGCTGATAGATATAACTCACATAAACAAAAACCTTTTTGGGGGGGTCTTCAACAATTTTTAATAATATAAAGGGATTTCTGAGACCACAACAAAATTTTTTTTGGGCTAGGCAATGGGGTTAGGTGACTTGCCCAGGGTCACACAGCTATTAAGTGTTGTGTGTGTGTGTGTGAGGCTAGATTTAAACTCAAGTCCTCCTGAATCCAGGGCCAGTGCTCTATCCAGTGAGCCACCTAACTGCCCCCTGAGACCACAAAATTTGAGAACCACTGGGCCTTTTTCTGTTTTTCTGTTTTATTTTATTTTTAAACTTTTATTGTTATCTTTTGTTTTCACATCATGCTAATTACCAAATACATCCTTTTCCTTTTCTTACCTCGAGAGCCTTCCCTTGAAACAAAGAATAAAAAAAGAGAGGGAGAATAAAAAGCATTTCAGAAAAACTAACTGCCCCATCTATTGAACCTGACAGTCCATGCAAAGTTCCACTCCCATAATCCCTCAGTTCTAAAACATAAGTAAATAAATAAAAACAATATCCTGCTTTCTTTTGCTACGTTCCTGTGCTCATGGAAGTCAGACTCTAGGGTGGTTCTAGCTGACATTTTCTCCTGCTCCTTCTCCCTGGAAAGCTGTGTGGGGGTGGGAACAATGGTCGTCTTTAGGTACTGAAAGGCAAAGAGGGTTTAGACTTGATCTGCTGGACTCTGGAGGGCAGAACAAAGAGCCGTGGGGGGGTGGTGTTGTTGCAAAGAAGAGAATTTAAGTCGAACCATGAGTTCTTTCAAAGGGAGTGGGCTGCCTTGGGAGGCCAAAGGGGCTTCAGGACAAGGCTGGAGGACCGCTTCCTGGGGATGCAGGAAACATGATTCTTCTTCAACAGATCGGCCCTCTGAGGCCCCTTCCAACCAGGAGCTTCCATGTTTCTGTGGGGCCCCATCTTCCCTCTCTATCTACACGGTCCATGTGACTCAGGGTATCAATAAAGGAATAAACCTGGGTTGTTCTTCAGTGCGCTTCCATTTTCCCCTTTGGGTTGTGTAGATGGTGCCTGTGGGCTTCTGTCCAGGTTCAAGTGAGGCTGGATATCTTCATCTCCCTCAGTTACCATCTTTTTCTAAGGCTTCCAAGCCATGTTTTCTCTCTTGGGCTGAGGCTCCATTTCTTCTCCTGGCCCCCATCTAGCTTTGGCTGCTCAGTACACGAAGGTTGTTGTAGAGGCCACACACCTATCTGTGTAAACCTCTCTGGGTCACTGTTCCTCATGACTGTCCTTGTCTCCATGTCTCCCTCTTTGGTTTATGTATCCATTTGGTGGGAGAATAGGGGTGCTCTCTGAGTGCCTGCCTCCAAGGACCACCTTGGACATGTGAACTCTACCCGTTTTTCAGGGTTCCACCTTCATTGCTGCTGGAGCCCTGAAGTTCATGCAGGGAACAGAGGCTGATGGGGGCTGGGTTAGGGAGACCTCAGTGAGGAGGCTTCACAGCTTGGCCAGACTCATGAAACGGCCAGGGGCTCCTTCCTTCTTCTGGTGTGTACCCACTCTACCACATGTCTATTTTTGTTGTAATTCCACTGCCAGTATGGCCATTTGGGGGACCGCTCAAGCAGGGTCTAAGGAGCATGGGAGGAACCACTTCATAAAGTTGACTTTTGATGAGTTTTGGTACCATTCTGCAGAGCAGTGTTGGTAATGAGATTTTCAGCTAAACTACATCTCACTTGACAAATTATGAAGAGATCAATTTTTTCCCCATTAGTTTCCACCTCATTAATGTCCCCGATGAGGCCAACTAGCCCTTCCCTGCCGTTAATAGGCTACAACCTTTGTCATGGCAGAGACGTCTCTTTGTCGAAGTCTCCACGGAGGAAAATCAATGCTCCTTCCTTGAAGTCCACAGGGAAATATTTTGATTTAAATTAAAAAGTGTTCATACCTAAAGGTCAGACAAAGGAAATATTTGTGGCTACCTGGATTGGGTGGGGTCATTAGTCAGCCAGGTCCATTAACATGACAGGGGTTCAGAGGCAGAGAGCAGGGATCCCAGGCATTCAGAGGCAGGCTTTATGTGGTATATGCTATGAGCCATCCATCATCATCTTTGCATACCTTTCCCCACAGGTCAGGCAGCGTATACTTAGAACATTTAGCATCCAGGTGCTTCTACTCCATCAGCTGAGTGACTACACCTCTGAAATACTTCCTGACCCTCCTCCAACCCCAGCTGGCAAGGGGTAAGCTCAGCTTCTTTATTCTAAGGGAAGGGGCTGACCTCCTTGACTCACCTTCCCCACTTGGTATTTGGGAGAGGCAGTCAGAAAGGGTTTGCTTCCCACAGGAAGCAGGAAGATGATCTGTTCTCTGGGGAGGGTCAAGAATACATCCAAGTTGGCAAGCTTGCTGCGGCTCTGACATCTCCACAGTCTGATTCTCTAATTGGGCTGAAGCCCCCTCTCCCTGCCTCAGGGCTGCACCCACCTGTTGTTCTTACTCCCCCACAAGCTCCTAAATCACCCCTCCCAGCAGCTGCCCCACTCAAAGGTAAGAAAGGGATTCTGCAGCTCATCCCTCTGATGACATTGGCTGGGTTTCCTCCTACTATTTCCCATGCTATCAAAGGGGGGCTCCCAGGATTATATTACCAGGAAACAAGAAGCTTGTGAATACCCTGAAAAGGGAAGGAGCTGCCACAAAGTACGGCAGAGTTGTGTTCCAACTGAGGCAGGAGACAGCTCTGTGTAGCTGCCAGAGAGGCCATCTCTGGGCCTGGCTGCCTGGTCACTGCAACAAGTCCAGTTGTGGAATGAGAAAAGATGGACCTGAGAAAGGTAATTCAAAACATATTAGAGAATAAGGCTAGGTGATAGAGAAGGAAGATGACAGACCCAGTGGGGTCCTCAAAGGGGAGAGGAGAGCAGACAAAAACCTGGTCCGCTCCCCCAGAGAAGGCTCCTGCCTGCCCATCTGCTCCTTTGGTCAGGTAACTGATAAAAATACCAGATGGCTCCCAGTCAGCTGTGAGCATCCAGAACCATGATCTTCTCAGACTGTCTCTGCTACTTGCTACCTACGTGGCCCTGGACAAGTTCCCTCCTCAGTTTCCTCTTCCATGAATAGAAGGGAATTGGACGTCATCATCATCCTCATCATGGCTAGCATTTAGGCGCTGCTTTCATGTTTGAAAAATACAAGTATTCTCTCATCTGAGCCTTACAACCCTGGGAGGTAAGTGCTGTCATTTTTTTCAACTTCATTTATGAGGAAACTGAGGCAAACAGATGTTAAATGACTTTCCCAGGATCACACATGGTAAGTGTCTGAGGCTGGATTAGAGCTCAGTACCCCTTCACTCTAGGTGATTAATAAGGCCCACTCTAGCTCTATTTTCTCAAGTGATTGATTGTGTAATTGGGAAGAGTGCTCCACGCCCAAGAAAATCATCTGTTTCCTGGACCTGCACCTGTGAGGTTCTAAAGCCCACAAAAAGGCCCCCTTGAAGGGAGAATTCTGGACCCTGCTGCTTGAAGTTGATCACATTTTGGCTTTGGAAAATAGATTTTATCTCTATGTGTCTGGAGACATTGGAGAATAAGGTCATAAAGCAAAATAGCCCCTATTGAGTTGGGCGCCCCTTGGGGATTTTCTCAATAATCAGATTTGCCACCTTAGGCAGCTGGACAGAGCCAGGAGATGGATGTCGGTCTTCGTGATGTGAGGGCTGTCTTCTTTCCAGCTCTGCCTGCCCAGGCCTCTTCCCTTTTCTCTCTCTAGTTTCAGGACACTTTTGTTAGCTTTGTGGCGATTTACCTGTGTCCTGCCAGGCTCTGTGAAGAAGCAATTCAACCTGTCTTTTCTCCATCTATGTGGCCCCAAAGGCTCAGGCCTCTCCTCATTTCCCTTTCTTTTTTTTATGTCTCACCTTCCCCATGGAACTTGGAGTTGCAGCCTTCCCCACATCTCTGCTTTCTTCCTCTTGCTTCTCCCTCTGCTGGGCCTCAGAACCCTCAGTGCTTAGCACAGTGCCTGGCATATAGTAAGCAATTAATAAATGCTAATTGACTAACTGACCTCTCTTGCCTTTTGTTCTTCTCTCCTTCCCAAATCACACAATCTCAGAGCTGGAAGAGATTTCAGTAGTCAATTAGTACATCCTGTACCTGAACAAAATATCCTCAAAGATTATACCTAAGGAGTGAACTCATTATCTTTCCCCCTAAATCCTTCCCTATGGAAGTGTTGAGGGTACCACCCTCCTCCCAGTCCCCCAGGCTCCAAATCTAAGAGTCATCCTGGACTCCTCACTATCTCTCACCCCCCCACATCCAATATGGTGCCAAGGCCTGTTGACTTCACCTCTCCA
>NW_020952400.1:935167-940640 GCF_900497805.2 Vombatus ursinus
CTCTTGTTGATTTCACCTCTCCAGCATCTCTTGTTGATTTCACCTCTGCATCATCTTTTGCTGATTTCACCTTTGCAGTATCTTCTGAATACCACTCCCCACCACCCCTTCTATTCTGACATTACTACCTCCAACCCTGGTGCAGGTCCTTATCACTTCACCCTTGGATTATGGATAGGCCTGCCTCTAGTCTCTTCTCATGTCAGACCATCCTTTTCTCACCTTTAAATCTTCCTAAAGGATCTTCTTAAAGCACAAATATGCCCATGTCATCCCCTTCCCCACTCAATAAACTTTAACAGCTCCCTGTCATCTTCAGGATCAAATATAAAATACTCTATTTAACTTTTAAAGCCCTCCCCATCCTGGTCCTTTCTACCTCTCCAGACATTCGGCCTTTTCATGAAGACCTCCAAGGGGTGTGTGTGTGTGTCTAGTCCCTCTTATAGTAGCCCATCTCCATTTTGGATGACTTTTGTTTAGGAAATTTTTCTTGATGTCAAATTTCTATCTGTCTCTTTGAAATTTCTATCCACTGCTCATAGGCTTGTCCCCGAAGCTAAATAAAAAATAAAGCTAATCCCTCTTCCACATGGCATATAACTTGATACGTACCTCCCAAACTCCCCTTTTTTTCTGACTCTTCCTTTTTAAGTTGATTGTCTAGCTTCTTCTTACTGGTCTCCTTTCTTTCCATTGTGCCATCTTTGACCTCATCCAAGTCATTGATCAGAATGCCCAAAAGCATAGGCCCATTCATGGATCTCTGGGGCACTCCACAGGAGTCCTCTTTCCAACCTGAAAGTGAACCATTAATGACCTCTCTTTGGGTGTGACCGTTCAACCAGTTCCAAAGTAGAAGGAATTTAATTTTCTCCCATGTGACCATCCTTCAAGTACTTGAAGAAACTATTATTTCTCCCCTAACTCCCCTAACTCCCCTGACCAGGGCTTTTCTTCTCCAGGCTAAATATTCAAGGTTCCTTCAATGGTCCTCATAGTGCATCTTCCCCTCCCACAATACTTTGACTGCCCCATTGACCCTAGGTCAGGATCATCACCCCTGTTCACTGGCTCTGATCCCTGTTAGCTCTTGGTGGATCCTTTCTGCCATCTTCCTACAAGCCTCTTCAACCTCAAGGTCAGAGTTAGAGGCAGACTCTAGAATTTGGGAAGTTGGATAAGTGCCCCTCACAGCTCCTGTGTCCTTGATTCTTGTGGGTAGAGACAGATATGTTACCCTTCTATGGCATGAACTCAGGACCCTTTGCTAAGGGCTAAAGACCCTTCTGGGGTCTTTCTCTGGACCATTCTCTGTCCTCTTCAAGTCATTAGGAGAGCAACAACCAAGTGGCTCTGTCTCCAACCTTTCTTCTGGTGGGCTCTGTGGCTCCTTCTGCCCTTTCAGGTGATCACATGGTAAGCCAATCAGGGACTATGACAGGTATTGGTCATTAGTCCATTGCCATTCTTTCCCCAGAATAACTCTGTGTCATCTATTTTTAAGATTTCTGTTAAGGATTCTATTTTCATTATATCAGAGACATTTTTGATAGAGTTGTATTGCTTATTCTAAGCTAGGAATTTCCTCTTGTCGTCTGTGTGCCTGACAGGTCTCAAGTCATACTGAATTTATTCAGTTAAGTTCATTATTGAGCTAAGAATTTCCCCTAGAGTCCATGTGCCTGAGAGTTTCCAGGAAATAGTCCCTCTCCCTCTCCCTCTCCCTCTCCCTCTCCCTCTCCCTCTCCCTCTCCCTCTCCCTCTCCCTCTCCCTCCCCTCTGTCTGTCTGTCTCTGTTTCTCCCTTCTCCTCCATCTCCCCATGTGTCTCCTTTCTATGTATCTCTGACTGTCTCTTTTGCATTCTATCTCTCTCACACTCTGCCTCTATTGCTCTCTTGGTCTCAGTCTGTGTCTCTGTGGGTGGCTATCTGTCTTTCCTCGCCCCACCCCCCTGCTAAACCATAGCTTTGTTTTGTGAGGCTTAGTTTCCAGATTTTCTAATGGCCAAATGTTTAGAAAATGTCAGGAATACTGTTTCCCCAACAGATCAAGGTTGCAAGCAGGCCAAACAACAAAAGACAGCTCTTAAACAAGGTCTAGCCTATCCAACAAACCTATCTCATGTCATCTTCTAGCCTGCGTCTCTCTCTTTCCCCCCAGAAGAATGAGGTGAGAGCCTTTGTCAAATGCTTTGATCAAATCTAAGCAAGTTTCACTGAGGCCCCGTCTGGTAACCCTGTTAAAAAAGGAAATGAGGTTAATATGGCTTGATTTGTTCTTGGCGAAGCCATGCTGGGCAATTACGCCACCCTCTTTAGGGTAAGGAATAGAGTGCTGTACCTGAAATGCTGATCAGGTGCAAACACACCAGAATTGTTCACTAGTTTAAAATACAGACTTGACTTCTCCCTACATGTGATAAGAAGTCTGTTCTATTCTAATGGGGAATGGACTTGGTAATAGTCTATGGGGTCTGCATAAAATGAGGGTGTAAGTCCAGAACCCAAGAGATTTGAGTGTATGTTGAGTCCAAATCTCCTGGCCACACCTGAGAAGGAATTGATTGATCAGCAGATGGAGTGTAAACAGAGAATGCTCTTTGGTCTCTGCTTAGCTCTCCTCCCCGCTTTCACCATAATTTTGAGCCCACTTTTCCTTGAATTCTGTGTATATTAGTGTGACAATGTGCCATAGACTTTTGGGGAGGATATTTGTACCAACTATTCTTACCATACCAATTTAGTACATACTGTTTTCTAAAAGCTAATTTAGTCTGGCTGATTAATATCAATTAATAAGCATGATAGGAAGCCCACTGATGGGGGCTCATGAGCTCTAGGATTAAAAAGATATTCCCGATGCTTCAGGATTAACTCTAAAGCCTTAATACACAGGATGTATTAGCCAAGCACTAGGAATTTACCCATGTGAAGGGGGGTTGGGAGAGTAGTTCTCAGAGTATGTGTCACACTGGCTTCTTACAAACACCACAAATGATTACAGAAGTCAGATGGGGCCAGATCATAGAGAGTCTTACATTCCAGGATGAAGAGTTTGTGGGAAACTATTGAAGGTGATGGAGTGGGGGTGGTGACATAGTCAGACCTGTGGCTTAGGGAAATTATTTTGATGACTGGGTGGAAAATTCATTAGAGAGGAGTGAGACTGGTCAGAAGGATACCAGTTTTGGGTCTTTTATAATAGTCCAGGTGAGAGGTAATGAGGGCCTGAACTCAAGTGGAGCCAAGGTGGCAGCAAAGAGGAGGGAGGGAGGGAGGGATGTATCAAATGGCATGGGACCAAAATCCCAGGAGGCCATAATTTGAGACTGGATTCTTGCTTGGGACCAGGGTTGGGTGCGGCTACCTCCAGGGTCCTTTTCAGTTCTTAAAGACTATGTTTCTATGATTTTTATTCAGAAATTGTACAGGGCCAAGCAGTGATTACTGGCACATATTAGGTGCTTTATTTAAGAACATAGTATATATAAATCATTTTGCAAGCACCATATAAATATTAGCTACTATTATCACATATTAAGAGCCTCAAAGCCAGGAAGGTCTGAGTTCCAGTCCTACTTCTGATACATAAGGGCTATGCTGGTAAGTCATCTCTAGAAAACTCCCTAAGACCATCAGTTATAGAGAAGGTGCCAGCCTCATTGGTCAGAGGGTTCCTCAATTGCGGGTTTCTTATGCCCATGAAATCATGAATCTAAGTCTTTGACTACAATTAGCCATTTTTAAGTGGATGTTTATTGTATATTGCCTACACTTCCCCCTCCATCCCTCCACCCCTACTCTGCTTCCTAAAAAGTTATCTCTCATGACAAACCATTCTTTTAAAAAGACAAAGAGGAAAAGGAAAAGCAGAAAAACCAATTAATACCCTGAGAAAACCTATCCACTGTGAGCCTCAAGGTAAATTGAGGCAAGAGCAAGCAGGAATATTTGGGAAGAACCTGAAAGCTATCCAGGTATGAATCCAGGTGTGAATCTAGGTGTGAACCCAGTGCCATCTTTCCTTCAAGGTAAGAGTTGGGGAGAGGGAGGTGCAGGCTCTAATGTCGAGGGTGGAGAGGCTGGGGTCAGCTCATAGGAGATTTTCCATTTCAGGTGTCCAATTCCATAGGCACTGATTGTTCAGTCATTTTTCAGTGTGTTCGACTCTTTGCGACCCCATTTGGGGTTTTCTTGGCAAAGATACTGGAGTGGTTTACCATTTCCTTTTCTAGAAGCACTGGTTAAGCACCCACTATGTGTGCCAAGCCCTGAGTTTCCATTCTGCTGGGTTGAGAGATCCCCTGGGTAGATCAGGGAATATGAAATACATGCCAAGAAATTGGGTGGCACTAAAAGCTCAGGGATCCAGGAAGGCTTCCTGTTGGAGGTGGCCCCCCAGAAGAGCCTTGAAGGAAGCAGGGATTCCAAGAGGCAGAGCTGGGGAGGGAGTGCATTCCAGGTAGGAGGCACAGCACGTGCAAAGATGCAGGGGGCAGGAGCTGGAATGTCACTCATAGTCTATTTTGGCTGAGAATGAGTGTATCTCTAGGAGTTTTTTGAAATCAGACTGGGAAGATAGGCTGGAGCTGGACTGCAAAGGGTTTTAAGTGCTAAAGCCAAGACATTTATGTTTTCTCCTGGGCAGTACAGGGAACCACAGAGGCTCCTAGAATAGCACGGCGAGGCCTGTCCGTGTCTCAGGAAACTTCCTGTGGTAGCTGTGTCTGGATTGCTGAAGGGAGAGACCGGAGATATGCTTCTGAAAAAATGCAAAACATCTCTGTTAACTGGGGTCCTCATTCTCCCCGCTCCCTCCTGGCCCTGCCCTCTCTTTTGGGGGCACTTGTCCAGAGTTGGCTGCATGACATGTGGACTGTGGATGTTTGGGGTGGGCTTCAAGTGGGTTCGAGGCAGGCAAGAAGGAAAGAAGGAAGGAAACAAGCATTTATTGAGCACCTACTATGTGCTGGGCACTGTACAGAGGGCTGTGCAACGATGATCTCATTTTATTCTCCCAACAATCCTGGGTGGTAAGGGGCCATTATTAACCCCATTTTAATGGGTTTAATGGAGGAAACTGAAGCAGAAAGAAGTTAAGTGACTTGCCCAGAATTCCATAGCCATTAAGTGTGGGAGGTGGGATTTGAACTCAGGTCTTCCTGACTCTTGGTTTAGCTAGTGCCAATGAGCTACATCTGAGGTTGCTGTGGGCGTGGGAACCAGGGGCTTCAGGGTTCTCTTGGCTTCTGGCTTCCATCAGCCTCCATCCCCTGCCCTGGGCACAGCCCTTCCCCCTGCTCCCCTCTGCTGGTGGTCTCTCCCTCCCCCAGGATGGGTAGAGCAGGATCCTCATCTCAGCCCAAGTGTTGCCAGATGGGCGATTGTGCTGTCGCTGTTACTGGGCCCAAAGCTTTTCATCCTGTGGTTCTTGACGATCCCAGGCTTGGCTCTCCGCCCCCCCCCCCC
>NW_020952400.1:940740-973312 GCF_900497805.2 Vombatus ursinus
CCCCCCCCCCCCCCCCCCCCCCCCCCCCCCCCCCCCCCGCCACTGCCTGCCCCATGAGGGTCCGTTCTGCTTGGGAACTATTGAAGCTACCTCAAAGTGGAGAAGCCCTCCCTCCCTTGGGGTTCAGGGTATGTGTGTGTCTGTGTGTCTGTGTGTGTATGTCTGTATCTGTATCTGTGTCTCTACCTTTACCTCTGTCTCTTTGTCTCTCTCTCTTTCCTTGTCTCTATCTCTCTGTCCCTGTCTCTGTCTCCCTGTCTCTGTCTCCTTGTCACTGTCCCTGTCTCTGTCCCTGTCCCTGTCTCTGTCTCTCTGCCCCTGTCTCTGTCTCTGTCCCTGTCCCTGTCTCTCTGTCTCCAGAGTGTTTTCCTCTCGAGGCTGGCTGTTTACAAAACCTTCCTTGGGTCTGTGATGAGCTTTGGGCCTCTTCGGGAGGGGGGTGATCATGAAGGCAACAGCAGGTGGGTCTCCAAAATACCCTGAAGAAGTCACACTCATTATCCTCACCCTTTGTCAACAGTCGAGGCTGGCGCTGGGCGCAGGATGGAACAAATTCTCACCTTTGGAGATTGTGCCCCAAGAGTTGAGAGGGCACAGAGTGGGGACCGGGCCCTGCTGCCAACACCACTGTGCGAGCCTCAGAAAGCGCCTTCACCTAGCTGGGCGTGGCTGAGGGGGTCACCTGTCTAACCTGCTCTAAGAGGGCAGGAGGAGGCAAGGGGGGAGGGGGGAGGGGGAGCCATGTGTGCCTGGAAATCACTGGAATTGGGTGAGGAGCATCCCCTTCCTGGGGGCCCCCTGTCTGCCTAGCCCTAGGTCCCCTCTGTCCTCAGGGAGCCACAGTCTGGTTAGGGAGAGGGGCCAGAGCCTGGGACAAGGGATCACCCTCACCAGCAGAACCCCCAGGGGCTGAAAGGCTGCTTTTATGGAAGCAGCCCTTGGCGGGGGGGGGGGGGGGGGGGGGGGGGAGCCTCCTTCCTCTGGGAGCTTCCTATGTTCACTCCTTAGTTTGGATTCCTTGGTGCTCAGCTCAGCTGTTTTTGTGCTTTTGAAGGCACAGAATACTTCCGGTGACCCCTTACATTTCAGGACCATGCAGTCCAGCTCTGAGGCCCTAGCCTAGTTTCGGTTCTATTGGGGATCAGAGGCTCACACGACTGGGAGACAAAAGGACCACTGCTCCAGGTCTGGCTTCTTGAATCCAAGCCCAGAGCTCTCCCCACTGGGCTCTCCTGCCTCTCCCAGGAGCATGGACCCTCTCAAAGACCAAAGTTCAGAAGCACAGGACTCTGTGAATTAACCATGGGTGACTGGTCAGGCCAAACAGTAAGGAAAAGCACGTTTGCCCGCGGCTCTCCTCCCAATGTCCATCAGGTCTCACCCTCTCTCAGGACCCTTCTTCTCCCTCTCCATTGGTCCCAATCCCTGGCAGACTTTAAAGCTCAGGATAAATGCCTCCTCCTAGAAGCCTTCCTAGACTCCCCTCTCCCCCCCAGCACTTTACTGGATCCTCTTGGAGACACTGATCCCTGGACTGACGCCCATTCCCTCCTTCCCCCCATCTGGGGGCTTCCTTCAGGCTTTGGGTCTTGCCCAGCCCTCTCCCCTTCCCCAGCACTGTGATGATGGAGAGGGGAGGATAGAGGCCAATTGATTGATCGACTCATCACTTCCAGGAACAGCAGCGTAGATTTGATTACAATTTTCAGAGCTGGAGGTTGGAGGGTGGAGGGAAGAGCCTGGGTGGAGTCAGGATGATGTAAAGGGGGCTTGGTCTGTGTTAGGTGTGGAGAAGGCTCCCTACCAGGAACAAGGGTCTCATGCAAGGAGGTGGCCTGCGGAGAGAGGGGCCAGGCCAGGAGGTGAGGCACAGAGATGGCCAGAGAGCAGCCATTGGCCCATGCCACAGCTCTCTGATGAAAGCCTGGGCAGAACAGGCTCGTTATCACCTGTGCAGGAGAGAGGTCTTCCTACTGGGCTACTGTCCAATATTTTCTCTTTTTCAAGTCCTTCCTCCTTCCCTCTTTCCATCTCTCCCTCCTTCCCTCCCTCCCTCCTTCCCTTCCTCTCTCCTTCCTTCTTTCTTTCTTTCCCTCTCTCCTTCCTTTCCTCCCTTCTTTACCCCTTCCACCCCTTCTTCCCTCCTTCCATCCTTCCCTCCCTTTCTTTTTCCTTTCTTCTCTCCCATCACCTCATTTCTTCTCAGGCTGGCACACGAGCCAGGGCAGCAGCTGCCCAGAAGGACAGCCAGCATCCTCCATCCTCTTTTTTCTCTACTAGGACCAAAACCATTTAGAGAGTGGAGCAGAGCATGGTGGTGGATGATAGTCTGTTGGGGCCTCTCTGTTCTCTCCTAGTTTTCCTCCAGTCAGCAGAGTTGATAGGATGGGTATGTTCTTGACCAATAATTCATGTCAGATACCCACCCCCCTATCCAAGGCGCTTGCTTTGGCACTTCAAGGTGAGAGGAAACAAACCTTGGTCTGGGCTGTTGTTAGAGCATCCACGGGAGGCCATTAAAAGGTACTCGAGGAAGTCGGGTGAGGTCGGGCATCCTTTTCCAGCTTGATTCCCCGGGTGTGGCTTCCCCCCAGAGAAGGATGCTGGAGGCTGACCTGGAGCTTACCTCTCCTTCTTAGCAGGGCAGAGAAGCTGGTTCCCTTCCACCAGCTGAAGGTGGGGCTGTTTTTGTCCTGTCCCTTGGGTGTTTCCCCATCTTCGAAATCCCGAGGGAAGGAGCCCAGCAGCCCAGGACTTGGCCATCTAGCCCAAGGAGCTGCAGGGCTCTTCCCCAAATAGGGAAGGGGCTTAGGCCCATTGGCTAAGGGTATGAGGGGTGAGAGCCACCTGTATCCCCAGACTGAAGGACACTGCCTTTGGGTGTCTAGATCAGGGTCACTGAGACAGCGGTTGTTAGCTGGAGGCAATAAGTAGGTGCTCCCTCAATGTTTGCTGATGACTTGTTGGCTTGGTGCCTATTCCTGGGCTGCTGTGCGTGAGCTTCACTTTGCTTTACAGCCCTAGCCCCCATCCAGGTCGCTTCCAGTAGCCCTCAGACCCCAGCACTGCTGGGCTGGCCCCTCAGGCCAACACCACACCCCGAGCTGAGGCATCCTAGCTTGCTCTCCTGGCTGCTCCAGCCGTTGCGCCTCTCATTCGGTCAGCTCTTAGCTACCACTGCTCACCAGGGCTGGCCCCTGCTTTCTGTTGTGGCGCTTGGGGGGAAGGCCATACTCCCTCCTTCTACTCTACCAGCCCAGTGGAAGGAACTAGTTGTCCTCTTCTGTTTGCCTCAATTTGTTGTTCAGTTGTTTTCAGTTGTGTCTGACTCTTTGTGACCTTATTTAGGGTTTTCTTGGCAGAGGTACTAGAGTGCTTTGTCATTTCTTCTCCAGTTCATTTTACAGATGAGGAAACTGAGGCAAAGAGGGCAAAGTGACTTGCCCAGGGTCACACAGCTACTAAGTGTTTGAGGCTGGATTTGAATTCAGGAAGATCAGTCTTCCTGACTCCAGGTCTGGCATTATACCCACTGTGCCATCTAGCTGCCCCTTGCCTCAGTTTCTTCATCTGTAAAATAGGGACAATAATAGCACCTCCCCTCCCCAGGGTTATTGTGAAGGTCAAATGAGATAATAGTTGTAAAGTGCTTAGAACATTGGCTTTTGCTAAGGTAACATATAAATGTTACCTAGTTATCATCATCATTAGTATTACTATTATCCATAGGCTTATGGATCTTGGGGGAGGGGCTTTAAAGCTCCCTAATCCATGACTACCTATTGACAGAGGAGTGAATAAGTCCAGGGTCCTTCCAATACATAGCTCTTCTCTTTCATCCTGGGCCAGGCTTATCTCCAATCTTGTGTCCAGTTTCCCTGTACAGATGTTAGGAGACCACCTGCTTAGCCATGATGTGGTGGGCATGACAGTGGCAGCCACCCACCCACTGAGGGGTGCTTTGACTCTGCCATGCTGCCTGTGAGGGCAGGAATTGTTTCATTTTTGTCTCTGTGTGTTCAGTCCTATAAATTTCAGACTAGATGCTGACCAGCAGTGGTGGAGGGACTTTCCCTCTCTAGGATTTCCCTGGAGGGATAAAGTCCCAGATGCCATCCCTATCCAAGCATCACACACAAGCAAACACACCTTGAATGTAGAATGAATGCCTGCCCAGTAGAATGCTCATGATCCCAACCAATTACTTGAGTTTTAAACTCTTTGTTAAGGTAAGAGTCTGTTTCCAATGTGGAGAATGTACTGTCCCAAGCTTCGGGGGTTTGTACAGCTTTTTTCAGAGATACTTCTAGGGACCTGAAAAGTGTCAGTTCTTCCAAGGTGCTATGATAAGGGGCGAGGTGTTTCCTCTCCACCGCCACAACAAGTTCCACCAAGCCAGTGCTCCTTCTCACCCCAGGACCGTCCCTCAGAACTGTGACCCAGATCCAAGCACGGGCAAAGCAAGAGATTCCTGCCTCAGCCCTGGCAAGGAGATCCTTGCAATCCCCCTCAGATCAGCCACTCGATTCCCCCTCAGTCTGTGGGCTGGAAGCTCATAAGGCAGCCGCTGCCCTCAGGGTGGCTGAGATCTAGCTTCTTCTCTCACCGCAGTCACAGACTTTTCCCACTGACCTTCTAAGCCGTCTTTGGCATTCGTGTGTCTGGAAACCACCACAGCTGCCCACAATTCAGCCCTCTGAGACCTGCTCCAGGGTTGCTGTGGCCTGCACGCCCACACTGAACTGCGATCCTTTCCCAACCTTTCTGATCAGCCACCCAGGTTGTCTTGATCTGGAAATTTGTTTTATTCTGTTTTTTTTGAGGGTTCTGCTGCTTTAGTATTTGTTTAGAGCCATTTTTTATAGGTATTTGGAGGGGTTTGGGGGAGAGCTCTAGCAAGTCACTGCTTTCCCTCTGCCATCTTGGCTCTGCCCCCTGCCCAGTAGAATGAATGCCTGACAAACTGTAGCTACCCCTGGACACCCGGTTTTGTAATTGGAAGATAATCAGCCCTTCCCTAGGAGTCACCCCAGATGGAGCACTGGTTTCCTGTTCATTACAGGGGCAGGACCTCTTTGGTTCAAGACTGGAAGGGCCTGAAATAAAGCAGGCCAGAGATGCTGTCTCACCACCCTTGGGGCTGGGCAGCAGGCAAGGATGCCAGCAACAGCAGGCGGGGTGTGCCTTTCCCAGTTTGGCCTGGAAGGCAGTAATCCCTAGCCCTGCTCTCACCTAGCACTCCCCATCATCCCCAGAGGAGGGAGCCAGCTCTCTTTGCCCAGCCTCTTTTCTCCTTTGGAGGGGAAGCAGAGGGAGATTCTCAGAGCCTGAGTTATCTCTTATCTTCTCTCATCTCAAGGCAGTGGGAGGGCATCAGTTGGTATCCATTGCCATCCTCCTTCCAGGAAGAAGTGTGTGCCTTCTTGCTCTGGGATGATGACTCTGGATCCTGGGCTCATCATTTTTTGAGCTGAGACTTTCCCCTGGTCTGTTCATATGCTTCACTCATCCCTGCTTCTAGGGGGCTTCCATGCTCACTCCTGAGCCAGGAGTTTTCCCCATGGTCCCTGTGCTTTGGAGTTTCCAGCCAATAACTCACTCATCTTTGTCTATTTCTCCAGTTTTGTCTCTTTCAATGCAAACTACTTCTGATTCTGAGGTTGGACTTCTGGGTACTGCATTGGCCCCAGGGGCAGAATCAGGACCGTTCAGTAGAATGGATAAAAGTACTAAGTAAGAGCCTACTGTGTGCCAAGCACAAATTCAGGCACTTTAAGGTACAAAATGGAAGCCTGAGGCTCCAAGTCACGAGGTTTCCTAATGTTGAGAGCTATTCCAAAGTGGACTGGGTGGGTAGCCTTGTGGGGGAGAGGGCTCCCCCTCATGAAAGGTCTTTAAGGCTAGATGACCACTTGTCGAACACCTCCGATTGGGAATTCCATTGGTCTATGGCCTGAGCTCAAGATAGCTGAAACACCTCCTAACTCTCACATTCCAAGCTTCCACACCCAAGAGAAAACTGTGAGGGAGGTAGAAGCATGCTTGGCAAAAGTGATGAAGGTGCCCAGTGGGGTCAGTCAGGGGAGCACCTTGAGGTACAGCTAGTCTCAGACATGTCCTGGCTGTGTGACCCTGGGCAAGTCATTTACCTCTGTCTACCTCAGTTCCCTTACCAATAAAATGGGGATAATAATAGCATTTGCCTTACAGGATTTTCATGATGATAAAATGAGTTAATAATGTAAAATGCTTTGTAAGCCGTACTTCACTCTATAAATGTTAACTATTAATAATAACCTACTTCTCTAAGAGTGGCTTATAGGCCTGGGCCCCCTTGGCTCAGTTTTGTCCTGAGGAGAGAAAGGTCATCACACCAGGAGAAAAAGAGAAAGACATTTTCTAGCTGATGGCAAATATCTGGAAAAGGAAATTATTCTAGAAGAGATGACTCCAGAGATGTGGAGAAACTTTAGAGATTTTCAAGCTTTGTTTCACAGATGGTAGAGTTTTCATCTAGAAAAGGGCATTGGCAGCATCATGGGGACCTCCTGAGCTGTGGCAGGTGATTCTCCCAGACTGGAGGCCACCCTCGGGCTGATGAGTCCAGAGTTCTGCCTTGGCCAAGGAGATAAACCTATTGGGGATCAGGCTGGCTTGTCCTCATGGACATTTACAGCTCACCAGAGCCTCTGTGAACTCCCAAGCCTGCCTGTCCTTTCAGGTTTGTTTGCATCTGTTGAATCAGTATTGAGGGGCAGCATAAGATAAAAGTGTGGTGGACCACTGCAACTTCTGATTTGTATATATTTTATTTTTGGCAATGGGAGATGTGGCAGGGTGAGAGAGAGAATGACACAGTGGGAATTGACTCTCTGTAGAAAACTGTTGGGATTTTTCCCAGCTGGGGGCTCGGGAGCTAAATGAAAGAGAAAGTTGTAGATTTATGTCCCAGAATTTCTCTAAAGGAAGGGAACGAGTAAATGAATTCGAACTTGTAACCCTCCACAAAGCCTGAGCCAGGAGCGTGCAGCTTTAAGCCAAGGAACAAAGTTTGGAAGGAAAGGAGCACTAATTATTTCCTTTAGAGGCAATTGCCTTGGGCATCTCAGTCATCTCTTTGTTATTCCTTGGGAGGTTTAAGGAAACCCTTCCCCCAAAAGAAGGTCAGGCAAATTCACCCTTGAAAGGAAGGAAAGGAGAAAGATCAGGCTTCACCCACCTTGAAGGTGGGGGAATCTAAGAGGGACCAGAAAGCTTTCTTCTTCAGCTGGATACCTCCCTCACCCCAGCCCCATCCCCCCACCTCCCCACCCAACAAGTAATTTGGATTTATATTTGGAATTTAGGTTTGATACATTCACATTTCATATGGTGATATGTCATTAATGGATTTCCAGATTATAATGGAATGGGAATTAGGTTTAATGTTAATCTAATTGGATTTAATATATCACTTGGGAAGGCATGTAGCTGGTGATGGTAGTTGGTGACAATTACTGTCTGAATCACAGTGCCACTTCTGTTTTTGTTGTGGTTTGTAATTGATGGTCAAGGGTGCCCCACCTTTGCAGATGTGACATTAGTGCTAATGATGGCTTTGTGGGGGATAGTGGATGAAAAAGACCTGGGAGGCCTCAAATTGGAGACATGTATTGGAATTTTATCCACAGAGACAATATGGGCCTATATTCAGACTAGGGTTACCAAAGCAGAGTACTGATTATTAAAGATGTTCTATTTTAATTGTTTCTGTGTTTATTTTCAGTTTGTGTTTTGTTCAGAAAAAGCCTAAAGCATGATGCTTTGGAAGGCCTTGTGAAGCATTTCTATTGATCTTTGGGGAGGGATATGAGCACCGTTGCTGAGACTTGTACTTGGTTCTTTAAATTGTAGCAATAAGGCACCAGTGATGTGTCTTGGGGCCAGAGTAGCCTCCCTTCTTAGAAGGGGGAAGGAAGGCAGCAAAGGATATCCCTCTCCACTCCCCACCCCCTCCTTAGGGCTTCAGTTTGAAACCAGAGTTTAAAAACAAACAAACAAACAAAAAATCTCTAGGGGCTGAGTAAAAACTGACTGATACCAGGAAGTCAGAGTGGGGAGAAATGACCTCTTGCGGTAGAAGGGGAGAAGGATCCCTAAGTAGGCTTTGACCTAAGGAGCAGATTTGAGGTTCTTTGTGAAGGATTGGGGCAGATGAGCTGAGGAAGAAGCAGCTGTTTGGTCTTTGAGGACTGATGGATGAGGCAGGTACTGCCAGGGGAGATGGGCTCCAGCTACTGGTGAACCTGCTCAGGGCACTAGAGGTCTGTTGTCTTCCTGATCCAGGTGTCCGAGACATGATAGGACCTCTGAAAACTTATCCTGTCTCATGACTGCTGCCCACTCAGATGGCTGGAGTAGAATCTATTATGCTTCAGAAGTGAGGAGGGCAGGGGTGGTAATCATAATTTTAGACGAAGCAAAAATAGACCTAATTGAATTTTTTTATAGCATTTCTTGGATATATAGGAAACTGAGTCAAATTTATAAAAATAAGAGCCATTCTCCAATTTTCAAATGGCCATAGGATATGAACTGGTAGTTTTTAGAAGAAGAAATCTAAGCTATCTATAGTTACATTAAAAATGCTCTAAATCACTATTGATTAGAGAGATGAAGATTAAAACAACTCTGAGGTACCACCTCACACCTATCAGAAATAACAAATGCTGGAGGAGATGAGGAAAAACAGGTACACGAATGTACTATTGGTGGTGTTGTGAACTGGTCCAACCATTCTGGAGAGCAATTTGGAACCATGCCCAAAGGGCTATAAAACTGTGCATACCCTTTGACCCAGCAGTAGCATTGCTAGGTCTGTATCCCAAAGACATAAAAAAGGAAAAGGACTTATTTGTACAAAAATATTTATAGCAGCTCTTTTTATGTTGGAATTTGAGGGGACAGCCATCAATTAGGGAATGGCTGAACAAGTTATGGTGTATGATTGTGATGGAAAACTACTGTGCTCTAGAAAATGACAAGGGGAGTGATTTCAGAAAAAACATGCGAAGACCTAGATGAGCTGATGCAAAGTGAAGGGAGAAGAAGTGGGAGAACATCATGCACAGTAACAGCAATGTTGTAATGATGATCAGCTATGAAAGACTTGGTTATTCTGATCAATACAGTGATCAAAGACAATTACAAAGGCCCCATGACAGAAAACGCTGCCCACCTTTGAAGAGGACAGATGAACTCTGAGTGCAAATTAAAGTTTAATTTTCTCATTTTATCTTTTTGCCTTTTTTTCAATATGGCTAATATAGAAATGTTTTGCATAATTTCACATGTATAATTGATATATAGCTTGCCTTCTCAGTGGATGTGGGAGGGGTGGGAGGAAGAGAGAGAATTTGGAACTCAAAATTTAAAAAGGAAAGAATGTCCCCCAATAAATAATAAATTAAAAAAAACATGTTATACATGTATGTGTACTATATATACAACAAAGTATGTATGTAATATATATACACAAAGTATGTGTGTAATATATATGTATGTACTATATATACATAAAGTATAAATGTTATACACACACATGTACACACATACAGGGCAGCTAGGTGTAGTAGTGAATAGAATGCCGGCCCTGGAGTCAGGAGAACCTGAGTTCAAATCCCACCTTAGACACTAGCTGTCTGACCCTAGACAAGTCACTTAACCCTGTTTGCCTTAGTTCTTCTGAAATGTTCTGAAAGGAGCTGGAGAGGAAAATGGCAAACCACTGCAGTATCTCTGTCAAGAAAACCCCAACTGGGGTCATGAAGAGTCAGATATGATTGAAATGACTCAACAACAACAAAATATAATGCATATATATTTACATAATACAATGTATCCAGAGAGGTAAAAGGGAAATTAAGATATCATGTGAGGAAATCCAGGAAACAGATGGAATTAGTCCAAGGCAGAGAGTTTTTGGGTGAAGATAATGGAGGTGGAAATTGAAGTGATTTTATCATTGGAGGAGACTACAGACCAGTGGAACAGAAAGAGGAAATAGATGAAGAGTTTAGGAAACAGATCCCAAGCTTGACTTGGAGGCAGGATTCAAGAGTGATGGGGAACTTTAATTATCCTGACAACCTCTCTTCCTCTCTCTCTCTCTCTCTCTCTCTCTCTCTCTCTCTCTCTCTCTCTCTCTCCTCCCTCCCTCTGTCTCTGTGTTTCTCTGTCTCCTCTCTCTCTCTTTGTCCTTTGTCTCTCTCCTCTCTCCTTCTCTTCTCTCTCTTTCTTCTCCCTTTCCTCCTTTTCCTCTTTCTCTCTAACCGCCTCCCCCATTAGCTAGGACCTAGTAGCTTGGGTGGAAATGAAAGGAATCATGGCAGGGAGTGATCCCTCCCTCCTAGAGTATGTGCTAGAAAAGGAGAGGGAATCCAGGAAGGAAGGGACAAGCTGCTTCTGCTGGGTTCAGAGGAAGGACACAGGAGACTCTATGGATAAACTCCTCCCAGGTCATCATCCCAGCACTAATGGGACGTTCTCAAGAATAACATTGGGAAGAGACAAAGAGAAACAATTTGGAGAGGAAGGACATGTGGGTGTGGATGCACAGGGGGCTCCCCAAGACAGTCTGCTTTCAGAGAGGTGCATACTGAGGGAGGCACGGACAAGAGGATGGGTAACAAAATGTGTGGCATGGTCTGGGAGAAGAGGGCCAGGGATGCTGAGGTGAGGCTGGAAAGGAAGGAGGAAGATGATGAAAAGAGCCAGCTTCTTAAAGCTGTACTGGAGAGGGATAAAACTGGGCTTGGGGCAGCATCATGGAGTTCACAAAGCACTGGCCAGGAAGTCAGGAGGACCTGAATTCAAGTCCTGCATCAGTCCCTTCCATGCTATGGGACACTTCCTTTGTAAAATGAGGTTGCTGGTAGGACAATAATGTTGATGGCTCATTTCTATAGCCCTTTAATCTTTTCTGAGTACTTTGCAGCTATTCTCTCACCTGACTGTTAAAACAACCTTTTTGGGTAGGTGTTGTTAGCCCTTTTTATGGATGAGGAAGCTGAGTGACAAGTGACCAGCAGTGCACAAGTAGAAAGCATTTGAGACAAGATTTGAACTCAGGTCTTCCTAACTCTAAGGCCTTTGCTCCACACACTGGGGCATTTATTAAGGGCCTACTGTGTTCCAGGCTAGATACTTCCCAGCATGGAGGTCCCTTTCCACTGGCATACTTCCTCCCCAGGTGCAGTGGTGAGAGGAGATGGCCCCTTCTGTGGCATGGGTCTCTCCCTTGAGCTAGGCTCTCCGGGATGTTGATGAGACGAAGAAGCTGGCTCAGGCGGTGGCTGCATTGACTGCTCTCTGTGGTCCTGGACAGCAGCCCTGAGGGTCTGGGATCCCGCGATGGACAGAATGCTGTTACATGGGTGTGTGGGCCAGCCCCAGTCTGGGCACCGAGTGGGGCTCGTGTCTCCTGCCCCAGGTGCTGCTTGGTCTGAGTGCTGGCCTTTGCTGACAATCCTCGGGTCATTCTGTGATGATTCCATGCTTTTGATGGAAACCAAAGATTCAGAGCTAATACCCAACATGACAACAGGGGAGCCATTTCCCCAACCGAGTGCCCTTTGTTTCTAAAAATAGATAGTTTTTGTTCAGAGACAGAAATAAAAATACAGTGCCCTTGTTGGGTCTTTCTGCAAGGGGTTAGTGTGTGTGAGGGTCTGGAGATGGGCTGGGAGCTGTCCATTCACAGGCTCTTCTTCCAAGGGGGAATGGAGCCCAGTGGCCTCAGGAGCTCCTGGCTTTGGCCAGGGACACCTTCTGTGGCAAGCTGTCTGCCTGGGAAGCAGCTGCACTTCTGAGTGAGATCTGCTCTGGAACTCTCCAGCTGTGACTGGGAGCAGACGCTGGCCCTCTCTGACCCCAACCTCCGCTGAATGGAGGGCCTGGGCTCGTGGACCTCTAAGATGTTCTGGGGCTCTGGGTCATCGAGGAATTGCTTTCCCTCTGGGGTAGGGTTGCCAAAGGAAGCTTCTCTGCTTGCCCCTTCTGCTGGCCCCAGTGGAGGCTGCTAGGCCTGAGCTGGGCTGCTATCTCAGCTCTAAATCAACCAGAACCCCTCTGCCCAGCCTCAGGGGGCTTAATGTAGGCCAGCCAACCTGCTGCCACACCTCTAATTTAGAAATGAGGAAACTGAGGTCCAGAGGGGGAAGGGCTTGTCTTTGTAGGGCCCCAGGGAGAGAGGAGCAGAAGGAACCCAGGCGTCTCTGCTCCTCCACCAGGGCCTTCTCTCTCCCCTTGGGACCTACTAATAATCATTCCCTCCCACACAGAGAACCTCAGGGACCCTTCTTTCCCTCCAAACATGGTGGGCTTATTTCCTCAAGACTGCAGGCCCCGGAAAGGAGCAGATCTTGGTGTTTATTTATGTCTCAGATTTTTAGAGCCACATCCCTCATTCGGAAGCCTCAGGGTGCATTCGTATAAAATTAAAAATAATTAAAATCTTTGAAAAAAACACTCCTCATAAAAACAAAAATGCTATTTTATGGTTAATAAAGATCGAATATGGATATAATTACATGGCCATATAATCCAGCTTGTAATTATGGCATAAATAATCTATAATTATCCTAATAAACCACATGGCCTGGGAGGATCCTAGATCTGAAGTGCCACTCCTCAAAGGCTTTGTGTGAGAGAGAGAGAGAGAGAGAGAGAGAGAGTCTCTGTGTGTGTGTGTGTGTGTGTGCGCGTGTGTGTGTGTGCGTGCATGTGTGTGTGTGTGTGTTGTGTGGGTGTGTGTGTGGACAGACCAGATGAGGACTATAGGGGTCACTGAGGTTGGAATCCCAGGGTGGGGGGCAGTGGCGCTCCTGGATCTGGATCCAGGAAAGAGATGGCCTGGGCTGAGACTGGACCTCCAGCCAAGTGTGTATAACCACCATCACTAGCTCCTCTCTTCCAGGAGTGACACCTGGCTTCATCTATCCATCACCTCCTGAGAATTTTCTGGAGCCCATCTTTCACCCAGTCAGGCACTGCCCTCAGCTGTCTAGGCATAGCCTACCCACTCCTACTTAGGACAGTTTCCTCAGAGCCAGGGCAGGTCCCTACTAGCCCTGATTAGGTCCCCTCATTCCTCAGCCTCTCCTACAGTGCTCAGGCCACAGGATTTGTGGAATGTTTGCTGCATGTAATGACAATCATGTTTCTACCTCTTAGTCCATTCCCAACCCCATCCTCCAACACAGATTGCTCCCCCTCCTTCCCCCACCTCCAAATCTTGCCCTTCCCTCAAAAAAGGCATCTCTACCAGCACAGGATAAGGAGGCATGGCTAGACAGCAGCTTTTTTGAAAAAGATCCAGGAGCCCAAGTGAAGTGCAAGCTCAGCATGAATCAGTGGTGGGATAGGGCAGCCCAAAAGGCCAATAAGATCTTCAATAAATAACACATGTTTATTAAGCACCTTCTATATTCCAGGTACTATGTTAAATGCTGAGAATATGAATATATGTGAAAAGGAAGAGAGTTCCAGCCCTCAAAAAGCTTAGATTCTGATGGGGGAAGAAAAAGGAGTCAGGAAAGGACTCACGTGGCAGATGGCTTTTGAACTGAATTTGAAGGAAAGGGAGGGGAGGGCACTGGATATTCCATGCTTGACCTGGAGAAAAGAAAACTCAGGAGAAGGTACTACTGGCCTCTCAGTCCTTGAGAGACTGTCCTGTCTCCACTTACAGTGCCCTGGGGATGCCACCCCAGAGTAGCACCCTCTGCCCAGTGGTTTACACCCTCCCTCCCCCGTTGCTACAGATCCAGCATTTGGGTCCTCCCAGTCTGTCTCCAACTTGCCTTACTAGCTCTGTCTCCTGTCCAGCTTTTTCATGTTCTTAATGTCACCTGCCTTTGGGGCTTGGGACATGGCACTTGGGAGAGGAACAGGCTCATGTCTTCCACTTTTGGAACAGAAGTGCCATGGGTGGAAGATGAGAGAAACAGAAGTCCAGAGCCAAGTGTGGGAGTGGGCAGCTGCTGAGACAGGTCTGCTGAGACACAACAGCTTATCAGAAGCAGTTCCCCTCTCCCCTCTCCCTGGAGCTGATGATGTTTCTGCTTCCACACCTGCCACCCTCTCTAAGCTCAGCTCTTGCTCGATGCTCTGGTCTGCTCCAAAGGTGGGGGTGCCAGTTCCCTCCCCAAGTTCTTCCAGCCTCAGGCGTGGCATGTCTAGAATTTCCTCTTTTTTTCAGGATTGCCTCTCAGACCTCTCTTTATTATAAATTCCATCCTTTCGGGGTCATGCTTAGTCTCAGGTGTGCAGGATTTGTCATGCTGAGTCACAACTTGGGCTTTTTATTTTGACTATGCTAATCCATTCCTTTCTCCCATTTCTTGTGAATGTGGAATAATCTTGCATTATTCTGATTGCTTTTCCTTCATTTCTAAAGATGTTTCTCTTGACCAAATTAAAAAATTGTTGCTTATTACTGAAACTGCTAAATTTAATCACTCTTTGTCATGGAGTTTGAAACTTTTAAGTTGGACCCCTGAGAACAGTGAGAAGAGGAGGGAAGAGAGGAGAATAAGCATTTATATAGCATCTATATGAGGCAGCCAGGGAGTGCCATAGTGCATAGAGCACCAGGCCTAGAGTGAGGAAGACTCATCTGAGTTCAAATCTAGCCTCAGCTACTTATTAGCAGTGTGATCATGGGCAAGTCCCTTAACCCTGTTTGCCTCAGTTTCCTCATCTGTCAAATGAGTTGGAGAAATGGCAAACCACTCCAGTATCTCTGCCAAGAAAATCCCAAATGGGGTCACAGAGTTAGATGTGACTAAAAATGACTGAACAATAAAATACCTGTGTGCCAGTCATTGTGCTAAGTATGTTTTACAAATACTCTCACAACAACCTTGAGAGATTGGTGCTATTTTATCCCCATTTTACAATGGAGGGAACTGAGGCAAGCAGACATTAAGTGACTTACCCAGGGTCATGCAGTTAGTAAGTGTCAAAGGTCAGATTTGAATTCAGGTCTTTCTAACTTCAGGTCCAGTGGTCTGTGCCCTGTGGCACCTCGAAGCTACCTCTAAAAGTGGCAGGTTCTAGGTGCCGAGGTTCTGAATGTATGTAGCAGTTTTCTTCTTCCACTGAGAGGGATTGAGGTTCTTGTGAGCTGGGTGGGGGTATGGGAGGAAAAGTGGTGGAAGTGTTTGGTGTGCATTGGGAGTGGCAGCCAGCATCTTCGACTAGAGACCCTGAGCCCAAGGGGAGGGCATTGTTCTGCTGTCAGTGGCCACAAGGGGATGGTGGCTACTGGCTTTCTCTTTGGGGGAAGTGGTACCAGAATGTGAAGTCTGGTCCCTTCCCCTGCCTCTATCTGCATAGGGAAGATGTGGATTCCAGTGTGTGTTCTGTTCTGCAAAGCCTCTCTTTAAATTAGGCGAATATCTTTTGCCAGGAAACAAATCCAGTCAATCTAACTGCTATTAATCTCTGTGTTATCTAGTTTTAAACAGGAGGATTTACTAGGGACGAACAGCGTTTTTTTCCTGGCACATAGAGACACAGAAAAGACCAGTGCTCAAGTTCTTGTCCCCTAAAGGCCCAGGTTTTCTCTTGGCTTGGGGCTAAGCCAAACAGAGAGGGAATCTTATAGTTTTGAATTATTAGTTTTGGATAAACTTCCACAACAATAGCACCGAAGTGGATCTAGGGTTTTCCTGCTGCTCCTCAGGGTAAAATGAGTCAGAGAGTCATTTTGTTGCCTGAGGCAAGTCTGCTTTATCGTGTCGGGTGGCCTCACTCACTAATACTTCCCCTCCTTGCCTTATTGCCTCCAATATATACTCAGAGGAAGGTCTCTTCAGCAGTGGAGTCAAGGGAGGTTACTAGGGAGCAGGAACTTCCTGGTGGAAGGATCAGCACTGATATTCCAAAGGTGGGAGCCTGGAGAGGGAACGAGCCCCCTTTCCCTTTTTTGGCTTTGCCTTCTATCTCCTAATCTGTACCCTGACAAACACATGCTCCAAGCTTACAAAAAATGGTTCTGCCCTCTACCCACAAGCAGAATAAGACTAACCCCTCTTCCATGTTAGACAGCCCCCTTGTCTCTCTGAGTCTCCCTTCTCCAGGCTACACGTTCCCAGCCCATCAAACCTGATAAAATCTTGAGGTCCTTTACCTGGTCCTAGTAGCCTTTCTCTGGGCACTTTCCAATTCATTAATGTCCAGTGCATTAATGTACCCAGGAACAGACCCAGTCTCCTTGGGGAGAACTCTGCTTTATATTCCCCCTTTGTGGAGGACTTGCTCCTGGTCACACAGATAGCAGGAGGTGTCTGAGGCCAGATTTGAACTCAAGTCTTCTTGACTCTAGGCCTGGTGCTTTATCCACTGCCCCACCTAGCTGCCATCTCCAGCTTGGGAACAAAAACATCAGTAGCACCTCTCCTTCCTGCCTACCAGAAATGTTCTGAGTACCCTATAAGACTGAACACACCCTTTTCAAATGTTTTGTTACGCAGCTGATGCAGTGGATAGAGCTGAGCTTAGGGGATAGAGACCTGACCCTATGTGCTGCCTCTGCCACGTATTGGCTGTGAGAATGTAAGGCTACTACCCCCTCTCTGAGCCTCAGTTTCCTCCTCTGTAAAATGGGGGTGAGAACACCTGCTCTTCCCATCTTTTAAGGTTGCAATGAGGAGGGCTACCTTAAAACTGGGGCTGTCCTTGTGGCCATTGAGAAATGTGCCTATTAGTACTCTTCCATCTTCTTTCTATCTGCTAGCCCCCTCCTCTCTTCCTCCTCTTTATTCTTCCTCCTCCCTCCCTCTGATTATCACCATTCACTCTCATGTTCCTCCTGACTTCTCTTTTCTCATTCCCTTCTCTCCCTCCTTGCTTCTCTCTGGTTTATTGCCTGGACTTTCCCTCCTGACTCTTTCCGTTCACCTTTTGCTCGGTCTCTTCTCTCTTCTCTCCCACCTCTCTTCCTCCCTACCTCTGGCTTCTCATCCTCTGCTCTCTCTTCTTCCTCTCCTCTCTGTATCCTTATTCTTTGTTTCTCATGCTTCCTGCCCTCTCATCCTCATGCTTCTTTCTCTCCTTTCTCTATTTTTCTCCTGAATCCTTCCTCACAGCCTCTTCTTGCTCCATCTTACCTTGTTTCTTTTCTCCCTTCCTGCCTCTCATCCTTTTCTCTCTGCACTCCCCTCCTTTACCCCTCCCAAGCCCTCCCAGGAAGCCCTTTTCCCATCCCCCCCTAGACAGCAGGAGACAGTATGTTCTCCTCCCACACATCAAAGGCACAGATTAGAGAATGGGGGTGGGAGGTGGGGACCACACAGGGCAGAAGCTGTGAGCAGGCAACTCCAGGGACTGGCATTGATCACAGGCAGCTTGTAAGACAGGAGCTTGGGATTATTTCTGGCTGTGACATGCAATCTTGGCTACACCCTGGGCAGTTCCTGAGGCAGCTTCCTTCCCAAGGAGCAGGGGGCAGTGGATACACATAGACTCCAGGCTCACAAAGGCTCTTTTCCAGGGGATGTAAAAGAAGCAGGATATGACAAATCTTGTTCCTTTTCCAAAGGTTGCTACTTCTTGAGGAAGATTGGGGAACGTCATAACTGAGCTGGGTTTGGGGAGCCATGGAGGTGACTTTGAGCCTCTGGTGGCCTAGTGACATCATGAGGAGAGACAGGATAGTATTCTTTCTTGGAAACTAGGTAGCCCAGTGTATAGAGTGCTAGACCTGTAGTCAGAAAGACCTTTGTTCAAATCCAGCCTCAGATGCTTCCTAGCTGTGTGACCCTGAGCAAGTCACTTAACCTCTGCTTCAGTTTCCTCATCTGAGTGTAACCTTTGTCACAAAGTCTGTTGTTATGAAACTCCTTCCTTATTGGTGGAGATGAATGCCTTGTCCTGTATGAGAGGCAGGGTGGAGCAAAATTGTTGAGGGTGGGAGAACGCCAGCCTTCTGGAGTGGTCCTTGGGACTCTTCAGACTTGGAGTCACTTTGGGAGCTTCTGGCTTCCAATTTCAAGGGAAAAGCTGGATGAAGCCAATCCCACTTCTGGTTACTGAAGGAAGACTCTGAGAAGACATAAGAGGAGCTGGTTTTCTCCATCCTGCCTTCATTCCTGGCTTGCTGCACTGGAGACTGCAGGGAGTTTCCATCTGGGTGACGTACAGGACCCTCTCTCTTGGTTGGGCTGGGCTATTTAGATCTAATGGGAGAATGACTTCACTCTCTATTGTCTGGTATATGTCCTCCTGCATAGATCTTCTCTGATTTCTGTTTTGCATAAATGGGTTTCTTTGCTATTTGCTATGTGTGTTCATTGTAGAGATACTGTTTGGTGGGAGAGGGGATAAGCCTTGGATATAGAGTTTGGGGGTCCCCCTTCCCCCAATAATAATGACACAGTGATCAGAAGTTAGCTTGAACCCAATCATATCCCTCTGACCAAAATATTTGGAGGTGCAGCTAGATATAACTCCAGCCTAGTGCCTTCTCTCTCTGAGGAGAACAGAGTGGCCTTTGACCCTAACTTTCTCCTTGCCTTCCTGGTAGGAATTCAATCTTCCCTTGGAAAAGGGAAGGGGAAAAGAGGGCTATTTTGCCCCACTGCTCACTTACAAGGTAGGGTCTCTCTCAATGCATGTAAAATGAGGCTAATCATGGCTTCCTAGGGTTGATGCAAGAATATTTGTAAAGTGCTTTGAAACCTTAAAGAGCTGTACAAATGTTAGCTGTAATTATCAGAAACAGAGAGTTCCTTGGTGATCCTTCTGCTGTGCAATCCCACCCAAGGGGAAATGGTGTCAGGGAGGTGTATAAGGAAGTCAGCAGCCCTGACTGCTCAGCACCCCCAGCACCTGATGGGCCCTCTGTCCAGGCTGCTTAGATTGTCGTCTCTCAGCTCTAGGAATGTTATCTCTGCAGCCTGATGGTGTGGGGTTGTCCCCAATGATAGAATTATGACCTACCATGGCTTACCTTGGTCATCATTATCCGGAGACTCTGGGGCCAACTTCAGTGCTTCATCCTCCCCCCAACAGCACTCTGGCAGGCCTTGTATTTCCTCCTGGATGTACCACAGGCACCTGAAGCTCAACGTGTCCACACCAGGACTCAGGATCTTCCCTCCTAAACCAACTCTTTGTCCTGACCTTCCTCTTTCTCTCTAGGACACACCGTCATCCTTCTAGTCCACCAGACTGGCAACATTGGAAGTGATGAGGCAGCCAAGAAAGATGTGATCTGGGGCGATACTGAGGGGGGTTGAAATTCCAGGAAGACACAGATGTTGTCATCTTCTGCTTCAGTTGAACTTCAACTATCAGTCAGCCAACAAACTTTTATTAAATGCCAACTAGATACCAGGCACTGTGCTAAGCACCAGGGGAACAAAAGAAAGATGAAAACATGAAACAGGGTCCTTACCCTCAAGGAGCTCAGTCTAATGGGGGAGATGACATGCAAACAACTATGTACATATATGTGTATACATATACATGTATGTGTCTATGTGATATGAGAGTATATCAGTGATCTGATAAGGGTGTTAGGAATTCAAGAGAGAAGGACAGGGTAGAGTTGAATTGGTTCATCAAGGAGTCAGAATCGGGAGGAGAAAGTGGTTAGTGCAGGGGAGATGGTAAGAGCATAAATTATATATGTAATAGCATATCTATCTATCTATCTATCTATCTATCTAACTCTAAAACCTGTATGTACATTGTTGTTTATAGGTGTGTATGTGTGTGTGTGTGTGTGTGTATGAGGCCTTAAATAATGGGCAAAATGTGGTTAGGTGAGGAGGGAGAGGAAACTTATTTCTGGTGAGGGGGAAGTCAATCAATCAATAATCATTCATTAAGCACCTGCTATGTGCCAGGCATTCATTATGCTAAGTACAGGGGATACAAAGAGAGGCAAAAGCTGGTACCTGCCCTCAAGAACCTTACATTCTAATAGGGGAGACAACATGCAAACAAATATACACAAAGCAGGCTATATACAAGATAAATAGGAAGCAATTAACAGAGGGAAGGCAATAGAATGAAGAGGGGTTGGGGAAGCTTCTGGTAAAGGATGGGTTTAGTTGGACCTTGAAGAAATCCAGGGAAGTCAGTAGGTGGAGTTGAGGAGAGAGAGCATTTCAGGAATGGAGGAGAAGATGTTTTGGACATAATGAGTTTGAGATGTCTACTGGACCTCCAGTTTGAGATGTCCCAATGACAGTTGGAGATAAGAGACTGGAGGTCAGCAAAGAGTTTCAGGCAGATAGATTCAGGTAGATTTGAGTCATCAGTGGAGATGTAATTAAATCCATGGAGTGGAGATGAGGAGGAAGAGTATCTTGGTAGGAGGGGCACCGAAGGGGGAGATTATTGTTGGGTGTGTAAGGAAAGGCAAACAGGCCAACATAACTGGATGGAAGGGTACATGAAGGAGAGTAAAATGTTAGAAGACAGGGAATGTCAGAAGGAGCCAGATTATGAAGGGCTTTGAATACCAAGCAGGGGCTTTTATGTTTTGATCCTAGAGGGGCTAGGGGATCACTGGAGTTTATTGAATGGGGAAGTGACATGGTCAGACCTGTGCTTTAAGAAACCCACTTGGATGGTTGAATGGAGGATGAACGAGTGCTGCTGCATCAGTCCATATGTGAGATGGTAAGGGTTTGCCCTAGGGTGGTGGCTCTGTCAGAGGAGAGATAGAGGCATATCTGAGACATGATGTGAATGCTGAAGCAACAGAGCTGGCCAACAGCTTGGATATGAAGGAGTAACAGAGAATAAGAAGTCAAGGAGGACAGACTGGGAGCCTGAGTGACTGAGAGGAGTGGTGGTGCCCTTTATAGCAGCAGGGAAATAAGTCAACCAGCATTTGTTAAGAGTTTACTGTGGGACAGGCACTGCACAAGGTCTGGAAGACCCACAGAAGCAAAAAGAGACAACCCTTACCTTACAATCTAACAGGGGAAGAAAACCATAAAAGGGGAGAAGGTACCCTCACTGCCTCAGGGGTGGAATGGAGCTCCATGGAGGGGAGGATGCTGTGGCATGGAAGGAGAAAAGCCCAGAGAACCAAGAGCAGAGCTCAGAAAGGAATGAAGGTGTGACATGGCTGGCGTGGCAGTCTTTCCTTAAAGCAGATGTTCTGAAAGGAACCAGCCAATCTGAGGGAGGGGCTTCAGTACCAGTGTGGGAAGGCTGCTGTGGAATGGAGGAGAAAGCTGTCCAGAGAGCCAGGAGGAGGGAAGAATTTGGGGGAAAAGGCAAACTTGGTTTTGGCCCTGTTGAGCTGGAGATGCCCACAGTACATCCAAGTAGAGGGGTCCAGGAAGCAGGTGGTGATTTGGGCTGTGTATGTGGTTTGGAGTATCATTGACAGACGTGATCATTGGTCTCATGGAAGGTGATGAGATCACCAAAGAGAGTGCGGAGAAAGAAGAGAACAGGACCTGGGATGGAGCCTGGGGGATGACAACCATGCAAAGAGGCAGAAGGCAAATGCTGATTTAGTAAAGGACACTGAGGAGGAACAGTCAGATGGGTAGGAGGACAGCCTAGAGAGCCAAGTGTCTAGGAGGACACGGTGGTCAGCAGCCTTCAAAGACTCAAGGAAGATGCAGGTGGAGAGAAAGCTATGCTTCAATCTTTAAGAGATGGGTTGTGATCTTGGCAACAGACTGCAAGGGGCCCGAGGTTGGCAAGTGGTCAGGAAATGGAGATGAGGAAAGTCCCTGATGCTAGACGTGCAGTTGCGGGAGGAAGGATGGAGGATGAGGACAAAGCTACAGGTCTGCCAAAGCAGTTTGTGTGTGAACCCAGCTCTATCCCAGGAAGTCATTCAAACTCTGGGGACCCGTTTCCTTCTTGTAACATGGTGATATTGGACAGTATGGCTCCTAACATTCCTTCTAAGTGTGTGATCCCACGTGAAGGTGTTTTAAGGATGGCGAGCTTGTTGGCAGCAGGGGAAGAGCCAAATGGATAAAGAGACAGGAGATTAGAGAGAGTGGAGGGTTGCCAGGAAAGCTCCTGGAGGAGCCAGAAGAAGACAGGCTCTCAAGCACAGGGAGAGAGGTTGGCCTCAGCAAGAAGGGATCCTTCTTTTTAAGAGGCTGTAGCACCCGAGCAGGGGCTGGGGGACAACCTAGAGAGGTCAGAGGCATGGAGGAGGGGGAGAGGAGTGCATGATGAATCACCTTTATTTTTTCTGTAGAAAAGGAGACACATTTCTCTGTGGAAAGAGAGGGTGCTGGGGAGATGGGGGCATGAACATCCATAGGGATTGGGAAAACATAAAAGAATTTCCTGTAGGAGTGAGGTCCCAGTTAAGGCTAGATGGCACTAATCTGCAGCAGACTGATGGCAGGACATGCTCTGTTAGGATTCTTCATCAGCTCATGGCAGCTGGTGATGGAGGGGGACAGAGCACTGAGGCTAGAGTCAGGAAGACCTGGGTTCAAAGATGGTCTCAGACACTTACTGGGTGAGTGAACCTGGGCAAGTCACTTCACCCTGTTTGCCTCAGTTCCCTCATTTGTAAAATGAGGCTAATAATAGCACTTCCCTCACAGGGTTGTGTGAGGGTCAGCCCTTAGCCCAGGGCCTGACACACAGGAGGGGCTATATCCATGGTAGCTATTTTTTATTATTCTTATCAGAACAGGAGCAGGAGTAGAGAAGGGGATGGTGGGGGTTGTCCAGGGTTAGATTTTACACCTTGTTCTTGGTTTCCAATGGGCTTTGTACTAGGTTGCTCTTCCTGGGCCACTCAGTGTCATCATCTCCTTTGATCTACGTTGTCCTGGCCAGGTCAGCAACACCGTAAATCCTAGAATCGGTTCCTGGGCCTCCCAGCCCAGCCTCCCACTGCAGAGAGAGCACAGACACCCACTAAATACAAGCACCTGGGATTTTTGACACTTCCTGGTCTCACCTCTCTCCATCTGGAGCCTCTCCCAATCCTCCTCCTCATTAGCTGTCCAGTGTGTGGGCAGGACACTTGATGTTGCTGGCTCAAGAGGGTCTGGGGCAAGGGGCTGCTGGGAGAGTGGTCCTTCCAGGAGCACCCAAGGGTGCCAGGTTGGAGGAGCCCTCGAGGGAGCTGAAGGGGAAGGCAAGAACTGCCACCACCTGTGGGGTTCATAGGCCCTGCAGCAGGCAGGCCATCTCGGAGGGAGCCATGCTGTAGCTTGAGCTCTGTTTTGGCTGAAGTTGGGCCTCCAGGCCTCGGGCTTTCCTCCCAGGATCGATTCACTCACTCCAATTCCAGGAAAGCTCTGTCCACACCAGGCTTGCTTGTCAGTTTTGCTTTCTTCTTTACAAGGAAAACTTCATTCGGAAAATTTCCAAAGCACAGAAGCCAAATTCAATCTGAGAGAGGCAGAAAACAAAAGCTATGTTTTCCAGCAAATACAACTGCAGTGAAATAAAGTGAGGGTGGGCCCAGCAGGTTTCTACCCATGTTTGGATACGCTTAGACTTCAATAGAGTGGGGAAAAAAATGGACCAATAGGTCACAGAAACATGAAGACTCAGAGAGGGCTGAGTGTGTGCATGTGTGTAGGTGTGAATGTGTGTATGAGTGTGAGTGTGAGAATGTGTATATGAATGTGAGTGTGAATGTGTGTGAAAATGTGATGAGTGTGAGAGTATTTGTGAATTGAGTGTGTATGAGTATGTGTAAACATGACTGTGAGTGCATGTGTGAGAATGTGAGTGTGAGTGTGTACAAGTGTGCATATGTGTGAGTGTGTGTGTTAGTGCAAGTACGTGTGTGAGTGTGTGTTTGTGTGTGTGTCTGTGTGTGTGTGTCCAGGCAAAGATGAGAGTAGATGCTGACCAGTCACAGGTACTCAGAGCTGGTGGGGTTGGGGAGGTGGGTTGGGCAGAGGATGTGGGGTTCAATCTACGCTTGATTGAGAGCACTCAGCTGGCTGTAGCCCTGAGACCCACCATGAGGGGAAACGCTAGGATCCTGTAGCTAGAGCTTAGAGTCTTCAAGTCCAGCCCCTTTATTTTACAGACAAGGAAACTGAGGCCCAGGGAGAGGAAGGATTTTGTCTGAGATCATACTTGCAGTGACAGAGCTGAGAGTCAACCCCAGGTCCTCTGACTCCAAATCCAGCAGCCCCCAACCCCAGTTTCCAAAGCAGCCCATCCCACTTTTGGACAGCTTGAATTATGAGTGTTCTTGAATGCTTTTCCTTATGTAACAAGGTCCAAGTGGGCCCATATTTCAGGTCCCATCTTCCTCATTTGCTCTTCCCTCATAACATATTGATTATTAAGAAAAATGCTAAAAGTCTGGGATGGAAAGGATGTAAACAGCAATGCACTCTGGGAGAAGGAAAAGAGGCAAAGTGAAGACAAGATGGCAGCTCCCGGAGGAGGCTCAGCCCTTGGCTGGCCAATCCTCAACTCCTGCATTCCACCTCCTCCCACCAGCCAGATTAGTAGCCAGGGAGGAAGGTCACAGCACACACAAAATTGAAGCCCTTGGCCATGGCAGCCAGCCTCTGATCCCACTGTCAGCACATAGTGAGAGCTCAGGAAATGCTTATAGACTGACTGACTGATCAGACTAGTGATCCCAGGGGAGGTTGAGTGGAAAAGAAAATGGGAGAAGGGATGTTTGCTAACTCCAGCCTTGGGAGGAGTCTCTTCTAGGCAGCAGACAGGTCTAGGCATCTGAACTATTTCTGAGAACATACCTATGACAAGTTGCAGAAAGCCTCATCAGATTCCAGATTTAGCTTTAAAAGGGACCTCAGAGGCAGCTCCCGTATTTTACAGATGGGGAAACTGAGGCATACTAGTACACATGTGAGGTGGGATTTGAACATAGGTCTTCTTGACTTGAAATCTGGTGCCCATTCCATAATGCTTCTGGCCACCTAGCTGCTACACACACAAACACACACACACACACACCCACCCACCCACCCACCCTTATTTTTATTTAAATGTGTGTTTGATGTGACATTCCTTTTCTTTTTCCTTCCTTGGCCATGAAGAAAGCACTATACACAACAACTTAGCCCTGCGTGTACAGTCACATCTGTCCAGCAGAGCTCCTAGGATCACGGTCTATTGAAATACGGGAAGAAGAGAAGAGGTTGGAGTTTTACCAGGAGGTAGAGGCTCTCTAGCCGAGCTTCTTTGGATTAATAGCGACACCCCAAGGCCACTGACAGCAGCAATGACGCTCACAAAAAGGAGGGAGTTATGGGAAAGAATAGAATGTAAGCTCCTTGAGGGCAGAGACTTGTTTGTTCCTGTTGTATCTCCTGCTCATTCCTGGTGCCTGGCACTCACTAGACTCAGTAAGCTGAGCTGACCTGAGCTGAGCTGATAGATGAGTCAAAGCTCCCCAGGAACCATCCACAGCTCAGGACTTCCACCCAGTGCTCCCTGCTTTTGGGTGCAGTCTGTAATGACCTGCTGAGTATGAGTTTGCACCCGAGCTTGGTGTGTCTAATTGCACAAGATCAGGCTAGGGGCTAATAGCGCCACTGAGCATATGCAATCTCTGGAAATTTGTAAAAGCCCCATTATTCTTTGTTCCACTGAAAGATGCTGTGGGAAGAAGCTGCTGGAAGGAAGTGTAAGGCACTTGATGAGTGGTTGTGACTCTGTCCTGATGTGGAGGCTCATCTTTTGGACCCCCCAGGCTCAGTCAACCCTGAGGTTATCACTATCCCTCATCTTCCTTGTATTTGAGACTCATGCATCCTGTGTTGAGGGCAGTGTTGATTGACTGACTTTCCAGGAAACTATTTTAGACAGAAACACCTGGGCAGAGGTGGGTCCTTTTTGGCTGGACAGAGTCTAGTCCATGCCACTGAGTACATATTTACTAGGAAGCCCTAGGAAATCAGGCTGGTCATTTGTTCCTGGTGGGATTGAGGTTGGTATCAGCTAATAGAGAATATAAACTAAGGTCTGTGGGTATTCAGTTGCTAGGGTTTGATTGGTGGAATTGAGAAGTGCCATCTACTTTGTGTTTCTATTGCACTCATTGGCATAAGTACTGTGACAACCAAGTGATTCTGAGCATGTGCCATAAGTATCAGGATGGATGACGCCTTTGATCTGTTGGCTGTTGGGAGGAGGCCTAGGACGGACTGAATTCTGGGCTTATGAACACCAAGACTAACATCACTTCTGCCCTCAGGATCTTCCCATTCCAGTAGTGGGATGAAGCACACATGAAAACACCTGTAACATGTGTTGCTGAGCATCAGTAAGTGCACAGGATAGACCAGACAAATGTGGGAAAATCTGGAAGCTGGAGGGGGGTGGTGTCAACAGCAGTGCCAATAACGATAGTAATACTTCTCTTTTATTTAGCGCTTCAAAGTTTGGAAAGATATCTTCAGGCGAAGGATATCAGCAGAGGTGGGAAGTCCATTGCATGGAGCATGGTGTGGGCAAAGGCACAGAGGGGGCAGATGGGCAGACAACTAACTCATCCCCCAGTTTGTCCAGGACAAATGGCCAGGTCAGGGATCACCAGCACGAAGGGGTGTATATACCAGGGCTTTATTGGATCTTAATAGCTGAAGGGAGGTCTTCATGCTGTCCCTCCTCAGTAGATTGTCTGGTTCTTGAGTTCAAAAACCATGTGATCTTCTTCTTTGTATTCCCAACAATGAGCACAGTAGCTGGTGCATAGTAGGCACCTCAGAAACTTCCTGTCTCCCAGCTAGGATGTGAGCTTGTCTTTTTCCTTTGACTCTGCCAGGCTCTAAGAGCAGGGCTCCCTCAAACCCATGTGCTCTTATTCTGACCTCCTCCACCTCCAATGCTCTTGAGTCTGCTTGGCTTGTCAACATCCTGTTGGTGGCTGCATCACAACTTATTCCTGGAGCGCTCTGGGCCTCTCACTGAGAGCTTCCTGATGTCAGGGAGGTCTGGAACAAGCCAAACCCAGAGTCTTTTTTAAAAACCTGAACAAAAGCACAATTCCACACCAGCAGCCATCTGACACCATTTCTGCTTAATCTTCTTTCATCAGCATGGAGCTGGAGCATGAGGACTTGTCCCTGGGGAGCCCGGGGACATTGAAGTTTTCCCTGAATGAGGCCAATGGTGGGAGTCTCACACAAGGCAGGAGTCTCAACAGCCACAAAGACTGGGAGCATGGAAGGGGGGTCTTTGATGACCCATGCTTCACTTTTCCCCTACAGGGTGTTCAGTTAACATGTTGGTTAATTAAAGCCATAATTAAAGAGTGGACAGCAGGGGGGAGATTGCGAGAGGAACAGGCTGCCCCGTGCTTTTGTAAAGTTCATCAGCACCACCAAGTCGTTGCAGGCTGCCTAGCCTAGGAGACAGCGCCTGGGCTAGTCCCTAAGTGAGCTCCCAGCCAGTGTCCTGGAAGCCCTGGCCTGAAGGCTGCTTGTGCAGCCTGGAGGCAGTGGAAGAAGATCCCCAAGCACTAGGGCATTGATCGGCATTGAAATGGCATCAATGCTCTCCTTAATTGATTTTGTACTTTTTAGTTGGTATATACCCCTCTCTGTCCATGTTGTCTCTCCCCAAAAAAGGCAAACTCCTTGAGGGCAGTCTCTGTCATCTCTTAGGTCTTTGTATCTTCAGCATATAGTGAATAGAGGCATCATTGATGCTGCCTATTCATCCTACTTGCATGTAGTTGTTTACATGCTGTCTCCCCTGATAGAATGGAAGCTCTTTGGGAGCCTTTGACTCTTCAGCACTTGGTCAAGTGCCTGGCACATAGTAGGCCCTTGACAAATGCTAGTGGATTGACTGTTTGCCTGGCGTAGCTTTTCAGTTGACATGGATGACTGTCTATATGGATAACTTTTTGTAGGGAAAATTAAGTGAGGCAACTTCCGGATCAGTGTAGAATACTACTTGAAGTGCATGTTGGGAGACATTATTGGGTTGAATGATTCTCCCAACTAAAAGAATTGTTCCAAACCCCATTTAAGAATTCTCACATTACCAAGGACCATAAATTCAGAATTGGAAGGGCCTTAAGAGATAACTGAGTCCAAACTTCTCATTTTGCAGAAAAGAAAACTGAGGCTAAGAGAGAGGAAGGAAGGGACTTCCCCAGTCAGAAAGTGGCTGAGTCAGGCTCCAGACCAAGTTTACCTCTTACCACTGTGCACCACTTTGCCTCAATTCATCCAGAGCAAACCTGGGTAAGTCACTGACAAGTCTCCCTGATACTGCTCTAGAAAAAGAAGTCTAGCTTGGAAGCAGAGCATGGAGCTGTCCATCCAGCCAGGGCACCTCCTGATGTAGATGCGCAGGAAGCTGGGAGGTTTCAAGAGGAACATAAAGCATTTGCAAAGGTCCTCAACGTCCTGGCCAAGAAGACTTTCAGATCCATCCTCAAAGATCAGTAGGTGTCTGGGAGGAGAGCCAGGTTTAATATGCCACTTGTAGGTTGTTCTGATGGCTTCTGGCCCCTTAAAAACAATTTCTGGGAAAGGCTGGTGACCCTGATCCACCCTCTGAAAACTTTGCTGTTAGCCACAGGCTTTTAAGCAAGAACGATTATAAGCAAACTGAGCCAACAGTTCCCCCTGGAGAAAGCTGATTAGGCAGAGGCAGGAGGGAGCGACTCAAGAGGCAGTGATGGGGATGTTTTCATGTTAGATCCATCGCCTTTCTGGGTTGAGGTTTTTCTTCCAGCTCCTGCCACATGGGAGAGAGCGAGTAGGGAGTCTCAGTACCAGGGAGGGCAGCGAGCTTTGCAAGAAGCCTCAATGTGTCGGAAAGATACTTTCCATTAATTGGCCCCAATGCACCGAGCGGACCACCTGTGGCAGACATGGAGCTAGCAGACCTGGCGCTGAGACAGATGCTGCCTGGCCCCCTCTGATGCCGTGAGAATCCTTGATGTGCAGGAAGAACCACTGGGGAAAGTTTCCATCTTCAACTTTAATTCACGTTAAGTTCCTCGAAAAGAGCAGGGATTGGTTAGGAAGGTACCGACTTGTATGTAGGAATTTTTTTTTCTTAGTAAGTTACTCTGAATGCAATATCTATGCAATGTAAGGGTGTATTTGCATTTATAGCTATATGAATATTTTTGGCTATTTATGGCTATATGAATATTTCCTTTAATTCAGTTTTTCTTAGTATTCAGACCTGGAGAAGACCTCAGAGAGCGTCAGATTTATATATCAGGAAGTTGAGGTCCAGGGTAGAGAAATGACTTATTTGAGGAGACTCAATTTGCAAATAGAAAAGCCAGGATCCAAGTTCACCAAAGCTTTCCCTCCCCCCTCCCCAACTGAATCATGCTACCCTATGGATTTCTGATTTGAAAAAAAAACAAAACAAGGAAAGTGTAACTGTGTCTAAACGAATGCATGAAAAAAGCATGTATTAAGCACTGACCTTTCTAACCACTAGGGAGACATAGAAAAGGCAGACTGTTCCCATACTCCTGGAGCTCCCATTCTAATGGGGATGACCATACGCATAGGACCAATCAAACAAAGCAGCTGTGTAGACCTCCCAATTCATAGTGTGAGGGTATTAGGCCCAAACCCTCCTGTAGAAGCATGCACAGGTAGGGAGAACAGTGATTTGGATCCTGGTGGGAAGCAGGATAGGAAATCTCTCACACCACCAGCCTTACTGCTCCTGGGCTCATTTCGAGACAAATCTCTGTCAAAACTTCAAGTTTTTAAATGGAGCTCTAGCAAAAGGATTCCTTTCAGCTCCCAAAATGCAACTTTGAGCTTTGGCAAGTGGAATCTCCAGAATAATTACAGCTATAGATAGTCTTTGAATCGGTGATTGGATAATTTTGATGAATTCTGTGATAGTGATTCTGTTATTTGATAGACCCCAGGCTCCTGAACCAGGAATGCAACAGGAAATAAAAGGAATTTTTGGACTGTAATTTATTTTTTATAATGAATTAAAGTATTTTTGGTTTTCAACATTCACTTCCATAAAATTTTGAGTTTTAAATTTTCTCCCCCTCCCTCACCTCCCCCAGATGGCATGCAATCTGATGTAGGCTCTACTTATACAGTCATATTAAGCATATTTTCCACATTAGTCATGATGTAAAGAAGAACTAGAACTAAAGGGAGGAACCACGAGAAAGAAGAAACAAAACCAAACCACAAAAGAAGAGCAAATAGTCTGTTTCCATCTGCATTCTGACCCCATAGTTCTTTGGATGTGGATAGCATTTTCCATCATGAGTCTTTTGGAGTTGTCTTAGTTCCTTGTGTTGCTGAGAAGAGCTGAGTCTATCAAAGTCAGTCATTGAACAGTGTGGTTGTTGCTATGTACAACATTCTCCTTGTTCTGCTCATTTCACTTAGCATCAGTTCATTATAAGTCTTTCTGGGTTTTTCTGAAGTTTTGGACTCTAACTAAGATTTTAGACTGAGAGGCTTTGAGCAACCCCTGGGGAAAAGGAGTTGTTTTTTTTTTAAAGGTTATATTTTAAAACTACTTACTAGCTGACTGGTATGGCTGCCTTGGGTCTGTAACAAAGAAGAGCTGATGTTATTCCTGGGGCTAGAAACAAAAGAGCTGTTGGATTCCTGATGGGGAAGAAGTTGCCTCATAGGTGAAGACCCACTGAAGATATCAGAGAGTGATTTCAGAGAAGCCTTAAAGGTGACAGCAGAAAGCATCAGCATCTCCATTAAGATGCCCCACGGTGCAGCCCCAGAGTGCATTGGTGGCTTGGCAGTAATGGAAGGTATGTGCCAGCCTTGCATGTTCAGTGACCAGACAGGTCGTCCATGTGTATACCCTTCCATGTATCTTCTGGCAGACCTAGTAGAAGTCCATACAACAGCAAGGATTTACAAGTGATGGTTTTGAGTGGATGTCAGCCCATGAAGCATGTCTTGAGGCACGCATGACCTGTGTTCTGGGAACCCATCAGTAAGGCAGTATCTGGATGGTGCACAAGCATTTTTAATTCAATTATTTTGAGAAGGGATAGTATTCATAGCCATGAGATTTCAGAGGTAGAAGTCATCTCATCCTACCTCCTAACCCACTATGAGGCATACCTCATGGTTAGCCAGCCAACAGTGTGGCACAAAAGAAAGATTTCTAGACTATAGTCCCAGGAGCTGAGTTCAAATCTTGGCTATCACCTTGGATGTTTTCTTAGTGGTACGATGAGGGAGAAGAACTATTTTCTAGCTCTCCTTCTATAATTCTGTGGACAATCTATAAAAGTTTTGACCACAGAGCAAGGAGAGAAATGGGGTTGTCTGAGAGTGGGGAGTCTCTCCTGCCCCCAACTTTCAATAAGCTCTGAAGGCCCTCCTACTTGGCTTGTGGATATATTACCCAGAATATCACTAGCCTTGGAAAAGGGTTTGTGGGCAGAAGAACCAAGAAGGAAGGCAAATGGGATGGAGAGAAAATGCTATTGCAAGTGGAAAGACACCTGTGAGACATACTTGGGAGCAGCTGATACAAGCCAAGAGTATCAGCCAGAGGGTCAGGACTGCCCTGTGCTTGGCACCAGCCAGAGGAGCAGAGCTAGGGATCCACAGCTCTGGGAGGAGAAGAGTAACTTCTCAAGGGCCCCTCCTTGCTCACAGGCTGGATCTATGATGGGGGATAGTGGTTCTAAGCCCCCCACACTCACTTCCTTTTCCAGTGGTCTGGCCCACTCAGGTTCAAGGTTTTCTTTGCCCCTCCTGCCCCAGGGTTCCAGGTATCTCACTGAGCATAGGGCTCAGCCATGGATCCTCCAGGAGGAGGGAGAGCTCCCCAGTGTCAGAGGCTGCTGAGAGGTCAAGGAGCATGAAGCCTGAGAAAAGGCCACTGGATTGGGCCACTAAGAGACCAATGGTCCCAATGGAGAGAGCAGTTTTGGCAGAAGGAAGAGGCCACTAGAGATTCCAAAGAGAGGGGAAGAGGGGAGAGGAAGCTGAAGCAGCCCGTGGAAGCTGGGCCCCACATTACTGGCATCGGCCCAGGCCTCCAGCCTGTCCAGGTCCTTCTGGACCCTCACTCTGTCATTCAAGGAGTCAGTTGTCCCTCCCATCATGAGGTCACTGGCACAGGTGATGACCCTGCCATTGGAGCCTTCATCCAAGGCTGCCCAGTCTGTCCCCAACCCATCTTAGTGTGCGGCTGCACCTAGATTGGTGCATCCGTGCTCTTGACCTACCAGATCTGCAGCACTCTCTTAAATATCCACTTCATCACTTTGTCAAGAAAGGCACTGGGTCAACTCTGACTGCCTTAGGGGATGGAATGCCTGTATCCTTGCTGGGCCTGCTCAATTCTCCCTTTGAAGGGGATGCTGGGAACAGTTAGAAAGAGAATTGGCTTTACCCACGATGGGCCATAGTCCCAAGTCACTGTCTCACTTACGTGGTCCAGGTGGACTGGAGGATACTGGAGACACCAGCCGTTCATTGCCCCTCACTGAACAGACCCTGAGGATGCTGAGGTTCATGACCCACTTCCTACAGGAGGCTCTGTATCCCTCTCCTCCCCACCCCAGCTGCTCATGTCTTCCCTTCTTTTTTCTTTCTTTCTTTCTTTCTTTCTTTCTTTCTTTCTTTCTTTCTTT
>NW_020952400.1:973322-993866 GCF_900497805.2 Vombatus ursinus
TTCTTTCTTTCTTTCTTTCTTTCTTTCTTTCTTTCTTTCTTTCTTTCGAGGCAATCAGAGTTAAGTGACTTGCCCAGGGTCACACAGCTAGTAAGTGTCAAGTGTTTGAGGCCGGATTTGAACTCAAGTCCTCCTGACTCCAATGCTGGAGCTCTATCCGTTGTGCCAGCTAGCTGCCCCACATGTCTTCCCTTCTCAAGTGACCTTCCATCTCCCCTGCGTATATCTTGTAGGTACCCCATTATTTACCTCTTGTCTCCCCCTCTTAGACTGTGAGTTCCTTGAGGGTGGAGGGTTGTTGCCTTTCTCTGTCTCCCTTCCACAGGCATAGTAGGGCTTAATCAATGCTTGTTGATTGACTGAGTCCTTGTGAGGGAAAAAAATGTGGCCAAGGAAAAACATGGAGGAAACAACAACTTCTGAGGAGGAACAGGGTCAAAAGAGAGAATAGAATAAAGGGGGGGTAGGATAGGATGAAGGGAAATAGGCTTAGTTTTCCACAACAGGACTACTATGGAAGTAGTAGTTTTGCATGACGACACATGGGTTTTGCATGACTTCACATCTATAACCTGTATCAAGATGCTTTCCTTTTCAATGAGGGTGGGTGGAGAGGGATGAAGGGAGAAAATTTGTAACCTAAAGTTTTAAAAACACATGTTAAAAATTAAAAAAATTAATAAAATAAAATAAAATAAAATGCAAAGATAAAAAAAAAGAAATAACAAAGCCAGGATTCAACCTTGGCTCTTCTGACTAAATTCCTGTTTCTTTGCCTGCACCCATTGGATAGATGGTGGGACAAGGGTCAAGAGGAGAGGGCTCCAGACAAATGCCTGGAGGAAACCCATGCTTAAGGGATGGGACACAGATGGTTCTGAAGGGAGGTGAGGAGGGTTTGGAAGAAAGGGTTGGGGGAGAGCAGCTTCACAGAGACAAAGGGAATGGTGAGTGTCTAGCAGGAGGGGAAGGTACACAGCATGAAGAGCTCAGATGCGAAGGCAAGAAGGATGAGGACTGGGAAAGTCTCCCCATTTTGGTGAGCTAAGAGATCATGAGTAACCAGGGAGAAGCTGTTCCTGCTGGGTGGTCAGCTCTAAGCCAGACTGCAGAGGGCTGAAGGTGAGGGAGAGATGAGGAGGTGGACGCACCAAAGGAGGATAGATGTTTTATCCCAGGAGTTTGTCTGTGGAAGACAGGAGAACTATGGATGAGAGGTTCTGGGTATGGCAAAGTCTTTAAAAGGTGAGGAAGACCTAGACATGTTTGAAGGTAGCAGAATAGAAAGTCATTGAGGAGGAAGTGAAGATTAGGGAAACTGAGGGAATGAGATAAGGGACTGGCTCTAGAAGGAAATAGAAAGGGACAGGATCCAGGGTAAAATTTAAATGGTTGGTCTTGCTGAGGAGAAGGGCCATTTCATCCTCTGAGCCTGGGGCCACGGAGGAGAGAGTGGGGGATCATGGGAAAGGGTTTTGAGGTAGAGAACAGAAGATAAGAGGAAGATCACAGTGAATGGCAGCATAGGGGAGATGTCATAAAGAGCCAACTAGGAAAGTCTAAATGAAGAATTGTCTTGCATACATTTTCAAACTGTTCCTCTGTGCTGCTTTGTCTTGGGTAACACAAACATGAGGAAGGATGTATATTATATGATAAAATTCCACCCCTTGTATCTTAACCAGGGGCAACATCATCTCTACTGAATCACACCAACAAAAGACCTTCCAAATTAGTGTGAAAAGGCCTTGACAAATTTCAATGTCTCTCATGAGCCATTAAAGTGAGTCACCCAGGCAGAGGGTTGGCTGAGGAAACTTGGTCATGCCCTAGGGTCATCTGTAAAAGATCAAGCTAGTTCAGACTGGGGATTGTGTGAGTGTTTGGTGGTGGAATGGAGAGGGAGTCACCTCTGTGAAGGAATTGATTAGGAGGTGAAGGAGAAAGCATGCCAGCGTAAGGAGGACCTCTTCCTGTCAGCACCCTAGCAGAGGCAATGTCAAGGACATGATAGAGACACAGGCATCTGGGGTTAGAGTTTAGGTCTATGCATAGATCCAGACTCCACAAGAACCCTACACAAAGTGAAGCCCTCCACAAAGGGAAGAAAAGTACTTGTGGTAGCCAGGAGCATCTGCTCTCTACGCTTGAGGCCACTTTCCCCTGACCTCTGTTATATAGTTGTGGGAGAGTGTCACAGACTTGAGGGACAGGATGGCTTGTCACAACTGTTTCTATTATAACACCTTCATAAATACTCTTTCCTAAAAGCTAATTGTGTGACTGACTTTAAATGATAACAACTGACAATCTTGGGGGGTCACACTGGTGGGGGCTTGTGACCTATATTACATTAGGAAGCTGATCCTCCACTCCTCAGAGCTAGCCATGGGATCCTGCCAAAGGATGTAGCAGTGTCATGCTTAGGGGACTTAACTCATCTGTGGGAGTGGGAGCTGGTACAGTCAGTATTTAGTAAGGGTTAGGGTTAGTTACTTAACTTGCTGTACCTCAGAGAATGTTGAGGTCTCTTAAAGCCTCTCTTTGATGCTTCTCCCCTCTCCAAGTATCCTTCCACCTGCCTCCCCTGCCAAGCTTCCTGAAAATGTCTGCACTTGCCCCCCCCCCACTTCTTCACTGCCCCCTCTCTGGCTTGCACCCAGACCATTCTGCAGAGATTGCTGTCCTAGCATGCCCTGTGGGCTGGACCCAGTGTTTCCTGGGTCATATTGTGGAGCTGGCCCTGAGGCTGGGTCCTGAATGGGATCCTCCCCATTCCCCAGGGACACCCCAGCCAGGCTTCATCCCACCTCTGCTTAAAAGCTCTCAGAGGGTCAATAGGATTAGCCCCTCCTGGGATGCTCCCCTAATGGACCTGGAAGGATGTATCTTACCCTGATTAAAATCATTCTGAACTGCCTCCCAAGCTGAAGAGTGCCCAGTACAGACAGCCATCCCCTTCAACAGAGGCAAAGTTGTCCCTTTGTAGAAACTGGAATTTGTCTCTTCCCTGGCCAAGATGCTGATTCAGCAGCACATCACTGGGGGAATGAGATTCCAATAAGTGTGGCCAGCCCCTAGTCACGCTGTCCCAAATTCCTCCTGTCATATATCTGCTTGAAAAGATGGAGCTGCCGGCCAACCACCCCCAGTGCCTGGTATGAGGCTGAGACAGACCCCCCCTCAATCTCCTCCCCCCAATTTCCTCTTCCTCTCCCCCCCCTCGTGATTCCTATTAGTGACTCTGGGAGGCACCACCTCAGGAAGGCCACCAGGTCATTAGCTCCCAGAAGCAAGAGGATAAATGCTTTGTCATAAGTCACTTTGGCTCTCTAGAGAGAAAACAGAGCAAGACAAACCATTCCTGACCTTCTTTTGAAAGACAAAGCCTTTTTGAAAAATGGAAATAAATCTATAAATGACTAAAGCCGGATTTGACTGGAAGTATGCGGAATTAGAATGTGGATGTAGAAGAAAAGCGAGAGGCTGGGTTATCAACACTATGCAGAGGGGAGCAATGGATGCTAATGCCCCAGGCCTGGGTGCCTTTCCCATCAGATTAGTGGCCACGCCAGTCTGCAGGGCCCCAGCATCATCAGGCTGCTGCCTGCCACACTAAGAGAGGGGGTGTTGCAGCCTCCTTTGTCAGGGACATCTCGGCAACCTCCTCCCCAGGGCTCCCATTGGCTGGGGCCAGAGGAGGCAGGCAAGGGGACAAGCGTCAGGGAAGGCTGGAGAAGAGGACAGGGAGCAGACCACCCAGCAAGGTCATGGCAGGAGGAGCCTGCTGACTCAGCAGCTGTGGGAGCGTGAGACAGCAAGCCAGGAGGAGCAGCAAAGCCACAGCCTGGCCGCCTTTCCCAAGGTCCTGCAGTCCAGAGGGAGAGGCCACTGGGAAGAGAACAAGTCTTGGAGGCCGCCAGCCAAGACTCAGCTGTCCTTGTCCCAGCAGGAGGGGATGTATCTGACCTCCTGGGGTGGGCTGGTCAGAGGTGCTGGCTGGCGCTGAGCTTGCTGGGAAAGGACAGTGCAGAGGTGGGGTGGGGAGCCTCCCCCAGTATCCCCTGCAGGTCACAGACAAGCTTCAAGGAGGGTAGCATTGGAGAAGGGGGAGAGGATGGTAAGTCTGGAGAAGAGACCTAGGGGCGGGGGTGGGGTGCTTACAAACAGCCGGTTCAGTCAATTCAACCTTTCTTAAGCGCATACAAGGAAACAGTCGAGCTACAAAGACAAAGTGGAAATCATTCTCCCTCCCCCACCTCATCTTCCTGGATCCTTCATCCTCCCAGTGTGATCTCACAAGAGACTGTCGAGTATCCACTGGGGGTGCTGGCATGCCCTTCAACTGGAACCAGGAGATGGGGAATTGGTCCCTTTTCTGTAGAGTTCCTGGGTGTTTGGGGGGGTCCCTTCTGCATGACATTTTTTCCCCCAACTGCTTAGGCAGTTGGTGGTGCAATGGAGAGATCGCTGGACCTGAAGTCAGCAAGACCTGAGTTCAAATCTGGCCTCAGACACCTGGACAGCCTCAGCAGTCTACAAGCAGAGTCCAGAGACCACTTATCAGGGATGCCACAGCCTGAGAGTAGGAGGCTCTTCCAACCCTTCGGTTCTGTGATTCTTTAAAATCAGATCCCCTGAAACCCAAGGCAGAGCCTGACCAACTTCATTCTGGATGGCAGGAAACAAGCATTTCTATAGCAGCTACTATGTGCCAGGCCTGTGCCAAGGGCTTTACAGTCATGACCTCACTTGATTCTCACAACAACCGTGGGAGGTGGGTGCTGTTATTATCCTCACTTTATAGATAAGGAAACTGAGGCAGACAGAGGTTGAGTGACTTGCCCAGGGTCACACAGCTAGGAAGTATCTGAGGCAGGACTTGAACTCAAGGTCTTCCTGACTCCGGGCCCAGAACTCTCACCATGACACCACCAAGTTGCTTCACCATGTTGTGCCCCATCTCCTCCGCTCCATAAATTCCAGTGGCCTTCTATTATCCCTCAGGAATAAAACCAAAATTCACCTCTTTTAAAGTCTTTCACAATCCGGACCCTTTGTGCCTAGCCTGACTTCTCACACTTGACTCCCCAAATTCTACCCGGCAGTGCCATTGGCCTCTTGCCCTGGCCATCCTCCAGCCTGGGATACTCATCTCCCCTTGGCTTCCCAGATTCCTTCAAGACAAATCAAGTCTCCTCCCATTTGAGATGTCCTTCTGCCACTGCTGGTAGGTCTTGTATATACTGATTGATGGATGGACTTGTCTGTCTGGTCAGGTTGTGAACTCCTTGTGGGCAGGGCTATGCATTCTCAGTACTCAGCTCAGTGCCAGATACATAGGAGGCACCTAATCAATGTTTATTTGTTGACTGATATGTGAACTGATGCTGAGTGAAGTAGGCAGAATGAGGAAAAAAGCCCCCTCAGGGCTGTTATGACAATCAAATGAGGTAATAATTGTAAAGTGCTTAGCGCAGGGCCTGGCACATAGTAGGTGCTATATAAATAATAACCTCCCAGGGTTGTGGTGAGGATCAATTGAGAAATATTTGTAAAGCACTTGGTGGCGTGCCTGGCACATAGTAGGCATCATGTAAATGCTAGCTCTGATCCTGATGATGATAGGTTCCGATTGGTTCTGATCTAAGGGTCATCTCAAACTTAAAGTCTGGGCTGGTGCAGATGATGTGGCCACCATTGCAAGGCTGTGGGGTCAGTGGTGAGTTAGGGTTAGGGTTAGCACTAGGTTAGGTTATTTCAATTATTTCATCCTCCAGTCCCAGTTCTCAGCCTGGCCCACCCAAGTCTCCATGGCCTCTGTTCCCCATCATCATCTTCTCTGTCTTGTCTTCTTTTATTTTAGATGTTGGGATGTTTCCAGTTCCTTTAAATGATGGCATTAGTTTGGTAAATGCTCGTGCAGGTGCGTCCTTGATGTGGCCAGTTTGCTCAGATCTCTGGTTCTCATCACGGCTCTCCTGATGTCACATTTAAATGTAAAAGATAAACAAACTTAAAAACAAACCCCAGCAAAGCTGAGCTTCTCCAGCCCAGAGGGAGACATCAGACCTACGTTCACTTGGAAGAGAGAGGGGAAAAGGGTTGAAGGGAGATGCAGAATCTCCACCTTCAGTCTGCCTTCCCCACAGCTCGCAGCTCGGCATGACTTGTGTGTGATCCACTCTCGCTTCTGGGTCTGGTGTCTGGTGATGGCGACCTTCCCCTGCAGCTCCTCTGCCACTCCCACTATGGGCACCTTCATTTTGCTGCATCCTCCTTCTCCCTAACGTGCCAGTGGACACAAAGGGCAAATTCACCAGGCTGTTTTAGACCTCTCTCTGCTCCAGAGGCAAGGACAAGCCTTGCTGGAGGCCAGAGGGCAGGAATTGAAGAGGATGCTGGGAGATTTCTGCCCCAGAGAAGTGCACATCCTTCTCTAGCATCGGGATTTCACCAGCAAAGGCGTGGCCAGGACCGTCCAGCCGTGTCATCCCTCAAGACCTGGGCTGGTGCTTAGAGATGCTCTGGTTCAATCCTGAACCTTTACAGATGTGAAAATTGATAGCCAGGGATGCTAAGTGAGTTGGGGGAGCCCACACAGCACTGCCGAAGGCCAGTCCCCAGGGTAGGACTCAGGGCTGGGCCGAGGGAAAAGGCACCTCTGCGCCTCCTCGTTGGGCTGGGCTTAGCAGGCTTCCCAGCCCTCGGCGGCCTCTGCTCTCTGACAGCAGATGGATGGCTTCATCCTCAGCCTCCCTGTTCATCATGTGTCATGTCGGAGCCCCTGTGATGTGACAGCAGCCTCTGGTGTGGGAAGTCGGGAGGCAGAAGAGCAGGCAGGGAAATGAAATAACTTCTCCCCCTCAGGACTGCCTTCATTCAGCTCCTCCAAACAGAGAGGGGAGGGGCCCACGCTAGCTGTGAAAGCCGGGTAGGTCGGAAGCAGCAAGAAAAGAAAAATGAGAGGGCTTCGTGACCAGCTTTGCCTGCCCGCCTGTCCGCTTTGTGCAAAGCGGCTGGAAACAACACCAGCCTCGGCTGAATCCAGACCGGCTTCTCCCCCTTTCCCCCAAATGGGGAGAATCTGCTGGTGATGGCTCCGCCCCGAATGGGAGCAATCTCAAGGGAAGATCACCCTCCTGGGTGATTCCTGGGGTGCAGGGGTGGCCCAGGGAGAGGCCTTGCTCACACCCTATCCCCTCCCCAGCCTCATGGGGCATTTCATTTGTGACTCACTGAGGCTCCGAATGGATGAAAGAGCAACCCTTCAGTTCTTCCTTTGTGCCAAGCTCCTTGGGGGCACAAATAGAGAAAAGCTGCAGCCCCTGCCCTCAGGGAGCTCACATTAGCTAACACCTGGAGCTCCCACAGCATAGGGGGACAGGGTGGAAGGCAACAGGTGAAAGGAAGGGCAACTATAGGGCTGATGGAATCAATGAACATCGACTAGCTTTTACAAAGGGATAGTTATCGACAAGGCACAGTCTGGACCCAAGTACAATAGCGTCCTGCCTTTCCAAAGTCTGCCATGCATCATCCTGAATACTTAACAGAGTCTGGGGAGAGGGGGCTCACACTGAGAGGGCTCTCCTGTGGCCAAAGGGCAGACCCCAGCCTCCTTTTGTGGAGTCCTTAAGAAGCCCCCTTTAGTGTGTGTAGATTGGTGCTGGGCACCAAGAGTCAGGGATGGTGTCTTTTGGAGCCCTGATGCTGTCTTTCCTTGTGTGTCCAATTTATCCTTCTATGACTGGGTCATTGCCACCATCACCAGTCGAGTGTCCGTGTCCTGTGTCCCTTACATGAGAGTGGGCAGGAACAGGGATGGTACAGAGACTTTCTTCTCCCCCTTCAAGAGATTCTCTCTTATTGAGATCTGCTCTGCTCCTGGTGGGAGGCCAGGCTGCTCTGGGAAGCCTGAGGTCTGGCTTTCCAACTGCCTCACCAGCCAAGCCCCTGCCCCAAGTCCCTCCCCCCACAACTGTTTCTCTTCAGCCAACCCCACGTGCTTCCTGTATAGAATCTTCTCATTTCACCCCATGGCTCCATGCATTTCACTCAATCCAAATTAAAGATCTTTGTCTAAGTCTACCTTATGCCTTTAATGGATTGATCAGTTCACTAGAGTGTCCAGGAATTGTTTATACCTGGTTTATAACCTCCAATGATTCCTTTCCTTGCACAATCAAAGACATATTTGGGGGCAGAGTTAGTATTTTAATTAGGGATATGGGTATTGATTGATTCATTTGATGAATCTGGCTTTATGTGTTGATTGGAGTGAGTGGGTTCCCACCCTTGCCCACACTTTTTCTCATGGGAGTCTTATAGTAGCCCCCAACAGATATTTTAGGCCCATTTTAAAGATATGGAACTGAGGTTCAGACAGATTAACCCATTTGCCCAAAGCCAAGAGCTCTACCCACCATGCCACCCTTCCTCTTTGATACACAATTGTCCATGATGAGGACAGCATAGAGGAGAAACCAAGACAGCCTTTGGTCCTTGCTGTGAGCAGCAGGGAGCTTTTCATGGACAGTGGGTCCCCCTCAGGGGGAAGCACGGGTGTGCCCGGCCTGGGAGGGGGCTGGTTTATGTCTGCAGCAGCCCCTCAGCTTTCCGGGAACTGAGGATCTGTGGGTTCACAGTGAGGCGTGAGGCTGCCCTATGACTGGGCTTCTCCCCTCAATGGAGCTGTCCGCATCAGGACTGAATGGCAGTAACCACACTACATTTATAGAGCCTTTAAGATTTGCTAAAACACTTCACGTATTATCCCATTTGATTTTCACAGCGACTTGGGGAAGTAGAGGCTGTTATCCCTATTTTGCAGATGAGGAAACTGAGGCAGGCAGAAGGTAAGTAACTAGTACAGGGTTCCACAGCTAGGACATGTCCGAGGCTGGATTTGAGGTCAGGTGTTCCTGCACTGTTCGCTCCGTTGTCCATGTATGTGTCTAGCCAGCCTATGACAGCCACAAGCCCTTTGGTCTTCCTTCTTCTAGGTGCTGTGTTCATTCTCTCTACCCTCATGCTCATGATGTCCTGGTCTCGGTGTCTGAGGGCACAGCTTCTTTCCCTTCCCAAGGAGGGGTGCCAGATGCCAGGCCATCTGTGGGTGCCAGGGGTGCCCTGTGCCTGGCCCTGGGCAGCCAGCCTCTCTTTGCAGGGGACAGAAGTGGTTATACAGTCTCCTGGCTGAGCCTGGAGGAAGAGAAGGTGGCAGGTTTGGACTAGCCTGGCCCCACCAGGGAAAAGGGGGCTGAAGCTGGTGCCAGCAAGTGCAACTTTGGAAGCTAGGCTGGGATAGACAAAGCCCCTGCTCCTCAGGGCTTCCTGGCTCTTGGTTTCTCATTGAGGGGCTGCCATGGAGAACAGGTATTGGAAATGTTCTGCTTGGGCCTGGACAGAACGAGGGCAGAAGGAGGGGGGAGGTACAGACAGGCAGCTTTGAGTTCTCTGAAGGGACATGTTCTAAGTAAGAACAGACTGGGCTGCCTCCGGGAGTGGTGAGCTCCCCATCTCTACAGCTCTCACCAAGCAGAGGCTGCTGGAACCCTTCAGGGGGTGGTGTGGACAAGATGCTTGTTCACCCTGGGGCTGGGCCTGGGAGCCCCCTTGTCCAGCTCTGACACTCTGTGAGTCAGTGTTGAGGGCTCCGCCCACCCTGGCCCTCGCACTGATCCAGCTGGGCTTTGGGTTGGCAGTAAGGCCTCCTGGCCAATGGTGCTTGTGGCCTGCCCTTGCTGGGTGAGCAGGCCAGAGGCAGGGAGATGATGGAGGGGGAGCACTCAGGACATACTCTGAGGCCTGATGGCAGCACAGATCCTTGTTCTAGCAAGGAGCAGCTTTCAGAAGGAGGCAGGGGGATTAGGGTTGGAACGACCCAGGCTGGAAAACAAGAGCAAACACCAGCAGTAGCTGGTGGCCAGAGTTTGTGTCCAGAGCAGATGAAGGCCCAGCTGGCCTCTGGGAGTCAGAGGTCATCTGTGTGTTCAGCTCCCAAGGCAGGAGGGCTTGACCGCAGTGATAGCAACGTGCCCAATTTACAACTCTGGGAAGGACAAATCTCTCTCTTTCTACACTAGCTTGGAATGCCTTCCCTTTACCTCCATGTGTATGGCCCCAGACCTAGTGGGCATCTTGATCCCTGAGCACTCTTCTGAGCTGCAGCCCTGCAGTGCCTTAGGGCACCACAGTGGATGGAGAGCTGCACATAGACTTAAGAAGACCTGAGCTTGAATCCTGACTCAGTTGTCTCCTAACTGTGTGACCCTGGGCAAGTCACTCAACCTCAGTTTCCTCATCTCTAAAAAGTGGATAATAATTGCTCTTACCTCTCAGGGTTTGTGTGAAGATCACATGTGATAGTATGTTAAAATGCTTACAAAACCTCAAAGGGCCGTGGAATTGTCAGTTGTCACATCTCATAAGCGTCTCAAATCCCAAATGGGCAAAACAGAATTCATTGTCTTCTCACCAACCCTGAGTCTCTTCTGAGCTCCCCAGTTTGAGATGGAGCATCAGCACCCTTCTGGTCAGCCACCTCCCCCCCCGACCTCGGAGGAACTCAGCAGGCAACAGACGGGCATCTATTAAACACCCATTGTGTGTCTGTCAGACAAGGGCAGCTAGCTGGTGCAGTGGATAGAGCCTGGAGTCTCTGCTTGAGTTCAAATCCGGCCCGGCTATGTGATCCTGGGCAAGTCACTTCACCCTGTTTGCCTCAGTTTCCTCATCTGTAAAATGAGCTGGAGAAGGAAATGGCCGATCACTCCAGTATCTCTGCCAAGAAAACCCCAAATGGAGTCACCGAGAGTCAGAGAGAACTGAAAAAATGACAAACAACAGATACCCCAGACACTGAACTCCACCAGCAGCAGTAGCAGCAGCAGTGACTCACAGCTCTGGGTTCCCAGACCTCCTTTCTCCCCCTGTATCTCACTTTGCGCATGCTGTTTCCCATAGTTGCAGCTCTCTGGGGCTCTCCAGGGTCCAATGCTTCTGATTCCATAGTCCTACACTTCCTGTGCCAGGGGCTATGTCCCTGCAAGCTGCCTTCTCCAGCTGACTTGCCCATAGCGTGTTGGGTTCTTGTTTTTCCTCACTGTGTGCGTTCACCTCTGCTCTCAGCCAGATGCCCCGAATCCCCCTGGCTCAGTCTCCTGGGCAGTATGGTCAGTGTGAGGGGGTGGTGCAGTCCTCTCTCTGGGCTCAATCACTCCCACTCTTCTGCCCTCTGGGAGAGGCATGAGGCCCTGCCCACTCAAGGCACTCCAAAGCTGGGAATTCTCCACTCAGTCGGCCTGTGTGTGATGCTGAATTTGCACTGTCAAATGTAATTTTACTTTGTTTTTAAATATATGGAATGCCTGGGAATATTTTAGACAAGAAGGAATGATGCAGTAGACAAGGAGAGATTGAACACTAGAAAGAGAGAAACAGGGGAGGGTGATGGGGACAATCTGGTGAAGAAGCCAGGAGAGCTTGGGCTCATGGGCATACCCATAGGACTGGGCCTTGGCAAGGAGAGGGGCCAGCTGGGGCTAAGGTATAGGGAAGGGGAGAGTCCCAATGACTGGTCCCAGCTGAGACGAAGGGGTTGGGGAAGTGTGGGAGTGCTAGAGAGAGTCTTGCTGCTCCAAGGGGCCTCTACCCTGGGGCTCCTCCCTCTAACTGGAGGGCAGAGTAGAGAATCCTCTCTGCACCTCCATCTGAGGAGGCCATGGGAGCCAACTGGTTGCACTCCTCCAGACTTACCTGCATCGTCCTCACCAGGTGCTCCATCCCTTTTCTGTCTTCCCCCATTAGATGGTAAGCTCCTTGCTTTTCATATCTGTATCTCTGGGGCAAATGGTAGTACCTGGTACACAACACGTGTTTAATAAATGCTTTTCTGATCTCGTGAGGGTGGATTCTCAGCCTAGTCTACAAGTGTCTTCTAAACCCCCAGTATATTCACTCTGTCTCATCCCCCTGTCTTCCCATGCCTTGTTCAACCTTCCCTGGCTGCTGTGGCCTGAATCATCCATGTCTCTGGCACAGGTAGCCTGCCTGTGGATGAGTCCTATTGTCCTGATTCCATTCTGAGCTCCCTGAGGTTGGGGCCCTACCTTCACACTCTCTGGGATGCTGCAGGTGGGAGGCCTGCACATGGCACAGATGCCCAGTGAATGTCCTTTGAGCAGGAAGATATTGACAAAGAAGATGCTAACGCTTTGGGCAGCTGTTCTAAGAAACCTTGCTTCTGGGAGAAAGTGAAGAAAAAGGAAAACGTCTTTGCTCTCAATTCACGGTTTTCTGCCTCCCATCTTCCTAACAGGGGTGAACAAAGGCAGCAGTGCCCATGACTCATGCACGTTTGTGCTCTTGCAACAACATTCTGGGCACAGGGAACAAATGCAACTTCCTGGCCAAACCAAGCTCTCATAACAAAGTGAAAGCTCAGGGAGGTGATAGAAACGATGCAAAAATACTCCCAACTCCTTTCTGTTGAGTTTCTTCAAAGCACAGTCCAAAACAGCCCTTTGTTACTTTTTAGGATGACTCAGGACAAACAATCCAGGTTTCTTTGCAGAGGTGGGAAGATGAAGGTCAAGAAAATCACCATGCCTGGAATCTTCTCTGGTCCCAGCTCTTCCTGGGGTTGGTGGAGATGAAATTGTTGCTGCTGGTGACAATGGCAGTGATGTCAGGGGTCATGGTGATGGCAATGGCGATGTGGGTGACTGGAGGTAATATTGGTGATGGTGGCCATGTTAATGATGATGATGCAGGTGACTTGGGGGTGATCTGTTGGTGGTGGCCATGTTAGTGATGGTGATTTGGGTGACTTTGGAGGTGATATGACAATGGTAATTGTGTTAGAGATGATGGTGATGTGGGTGACTGGAAGAAATGTTGATGATGGCGTCATTCCAGGTGATAGTGTTGTGGGTGACTTGGAGGGGTGATATCTGTCGTGAAGGTAATGTTAGTAATGGTTTTGATGTTGGTGTCCCTAGTGGTGATGAAGGAATTAATGTGAGTTTGCATGAAAACATTAATCTGGGGTTTGAAAGGAGTGGGAACGTGCAAGCCTATGACAAGAAGGCGACCTCAGAGTCATGGGGTGGTGTCTGCTGGGATCCAGGACTAAAAACTCGATATCTCCCAATGGCCTGGCCTCTCCGAGCTGTGGGGCTGGTCAACCTTTCACTGTCCTGAGCCCTCACCAGTCCCTCTCTAGCATCTCTCATGGCTCAAGCTTGAGCTTTGACTGCACTGAAGAAGCAGAGCTCAGCTAGGTTAGTGGGCAGCTGCAATGGTCAGTCATGGATCAACAAAACAGAGCTGAGGAGAACGTGTTAACAGAGCAGGATTAGCCATGCCTCGGAAGGAAAGATTGGGGGAGGGGGAAGAAGAGGCTAATAAGGAGAGCTGGGGATCTGGAGGGATTGAACACTGGCAAAGAAGGTTGGCTGCTCCCTGTCACCCCTGAGGCCCGGATACCAGCAAAGAAGCTCAGATTTCATGAGGGATTTAGAGCAGCTATAAGGAAGATTTTCTGATGTGGAAAGTGGTTAAAGGTTACCAGGTTGTGCAGAGGGAGGCTCTAGGCCCCTTCCCCCAGAGGCCTTTAAAAGTGGGAGGGATTAGTGCCTGTCTGGGCTTGCTTAGTTTGATCCTGCGTGATTGAGGGGAAACAGGAAAGTGGCCATTGAGGGCTTACTTTAGCCCAGGTGACCCAGGTGACCTCACCGATGCTTAGCTTGGCTATAAGGAATGCCCCAGCTGCCAAAGCTTCTGGGACAGAGGGGAGTGGCCACCATTGCTAAAACCCTTCTGCCGCACCAGGACATCCAGCCAACATGGGCTTTTCATCAGTCTCAATCAATCTGAACCACAACAAAAGAGAGGACAGTCCCTCCAATCCCTCGGGGTCCTTAGGTGTGTCATGGAGAAGGAACGGGGAGAAGAGGACAGATCTAACTTCCCTGGAGGAGGAGGTGAGAGGAGGGAGAAGAAGGAGAGAGATAGAGTGACACAGATATACAGAAAGACAGTGATCGAGGAACAGGGACCGACCATCAGATGGACAGAGACAGAAAACAGAGATGGCGAGAAACAGACTGAGAGGGAAGTGAGTAGAGAGCCATGGAGAAAGAGGGAAGGGAGGGAGATGAGACAGAAAGACAAGAGACAGAGACAGAGACAGAGACAGAGGGAGACAGAAACAGAGAGATAGAGAGAGACAGAGACATGCAGGGAGAAACAGAAAGAGAGATAGCAAGAGGAGGAAGGGTGAGGAGGAGACCAGCTGTGTTCCCTTCCTGCTGCAAAGCACCACAGATGATGATGACAGACGCTTAGCATGGCATCACTGCCGTGGTCCTTTTCAGCCGGTGGTGGCACGTGGGTTGTCCATCCTGCCAACATAGGAGGTGGTGACAGAGAATTAGGGAGAGAATCTGCCCTGATCCCCGCCTGTCACCACCAGTAGAGAAATCCGCAGGGCCCACCAAGCAGAGACTCGTTGAGCTGCACCAGCATTCACCAGCTGCTCCTCCAATAATATGATTGTGTGGTGAGAGTTCCAACAATCCTCTGATCCAGCTGCCAGGCCAAATCCCAGGTCATCATTAAGCCCTTGCTCCTGGGTCTGGCTCTTGAGGAGTGTATAATAATAATAATAACAATAATAGCTAACATTTACACATTACCTACTGTGTGCCAGGCAGTGTTAAACACTTTTTATATGCAGTATTTCACTTGATCCTCAAAATAACCCTGGAGGGAAGGAGCTGTTATTATTCCCATTTTGCAGATGAGGAAACTGAGGCAAATGGAGATTCAGTGACTTGCCCAGGGTCACATAGTTAGTAAATGTCTGAGGTTGGAACTGAACTCAGGTCTTCCTGACCCCAGGCCCAGAGCTCTACCCACTGAGTGACCCAGATGCCCTATAATTGGACACATGGAGAATATCCATTTTGACAAATTATTATAAACACCTCCTGGGAGCAGGGCAATGCTCTTGGCCTCACAGACTGGAGAAGCTGCAGAACAACTGTAGGACCAGCAAGGTCTCTCTAGGGCTTCCCGTACAATGTAGTGTGTATGTGTCAGTGAGTATGTGTGTATGTTATGTGTGTACGTGAGTGTGTGCACGTACGTGTATGTGAATGCGTGCACATGTGTGTACATGTGAGCGCAAGCATGTGAGTAGGTGTGCATTGGGCATGCCTGTGTGTGTGAGTGTATGTGAGTGTGTGTGCGTATGCGTATGAGTGTGTGCACGAGTGTCTGCATATATGTGTGTGAGTATGTGTGCATTGCACATGTCTGGGCATTTGTGTGCATGTGTGTGAGTGTATGCAAATATGTGTGAATTACTGTGTTCATGTGTGTGCATGTGAGTCTGACTGCATGTTAGTGCATGTGAGTGTGTGCACACATATGTGTGCACATGGAAGTTCAAGTGTGAGTACGTGTGCATTGCACATGCCTGTGTGCATGTGTGTGATTGTGTATACATGTGAGTGTGTGCATGCATGTGCATGTGAATGTGTGAGTGCATGCACATGTGTGTGTGTGTGCATGCATGTGAGTGTAAGTGTACAAGTATGTGTCACACATATGCGTGAGTATATGAGAGTGTGCGCATGCGTGTGTAAGTGCAAGTGTGTGTGTGTATTACATGTGCCTGTGAGCTCATGTGTGTGTGTGTAAGTGTATGTGATCCTAAGTGACTAGGAGGGAGCATTTATCACCTGGGGGAGTGGCTTGTGAGGTGCTGGGGGCCAGGGGGCAGCAGTTGTGGGGTCAGAGAATGGCCACAGTCTTCTTGAAATAAAGCAGAGGAGTGGAAGCCAGGCAGGCCCAGTGAGGAGGGGCTGATGGGAGGGTGGGAGCTTCAGGGCCTGCAGAGATAGCCATGTTGTGTCCTATAAAAAAGAGAAGACACTCAAGAGTTGAATAGAAGAGTGGCCTGGTCACAATTGTCCATTAGGAAGGTTATTTGGGTGGTTGAGTGAAGGTGGTTTGTGGTGAGCACGCACATGTATGAATGTGAATGCTTGCGTATTTGTGTGCATGAGTGTGTATATATGTGTATTTGTGTGTGAATGTGTATGTGTGTGTGTATGTGTATACGCATGTGTGAATGTGTGTGTGTGCATGTTTGTATCAGCGTGTGCATGTGTGTGAGTGTGTGTATGTGTGAGTGAGTGTGAATGTATGTGGCTGTGTGTGTAGATGGAAAATGCAACAATGAGATCAATTAGAAGGCTATTACAATGACTCCGATGCCTGTGGATGCCAGTCCTTGCCTTGTCTGTCCCCCTGCCTGGAATGCTCCCTGTTCCACCTTCCCCGGCTTCCTCCAAGTCCCAGCTCAAACCATCCCCACTTCTATGGGGAAGCCTTCTCTGATCCTCCTCAGTGGGAGTGCCTTCCCTCTGAGATCAGCTCCGATTTATTCTGTCTCTTTCTTGTTCGCACGTTGGCTCCCCCATTAGACTCTGAGCTTCTTGAGGGCAGGGGCTGACTTTTGTCTTTTTTTGTATCTCCAGTGCTCAGAACAGTGCCTGGAACATAGTAGGTGTTTAATAAATGCTAATTGATTTATTGATTGATTGCTGGACTATGCATGTGTGTATTGGACATTTTCTTTTTATTTTTAATGACCTATGGAGGCTAGTGAGAGGGACCGATTAGTAAACTAAAAATATAGTGACTAGTGCTGAGAGAGATAGAGAGAGGCAGAGATAGAGAGAGACAGAAACAGGGACGGAGACAGAGATACACAGAGAGACAGAAACAGAAAGACAGACACACACAGAGACACAGAGAGAAGACTGAAGACAGTTCCAGGGTTGTGAGTCTCAGGGAAGAGGGGAAAAGTGATGTCATCAATACAAATGGGGCCATGGGGAAGCAAGACAGGTTGGAAGGTGAATGTAGTGACTTTCTTTTGTGGTTTGAGATGCTTGTGGGGTGCTCTGGGTGGAGCTCTTTGTCCTGTACTCACAATAGGGCTGGAGTTCAGAATTACAGAGGGTTGGGAGTCATCTATGTGGAGATGACTGTTGAAGTCCCATGAAGAATGACATAGAGGGAGAGAAGGTAGAGAGATGAAGGAAGGGCAGGGCTGGAAACACTCACTCCAAAGGGCAGAAGGAGGAAGAAGAAAATCACCAGAAGCAGTCAGAGAAGTGGGGGGGGGCAGGAAAGAGTAGCACCCCAAAAGCTAAAGGTGGGGAATGTTCCTGAGGAGGAGGAGGAGATGGGTGGTCAGCTGGACCTGCAGAGAAGTCTATAGTGAGGACTGAGAAACGACTACTGTATTTGGAAGCTAAGAGGTCACTAGTGACCTCCTACAGTATTGCAGGCAGAAGTTAGATAATAAAGGCTTGAGAAGAGAGTTGGGGGTAAGGGAAGGAGGCAGCAGTTACATATGGCTTGTCCTAGAAATCTGGCAGTGAAAGGGTAGAGAGACTTAGGGTACTAGTTTGATGGAGGTAACAGGGCCAAGTGGATGGATGGGCAGGAAGACCTTTCAGGTGTTTGTAGGGAGGGAGCTGGTGGAGAAAGGACTCAGCTCAGGCTTCTTGAGCAGGGATGCCAGCATAGTGGCCATTCTTTGCCATGTCTGAAGGTCAGTGGAGTTCTTTTCTGCTCCATTCTTGGCTTTTCCCAAGAGATGACTCAGTTTTGAATTTATATATATATTATATTGTATATTACATAATATAATAATGTATTATAATGTATAATAATAATGTATAATAATAACATACTTTTTTTGTATCTCCAGTGCTCAGAACAGTGCCTGGAACATAGTAGGTGTTTAATAAATGCTAGTTGATTCATTGATTGATTGCTGGACTATGCATGTGTGTATAGGACATTTTTTTTAATGTATAATGTATAATAATATTATAAAATATATTATATTATAATACTATTATAAAAATGCATATTATATAATATAATAATATATATTATATATAATGTATATTTATATATACATTAACTTGTATAAAGCTGCCTCCTCTATCCACCAATATGACCTGTTGGCACCATTTATCATTGTGAGGGAAGGGAAAGTAGAGAGTTACAAAGGAAGCCCCCACCCTCAGTTCCAAACATCTGAACCATCAGTGGTCTCAGCCACTGTTATTGATAGCATTGCCATAGAGCAGGTGCGATCCTTTCACATTCTTTCCCACTAGTGGGTAGATGGCATTGACCAACATGGCAGCCACAACATGCTGAAGTAGGTGCCCTCCTGATCCTAGGGAGAGCAGGGGCACTGCCAGAGTGACCTCTCCTAGGCTACATGATGTTGGCATCTCTGCCACAGCCCCATGACAGCTGTAAATGCTCAAAGCATGGTCACTTTGAAGAAAAGGTTGCCGGGTTCAAGGAAGTTCCCAGGATACTTCTTCACATTCCAGGGTTTCAGAAAAAGTGAAATGCTCCTTAAACCCAACACATCAACAAAAGAACAGAGGGCTTCAATGTGAAAGCAAGTCAGAAAAGGGACCTGAAGGCAGGAAGTATCCTGTCCTGTGTTAGGGGCTGGGAGGCTGGAAGGATGACCCAAAGGCAGAGGGGGAGAATACGGACCTCTGGGCACTTGGAGAAAGAAGCTAATTGGAGACTTTTCCTACCTGAAGAGAGAGAATAAGACCATCAGAGGAAAAAGCAGCTCTCATGCTCCAAGGAATAGGGATATGGATCCCTAGGGACTCTCATGTAGGAGGACAGGTTAGCAGGGACCCAGAAAGAAGGCCTGGGTAGCTGTGGTCAGTCATCAACCCACCAACCTCATCAATCAACCAACAAGCCTTTGTGAAATGCTTGCTGTATATGCCAAACATACAAAACTGCCCTCAAGAAACTCACAGTCTAGGAGACGAAGATCACCTTAGGATGAAAGGCACAGGGGGACTGAGGCTGGGCAGATTTCCTGGGGATGTGAATTGGAGTTTGAAGGAAGCCAGAGGTGGGGAGTGAGAGCATTACTGGAATGAAGCAAGCCTGGGCAAAGGTCCAGAGTAGGAGATGGAGTGCCATCTGTATGGAACATCATGAAAGCCAGTGTTCCTGGAGGGCAGAGTGTTTTGAGGAGACTGAGGCATGAGGAGACTAGAAATGCAGATTGTGAAGGGCTTTAAAGATGAACAGGATTTTATATTTGATCCTAGACCAATGGTGTTTGCTGAATGGCCAGACATAGCAAGGTCACTTTGTCACTTTAATGGTGGGCTGGGTGGAGGATAGATGAGTGAGGAGAGTTGAGGCAGGCAGACCAACTCTAAGGATCTCCCAGCAGTCCTGGAGAGAGACAGAGAGTCACAGAGACAGAAACTGCTGGGAACTGTGCCCACCCCTCCCCTTGCCCTCAAGTCTTCTCTACTTCAGGTTAACATCTCCAAGTCATTGGACAGGTCCTCGGAGGACATGAATTCAAGGCTAATCACCACCCTTTTCAGGCTATCACTGTCTTTAAATTGTGGTACCCAGAACCCATACTCTAGAGTGGGCAGAGTCCAGAGGGACGACTGTGAATCTTCTCTGTGTTCAACGTGTCACATCATCTCTGCAGAGAGCAATGTCTCTGTTTCTACCACCCTGTCCCTCTAGGGCATCTCTGCTGGGCTTGTGGTCACCGAGTCATTATTTGCTAGCATCTGCTGGGCTTCAGTTACCCAGCTTTTGGGGCACCCTTGGCTCCCTGCTAGGGCAGAATGACTCGTAAGCCTCTCCCTGATGAGTGCACTACTGCTCTTTGTGTATAGCCTGGGCTAGGAGCCCTATGTTGATTTTTTTGAGTACCCGTCTTTTAGTGTGCTGCAAAGTTTTAGTCCCTGAGCAGAGATGACCCTCTGAGTTTAACTTCCATTAAATCCCTAATTGTCAGTCTATGTTCCCCCCCCAACAGGAACTATTGATGGGCTACCCTCAGCTCCCCCAGATGCTCCAGGATCGGCTATCAATTGCTTCAGGGCAGGACTTTTGCTCCCTTTGCCTTCCCACCCCCTTCTCCTCCCCAGGCTGCTGAGAGCCAATCCAGCTGGAGGGTCCTCACTTCCTCACCAGTGTTGGCTCAGTCATTTCCAGGACCTCAGCCAGGCAGGGCAGGCACCAAGATGTTCTCTAAGGACTCCTGAATCTTGCCTTCCATCCTCCTATTGAAGTCTTATACTTCTTAGGCCTTTGCACGTGATTTGCATCTGAACTCACCTAAAATGTTTTCTCTCCCTGTGAGAGGGTGAGCTCCTTGAAAGCACGGGCTTTCTTTCTTTTCTAGTTGTATCTCCACTGCTTAGTGTAGTGCTTGGCACCTAGTAAATTATTAATAAATGCTTTTTAGTAATTTATTCATGCATGCATGCATTATGCAAATGGACCTAGGGGTGTGAACAAAAGGGTTAGTCAAAGCCAATAGGACCATCTGTCTCCATAACTGAGAGCAAGAAAATTGTTGAATTTTGTGCTATATAATTCTGGAGAGAGAGAGAGAGAGAGAGAGAGAGAGAGAGAGAGAGAGAGAGA
>NW_020952400.1:993876-1069658 GCF_900497805.2 Vombatus ursinus
GAGAGAGAGAGAGAGAGAGAGAGAGAGAGAGAGAGAGAGAGGAAAGTGAGAGGAGAGTGACAGAGAGGCAGAGATAGAGTGACAATCACAGAGACAGAAGGTGACAGACACAAAGAAAGACAGAGACACAGAGATAGAGAGAGACAGAGGTAGGAAGAGGCTGAGACAGGAGGAAGGTGTTTGTGCATAAGTGCATGTTATGTATGTGTGTGTATTTGTGAGTGTGTCTCTTTCCATGCATACATACACATGTGAATGTGGGTTTGAGTTTGTGTGTATACAAACATTGGATCACAGACTTGGATAAAAGATCCAGAGTTGGAAGAGACCTCAATGGACTCTAGTCTAGCCCACACCTGACAGAATCTCCACTATGAGATGCCTGACAAGGGGTCCTCCAGCTTCTCCTTGAAGCCCTCCGGTGAAGGGTAGCTCACCACTTTTCAAGGTGAATAACCACTAAGGAGAGCATGGACAGCTCACATTGTTAAAAGGGTTTCTTGGACATCAGACACCATCTCAATTGTCCCCTTTGTACTTCACCCCTCCCTTGGCCAAGCTCCTTGCTCTTCCCTCTGGAGCCAAGTAGAATAAATCTAGTCCCTCTTCCATGTGGCAGTGTTTGAAATTCTTCAAACTGTCTTTTGCCCCAGACCACACCTCTCCATCTTTTTTTTTTCAAAAATTTAAACATTTTTTATTTAACATCTTGAGCTCCAAATCCTATCCCTCCCTCTCTCCCTCCCCACACCCCCTCCCTGAGACAGTAAGCAATCAGATATAGGTTCCATACACGCAATTATGTGAAACATTTCCTTACTAGTCATTTTGTAAGAGAAGATTTGAATAAAAGAAAAAAAACAGAAGAAAGAAAGTGAAAAATAGCCTGCTTCAGTCTGTATTTAATCAATATCGATTCTTTCTCTGGAAGTAGATAGTAAGTTTCATCATTAGTCCTTTGGAATTGTCTTGGATCATTGTATTTCTGAGAATAGCTAAGTAATTCACAGTTCTTCATCATATAATATTGCTATTACTATGTACAACAGTCTCCTGGTTCTGTTCACTTCACTTTGCATCAGTTCATATAAGTCTTTCCAGGTTTTTCTGAAATCAATCCTGCTTGTCATTTTTTATAGTACAATAATATTCCATTACAATCATATACCACAGCTTGTTCAGTTATTCCCCAATTGATAGGCATCCCTTCAGTTTCCAATTCTTAGCCACCACAAAAAGCTACTGTAAATATTTTTGTACAAATAGATTCCTTTCCCTTTTTTTGGATGTTTTTGGGATACAAACCTAGCAGTGGTATTTCTGGATCAAAGGGTATGCACAGTTTTATAGCCCTTTGGGTATAGTTCCAATTGTTCTCCAGAATGGTTGGATTACTTTACAACTCCACCAACAATGCATTAGTATTACAATTTTCCCACATCTCCAACATTTTTCATTTTCCTTTTCTGTCATGTTAGCCAATATGATAAGTGTGAGGTGGTACCTCAAAGTTGCTTTAATTTATATTTCTCTAATAAGTAGTGATTTAGAGCATTTTCTTTCCATATGACTAAAGATAGTTTTGATTTCTTTGTCTGAAAACTGCCTGTCCACATCCTTTGATGACTTATCTATTGGGGAATGACTTGTATTTTTATAAATTTGACTCATTTCTCTATATATTGGAGAAATGAGGCTTTTATCAGAGATAATTGTTGCAAAATTTCTCCCCAATTTTCTGCTTTCTTTATAATTTTGGCTAAATTAATTTTGTTTGTGCAAATCTTTTTTAAATTTATGTAATCAAAATTATCTATTTTACATTTTGTAATACTCTCTCTGTCTTCTTTGATTCTAAATTCTTCCCTTATCCATAAACTGGACAGATAAACTATTCCATGCTCTCTTAATTTGCTTTTCCCCATCTTTTCTACCAGAATGACCTGGCTTAGCAGATTTTGTCAAATACTTTGCTAAAATCTAGGTAAACTCTAAGCACAGCATTCCTGGAAAAGGAGATGAGTTTAGCATGGTAGGATCTGTTTGTGATGAAGTCCCACTGACTCTGAGCCCCCTGTGTGTATGGGGAGGGTAGTTGAATGTACATGAAAGTGTGCCTCTCCATGTGTGTCTTGTGCATGTGCATATATACATGTGTTTGCACTCATTTGTGTATGTGTGTGTTACAGCTGGCCGCTGCTCCTGGCTGACTTTCTGAGTCGGCACCCTGAAGGCTGCTCTTCTGAGCTGGGCACTCAGAGCCTGCCTGCTGAGTTATTACTGAGCTCGCTGTGGGTTTTATTCTGGGGCACAAGGGGAGGCTCAGAAGAGGCAGCAGGAGTGATGACCCCCTTTCTGTATCCTGGAATCTGTGATAAATCTGATTCTCTAGTTAGAGACTTGGTCTCATCCTGAGGCTTCTGATGGGTCCACTGAGCTCTGCCATGGGGAGGGATGTGCAGGCCCAGGACACTGTCTGAGTTGAGCCCTGGCCTGAGCACCCCCTCCCCTGATGCTTTGAATTGAGGTCCTCTAAGGAGGCTTTATGTCTGAGCCTAGTGGGCCCTCCAGGCTTCTAGAGATCTGGGGCTACCTGGTTTTTGGCTTTAGAGAAGTGACTCAGGTTCAGGGAACATTTGAAGAAAGAGGGAGTCAGCCTGGCTGGTGCCCAGGGCTAAGAGGTCCTGACTCCCAGGGAGGAATGGACAGACTTGGTTGAGTCCCTGGGGAGGGATGTGGGAAGGGGGCTGAAAATTAGGGAAAGGAGAGTAAGGCAAGGCAGTAGGACAGGGACATCTCAAGGATGGGACTTATTTCTCCTCCGTTAGTCCCCAGTGCCCTGAGTTCAGCCCAAGAACCCAGGAGGTTCTGAGGACATGCTCATTGAACAAATGAGGGAGAAGGAACCAGAGACCTCCAGAAGGGGAAAGGGTGGGCTGCAGTGTGGCGACATGGCTCAGTCACTTCCCCCCAACCACTAGTCAGAAGGACCAGACATCCCGGTGTCTACCCTTTGACCTGAGGCCAGCTGGTGTGCTCACCATAAAAGACCCCTAGGATGGGAGCAGCTTCTCTCATTCATTCATTCATTCATTCATTCATTCATTTGATAAGCACTTACCATGTGCCAGGCCTCCCCTTTCCTCTCCTTTTGGGGGCTCACAATTACTCAGAAGAGCAAGAACGAGGGAAGTGTGCCAAGGCCCTTTAGGGTCCATGACAATGTGAAAAAATAACACACCAGAGTCTTCGTTGAAGGATCGGATCATTGGCCCAACTGGTGGTGGGGTCCTCAAGGGTGACCCAGGAGAACATGGTCTCATGCCTTCTCCCCAGAGCCATGGTGCTTTCACTAGCTGGTCCTTGCTGGCTCCCAGGTGCTGTGGATTAGGGCTGAAGCATGGAAAAGCAAAGCCTTCCCTGAAGATCCCTCCCCAACCCCCATGTCCTCACTCTAGAGTTTACAGGCAAAGGTCCCCTTTTGGGCTCCAGGGAGACCCAAGAGACAGAGGGCACCTCCTGGTGAGGCCAATCAGGGTGGGAGGGGTGTTTGTGCTCCCCTGGAGAATTCCCCTCCTGTTGGGCTATTTGGCCATCAGTACATTGACCTAGTCCCTCTCCAAAGAAGGCTTGGGTTTTTTTTTTTTCCACCTCCTGGTCCTGAAGCTCTCATCCCATCTGGGTTCCCAGGGGCAGCTCCTACTTCTTAAATGTGTTGAGGTTTCCAGATCCCCTTCCATCCAAATAGCATTAACTCCATTTTACAGATGAGGAGACTGGGACTCTAGGTATATAAGGGACACACAGCTGAGATTTAAGCAGTGGGTTTCCAGCATCCAATCAAGAACTGCCCTGCTCCTGGACAGCTGAGAATTCCTTCTTGATTTCTCAGGCACCTTGAAGACACAATCACTCAGTAGCCTTTATGGGTGGTAGGAAGGCAGCTGTTACAGGGGAGGACCCCAGGCTTGAGGTAGAAGGCCTGATTTCAGCCCCCTCCCCCCACACACTAGTGACCAACTGTATGACCTTGGGTCAGTCTCAACCTCTCTCAGCCTCAGTTTCTTCAGTTGTAAACTGGGGGCAATAGCACTTACGTCATCGGTGTTTTATCCAGGGTCAAATGAGATGTGAAAAGGTTTTTTTAGAAATTGTTGGATAATCTGAAATTTCTCTTTAGTCATAAAGCAAAGTCTTTCTACAGGCCTCAAGAGCCTCTGCAAACCTCAGATAAACTAAGGCCCTCTTCAAACAATCATTGATTGACAGAGATAAAAGAACTTTGAAGACCATCATATTTACCACCATTTTACAAACAGGAAATCTGAGTCCCAGGGAAGGGAGAGGATTGCTAAGGGTCACTCACTGGGCTAGGATGTGTAGCCAGACCTCCTGACCCTGACCAGTGGCACCACCAGCTCAGCACCCCAATCTCAAACCCCACCAGGGTGGTATAGGAGAAAGCACAACAGGTAAGGGGTCAGGAGAACTGGAACTGAGTCCTGGACCTGGCATCACCCCCTCTGAGACTTGGTTTCTAGTTCCTTTGTGCCAACCCATCTCTTCCTCAGCCTCTCCATCCCTTTGGGGCATGGTGGTCTTCCAATATTCTCCCTGTCTTCTTTCTTGTCCTGTTCTTGTTGCTGTTTCTTCTGACCATACGACCCCGAGTCCTGCCAGCAGCCCGAGGCACAGTGTTTGGAAATGAGGCACAAACCCTCAACCGCCTGCGTTGGGATCCTGTTGATTGGTGTTCCCAGCAGCACAGGGAACTCATGATGTTCATGATAAGGCAAAGGGGGGCTCAAAGGCCCCCATGTTGGGAGCTGGGAGGGAGCTGAGCAACCTCAGAGGAGTTTAAACTCATGCAGGAAGATGTAGACAGCGGCACAGAGGGGAAGTGGCTTGCCCAAGGCTGCTTGTTTGGTTAGCATTATTATTATTATCATCTTCTCCTTTTTCTCATCTTTTTGACAGGCTTCAGATGGAAATGGTCCTGGGGGAGAGTAGCTACCCTGCTCTCATCCCTTTCTGTTCTGTGTTCTGCAGACGGTAGCTTAGCTGAATACTGCGATTGCATCTCAGAGTTGGACGAATGTATTGAGATGTCAGCGCAGCCCTGTGGGCTCAGAGCAGCCATCCTCGGGCCAGCTCCAGGGGCACCAAGGACTGCCAGGGTGAAGAGAGCCTGGTCCTGCTCCCATGTGATTCTTGGACATCATCATTGTTAGCATCAGCAGCCTCCCCCTTATCAGTCTCGTCATCACTGCCTATGTCTGGGGCCAGCGGGCTGAACCAGAATGTGCACCTCCCATAGAAACGGTATCTGGGAAATTATACTGGAGGCCAAGGACATGAAAGCTGTCAGGATGGAATCCCAGAATCTCAGGGCGAGGCTGCTGAGCCCAGCTCTTACCTGATCAAGCATCCCCTCCAGAGTTGCCCAGGCCTTCGTCTTCACCCCCTCTAGAGGCAGGTCCATTCCACAATGCGGCAGCATGCATTGGTAGGAAGGCAAAGCTGGCCCCTTTAAAACTGCTTTTGTCCATTTCTTCTAGGTCTGTCTTCTGGGGTAAAAAAAAAAAAAATCTTTCTGTGACTCAGTTTCCTCATCTGTAAAACAAGGCCCTTTAAGGTCCCTTCCAGCTATGTCTATGATCCTTTAGGTTTAACGTCTCTTCCCCATGTCAGCTTTTCAAATACTCAGAGAGTCCCATCACAACCCCCCAATTCCTGCTTGGACCTGTGTCATTTTCCACGGTGTTTCAGAGATCTGGGACAGCAGTTCAGCAGTGACACCTGTCAGCTCTGAAGATGTCCTTCTCCTAGGCTAGGGGCCTTGAATTATACAGAATAGCTTGAGATTCTCTCTCAGTATTTCCATCCTTATTGTCTTCAGTGATCATTTCAGGCAGATGACTCCCAAATGTTTCCATCCAGCACTGGTCTCTATGGAACACTAGGCACCAGCCTTTTGGATTTCATCATCTGGATATGACCTTGGCATCTCCAATTGAACACATTCAAGATAGAACTCATCAATTCCTCCCCCTCACCGCCCCCACCACAGCATCTCTTCCAAAATTGCCACCTTGAAATTATCCTCAAGTCTTCCATTTCCTTCAGTCACCATAGACAGTTCATTGTTGACCACCATACTTGGAAAGCTCTCCCACCTCTCTTCTGCCCCCTAGTTCTCCTGGCTTCCTTCAAGCCTCAGTCTAAACTCCTTCTTCTGCTAGATCTCCCATCCCCTGCCACCACCAACTACTAGCACCTTCTCTCTGAGATTCCCTTTCATTTACATTGGACATATCTCATGTGTATATAGTTGTTTTCATGTTGTTTTGACCATTAGAATGCAGAATAGGACATGGACCATATTTTTGCCCTCTTTTGTATCCCCCTTGTATAGCACAGTGACTGACAGCCTGACACATAGTGACTTTCCCAATATGGCTAAAAACAAGGGAAAAAAACTCTCTGTTTCTGTCTCTCTGTCTCTGTCTGTCTGTCTGTGTCTCTCTCTTTCTCTACACACACACACACACACACACACACACACACCCTACACATGCAAACCCGTACACACACACACACACACACACACACACACACACACACACACATATATATATATATATATATATACATACCCACAATCTATCATCCTCTCTCTCTCTCTCTCTCTCAATCAATCAATCATCTATGCCCCATTCCCTTCCCTGGGTTTTGTCTTCTGTGCGTGTCTCTTTAACATCTCTAATGTTGGTTGGACAGTTCCCTGTGTTTCCACATCAGTTTCTTTAGGCAACCAGCCCTTTCCCCTATCCTTATTGGAATTGTTTGCCTTTTTGTCTTCAGTATTTAATTCTTGGTCATCATCCATTCCTCTGGGGCACATTCCCTTCACTCACATCAATGCTTGCTCCTTCTCTGAACCCTTTGAAATCATTCTCATAACATCTAGAATTCATGTCTGTCTGTTTTGACTTCCACTCTTTTAAAAATCTACAGTAGTAATGGGGACAAGCTAGAAGCATTTCCAATAAGATTGGGGGTGAAAAAAGGATGTCCATTATCACCACTATTATTCAATATTGGACTAGAAATGTTAGCTGTAGCAATTAGAGAAGAAAAAGAAATTGAAGGAATTAGAATAGGCAAAGATGAAACAAAGCTATTACTCTTTACAGATGATATGATGATATACTTAGAGACTCCTAGAGAATCAAGTAAAAAATTACTTGAAATAAGAGACAAATCTAGCAAAGTTGCAAGCTATAAAATAAACCCACACAAATCATCTTCATTTCTCTATACTATTAACAAAGCCCAACAGCAAGAGATAGAAAGAGAAATTTCATTTTACTGTATTTTAAATGAAATTTCTCTTTCTATCTCTTGGGAGTCTACTTGCCAAGACAAACCCAGGAACTACATGAATACAATTGCAAAACAATTTTCACACAAATAAAGTCAGATCTAAATAATTGGAAAAATATCAGTTGCTCATAGGTAGGCTGAGCTAATAGAATAAAAATGACAATTCTACCTAAATTGATTTACCTATTCAGTGCCATACCAATCAAACTACCAAAAATTAACTTATAGAGCTAGAAAAAACAATAACAAATTTCATCTGGAAGAACAATAACAGAATATCAAGGTAACTAATGAAAAGAAATGCAAGGGAAGGTGGCCTAGCTGTACCAGATCTTAAATTGTATTATGAAACAACAATCATCAAAAGTACTTGGTACTGGCTAGGAAATAGAGTGGTGGATCAGTGGAATAGGTTAGATATGCGATACACAACAGTTAATAACTATAGTAATCTACTATTTGATAAATCCAAAGACTCCAGCTTCTGGGATAAGAAATCACTATTTAACAAAAAATGCTAGAAAACTGGAGAATAGTATGGCAGAAACTGGGTATAGACCAACATCTTACACCCTATACCAAGATAAAGACAAAATGGGTGCATGATTTAGATATAAAGATTGATACTATAAGCAAACTAGGAGAGCAAGTAATAGTTTACCTATCAGATCTATGGAGAAGAGAAAAATTTGTGACCATACAAGAGATAGAGAACATTATGAAAGGCAAAATGGATAATTTTGATTACATCAACTTGAAAAGTTTTTGCACAAACAAATCCGATGCAACCAAGATTAGGAGGGAAGCAGAAAACTGGGGAAGAATTTTTACAACCAGTGCCTCATTGATAAAATATATAGAGAACTGAGTCAAATTTATAAGAATAAAAATCATTCCCCAAATGATGCATGGTCAAAGGTTATGAACACGCAGTTTTTGGAGGAAGAAATTAAAGTTATCTATAGTCATATAAAAAATGCTCTAAATCACTATTGATTAGAGAAATGCAAATGAAAATAACTCTGAGGTACCACATCACACCTATCAGATTGGCTAACATGACAAAACAGGAAAATGATAAATGTTGGAGAAGATGTAGGAAAATTGGGACACTAACGCATTGTTGGTGGAGTTGTGGACTGATCCAGCCATTCTGGAGAGCAATTTGGAACTATGCCCAAAGGACTATAAAATAGTGCATATCTTTTGATCCAACAATAGCACTTCTAGGGCTATATCCCAAAGAGATCATAAAATGGTGAAAGGACCAATATGTGCAAAAATATTTATAGCAGCTCTTTTTGTGATGGCAAAGAATGGGAAATTGAGAAGATGCTCAAGAATTGGGGAATGGATGAACAAGTTGTGGTATATGAATGTAGTAGAGTACTATTGTGTATCATATAAGAAATGATGAGCAGGCAGACTTCAGAAAAACACGGAAAGACTTGTATGGACTGATGCTGAGTGAAATGAGCAGGACCAGGAGAACATCATAAAAAGTAACAGCCACATTGTGCGATGACTGATTTTGATAGACTCAGCTCTTCTCAGCAAGACAACTCCAAAAGACTCACAATGAAAAATGCTCTCCATATCCAGAGAAAGAACTATGGATTCTGGATGCAGATGGAAGCAGACTGTTTGCTCTCCATTTCTTTTGTTGTTTTATTTTATTGCTTCTTTCTCATGGTTCCTCCCATCAGTTCTAATGCTTCTTTACATCATGACTAATGTGAAAATATGCTTAATATGAATGTCTAAGTAGAGCCTATATCAGATCGCATGCTGTCTTGGGGAGGGAGGGGGAGAAAATTTGAAACTCAAGATCTTACTGAAGTGAATGTTGAAAATGAAAAATAAATAAATAAATAATTTAAAAACAAAACAAAACAAAATTCTCTAGTACACTCACTTCCCTCATGGTTTCCATCTTTTCACCATAGCAAGAAAGTTGTCTTTGTTGGTGAAAATCAAACCCAGTATAGATGTCCCAACCATTAGTTTCTCCATCTTCTGAAGATTGAAATCATCATTAGAGGCAGCTAGGTGGTGCAGTGGATAGAATTCTGGGCCCCTGGGTCAGGAAGACCTGAGTTCAAATCTGATCTCAAACACTTATTAGTTGTATGACCATGGACAAATCTTTTACCCTTTATATAAAATGGAGATTTTATATATACCCATCTATAAAATGGAGATATTAACAGCACCCACCTCTCAGGATTATAAGGATCAAATTAAATAATATGTGTAAAGTGCCTAGCACAGTGCTTGGCCTATAATAGATGCTTGTTCCTTTTCTCACTTCCCTTTCCCTTCTCCATCTTATTTCCTGGATTTTGCCATAGATATACAGCTTCTTCAACAATGGCACTGCACTATCCCTTAGCTTACCCTGATTCTAAGCCTTTTCTTACCCTGGTTTCTCCTCCCCAGTTATTCAGTCCATTCTCTTGTCTCACAATATTGAGACCCTTTCCTGCCCTCATTTCCCTCCTTTGTAAGTGTTTTTAAGATGTAAAGGATAGTTTCCATATTGATGTAACCTTGGCAGTACTCAGAGGTAACATGACAGGATGGGAAGACCATTAGACATGGAATTGGAAAGACTTGAGTTCAAACCCTTCCACTGGCACTCACTAGCTGTGTGTCTCTGAACATGTCACAACCTACTCTCTTGGATCTGTCTGCTATGTCATAGGGTTCCACATTGAAGAAGGGATTTCCCACACTGGATTTCATCTCACTGGTAAAATGTTTTATGTGTTCACAAATATACTTAGAAAAAAGAGTGAATGTCCTGTCTTTGGTGGCAGAAAAGTATCCCTTAAAACACAGCCTGGAATGTGCTTTCTCCTTAGTTCTGCCTCTTAGATGCCCGGATTCCCTTCAGGTCTCAGCTCAGATACCACCACTAATGTCAGTCCTTTTCTGTTGTCCCCACAGATAATGTTCTGTTTTTAAAATTATATTATATTTACTTGTCTGCATACATACTGTATTTATTTAGTGGAATGCAAGCCCTTTGAGGGCAGGGGCTGTTTCTGTCTTGCCTCTGTCTTCCTGTTGCCTTACCCTCAGTAGGTGCTTACTCTTAAGCTTAGGGTGTAGAGTGTTCAGGGAAGACTAGCACCTCTGGTGTGAGGGCTTTCTGAGCCCTCTTCAGGGCTGCTCATTCATCTTCAGCGTCCACCCGATTCACCCAATTCTTACCTGTGGCTCCAAGAAGTTGTAACATGCCCATTGGCCACACCCCAGTAAACCAATTTGGCAGATGGGCTAAACCAAGGTAAGGGTAATTGACAGCCCTCAAATCCATTGGTGAGTTAGGGGAACGTCTGCTTCAAGCATGTGAACTTTTCCTCAGAGGAATGAGTGAGACCAAATTGTTCCATTGGCCATGAAGATGAATGAAGTAGCCTCCATGAAACACTTAGAGCTTGGTCAAACATGGAAGATGCCAAGATCAGCCACTTCATCCCAGGCCATCTCCAGTTATCCTGACTCTGGAGAAGAGAGTGAGGCTGATGATTTTATGCAACCCTTTTCATGTCTCACTTTAATCTAATTCATGCGCAAGTCAAATTGTATGGATGACTTCTGCCTGACCTGTGGTAGAGCCTTCTGAGCTCATATTGGTCTGATTAGCCACAGCTGGACACACTGGACCTTGAGCTCAACCCAGTGATGTCATTTTGGTCATCTTTGAGAACAAAGGACAACAACCAATCAGTTTAATAAATGCTAAGTAAATCGGGTTGTATGGTGGAGAACATATGCTTTAGGGATTTGGTATAAATGGCTCCAAATTCTACATGTTTCCAGAACAACTCCAAGGCAACGAACATCCCCGACTCTGAGAGGAGAGGGAAGTGTTTCTTTGTTCAACAGACTCAAGTGGTCTGGCAGAAGAACTGATGACTTTGAAAGGTAGTGATCTCTTCATCATTGGAAGTGTCCTACCAAGAATTGGAAGTTATACTGGATGGAGGCTGGACTAGCCACCTTCTGAGGCCCCTGCAGCCTGAAGATTCAGTGACTCTTTATCCCTTCAACAAATGAACAGTCTTCTCTCCTCTTATTGGGCTGATCAATTGCCCTCATATCAAGCAGAAGCCCAATAAATCTTTTGTAAGTACTCCTGCTGCCAATAGCGGGCGCCAGGCCTTGCCTCTCCTGCTTGATATGGCTGCCCACAGTCATAAAGCTGATTCGATCTGAACATGCATATTTTACATGTAAATTGGATTGCTATGGCCCATTAGACCTTTACATAAACAATATATTTTGGTTAAGAGAAAAGACTGTTTAGTTTTGCATTCTGAAAGTTCATAATGCTAAAGGCCTGTGCTGGAGAGCCCATGTGGACTGGCTGAGCCCTGGGCCCAGGGTCAATCTGGGGGAGATGGGGGCAGGGCCCCCTTTTCCCAGCACATCTTCTGCTCTTCAGGCCAAGGAGGAGCAGTGGGTTGAACAAGATTGTTGTCGGTGGGGAAAGGTGCCCTATGGCGGTTGTAATTGAGAACCTTCATTAAAAGCTTATTCCCCTGGTGCCATTGTGAGTGGACTATGCCCTGAGTGAATTAACCAGGCACCTGGTCTCGTGACTGTCACTAGGGGGCAGAAGCAGGTGCTAAGGGGAAATGGATTGTTGGATCTGTGATCGGGGGCCTCGGTTCTGCCCCTTTCTCCCTGGGTGGGGGGTCTTGGACAAATCACTTCTCTTTGGGACTGAGTTTCCTCCTTCATAAAATAAGGGGGTTAGATCTGATGGCCTCTGAGGGCCTTCCCATCTCTCCAGATATGCTCCTGTGATTCTGACCTGGGTTCTTTGATGGGAATGCAGCCAGTCCAAGCCACAAAGGTGATGGTGAGATTTGGTCATTGGGTGGGTGGGGGCATCATGGAGAGAAACCTACATCTAGTTTTGTGCAGGATCTGCAGTGGACATCAGGTGTCTACACCACTTTTCCGCCATGCCCACATGCCCTGGCATGACTGCTACACAGCCTCCTTTGCCCGCTCTTGGCTGATGCCCTTTTCCCTCTGCCTGGTTTGGCTTTTTTTCCCACACTCCAAATGTAAGAGACAGCATTTTCCTTGACCACTGCCTTCTGACCATTAAATAATGTGACTTCAGGCTCCAGTGCACCAAGGGTAGATTAAAGTTGATAACAGTCTGTCCAATTTCCCTTTTTGAACATTCAGCTGCTGAAATGTGATGCTATGAGACTCCAAAGCCCATGGATCTAGCCTAGGCATCCCCACACAAGGAGCAGAAGAAGGCTCCCTGCCAGCCATGGCGGCCCAGCATTGGGAAGGGGAGCCCAGAGTGACCATGGCAGAGAGGGAAGGTAAGTGAAAGGGCCCATGAAGGGGAGGAGCTGCCAAGGAAGAGTGAGGTCTGTGGAAGCCCAGACGTTACCTCAGAAATGTCCCTGGTGGGTGCCTAGCTATGGCCTTGGAAAACACATTCCTGTCCCACATGGATGACCTCTGTGGTTTTGTTTGCCAAGGACAGAATTCAAGGGACTTGGGCTGGGGAGCTTAGGGGCGAAGGGCTTCAGAGTCACTGCTGCACAGATCCAAGTGAAATGTTTTGAGAAGTCTGATTTCCCAGAGGAGGAGAAGCAAAGAGCTGTAAAGTCTGTTTTTCCCACAAACAATGCAGAGGGTGATGGAGGTGGTGCCACAGGCAGGATACCAGCAGGCTGGGGTGGTGGGAGAAAGAGGGAGCTAGCAGGAATGCTTTTGGCCATGACTGGGAAGAGAGACTGCTGCTCTCCTGGTCCCTCAGCCCAAGAAAATCAGGCTCCAGCCAGCTCTTCTCTTACATGCATCCTCAGGCAGCTGGCCTTTCTGACACCAGCCCTTTCTCTTCACACGTGACAGATTTCCCTGGGCCCCGCTCATTTCCAGGAAGCTGGCCACCTTCTCCTTAATCAATAGTGAGGTTCCCGGCTAATTTCATTTAGTTGTTGTGGACACACACACACACACACACACACACACACACACACACACACTCACTCTCCCCCAACACAAGCACACACACACTCTCCCCACACATACACACTCACTCTCCCCCCACACAAGCACACATACATACACACACACACACACACTCTTCCCACACACAAGCACATACACACTCACTTTCCCCACACATAATCACACACACACACTCTCTCCACACACAAACACGTATACATACGCACTCTCCCCACACACAAGCACACACACATATACTCTCCTCACACACACACTCATTCTTTTCACACGCAAACACACACACACACACCCCTACACAAACATCAGTAGACAAATATGAGTCTTCTTACTCAGGGCAGCTGAAGAGTCATTGATTCCCCCTCTATCCCTTGCCAGATCCATTGGCGCTGAGGCTCAGGACATCTCTGGGGGCTGTTCCTTAACTTCCTTCCCAGCTGGAGTGAATGGGGGAGACTCTGACATCCCAAGAGGCAATCCTTCCAGGGTGTCTCCAAACTAGAGGGCAAGCCAGTTTTCTAGAGGGATTAGGTGGACAGTTTCCTCTCTCTTGAAACAGGAAAAGGCTGCTTTAAAATGGAAAACAAAACCAAAAGAAAACATCTCTCCCCCTTTTTTTTTGTTCCCTCCTTGCCAAGCCTGACCCTGACCCTGTCCTTCAGTGGGATATTTGCCTAGTCCCTCCACTAATATTTCTGACCTGGTAGCTGCCCTGGGGGGCCTCTTCCTTGTTAGAGGAGGGCCTCCATCCCCTTTTGATCCTAGGATCAAAAGAGCTGGATGGGACCAGAAAGATTATGCATTCTAACCTCCTCATTTTACAGGTGAGGAAATTGAGGCTCCAAAATGGGAAAGTAAGTAGCCCCAGGTCACACAGGCCAAGCCATGATTTCTTCCCTGTCTTCCTGGCTCTCCGTTTAGGGATATGTCCATGATACCAGGCTGGTATGTAAGAAGGACAGGAAGGGACGAAGGGATGGATGGAGGAGAGTTGGCAGGAGGCACCAGCTCAATCCTCCCCAACATGACCTGTCCATCTCTGCACTCCAGCAGTGAGCAGCGTCTGTGCCCTGCAGATTCCACCAACTGCTCGATCTGTCCATTGACTGGTGATGTTTGTCTTGGACAGGTCCTTCACTTTACTTTTCTCTCAGTGAAAGTGATCAGAAGCCTCCCAATCAGGGCCCATTGGAGCTGTCCAGTGAGGGTGGAACTTCAATCCTGGGGAAGCAGGTAGCTCCGGGATGCCCGAGAAGGGAGCCTTCACTAAGACGGGGCTTTGGCAAGACTTTGTTCTTGTGGAAGATGGGTTTGGGCTTCACTTCCTGTCCAGGATTTATTTATTTATTTTTCCTTCCTTTCATTTCAGATTCTGTTTCTCTGCTGAAGAAGCCTTCTGAGCCTCTGCTTGGAATCTGAGTGGGCAGAGTGGGCCTGAGCGGCCAAGCCTGAAGGTGCCCTCCCTCCCCCTCTGCCTCCCTCCCCTGCTGCACCTCCTCCAGGACCCTCTGATTCTTCTGGCTGCTTGAAGGGATGAAGAGCAGCCTTGAAGTCTCCCTTGTTGCTGTCTTCTCTCCTAAACTTAGTTCTGTTCCTTCTGAGCTTCTGAAACTGTCCTCCTGAAAAAGCCTACTCTAGTCTTTCTGATGGGCCTCTTTTCCTTAATGTCTTTGCTCTTTCTGCAACATTGGAGCCACTGACTTTCCTCTCCTTCCCCCCAACCCTCTGCTCCCTTGGCTTTTATGTCACGATAGCCTCAAAGCTTCTCTCTCTCTCTCTCTCTCTCTCTCTCTCTCTCTCTCTCTCTCTCTCCCCCTTTCTCTCTTTCTCCTTCCCTCCCCCTTCTCTTTTTCTATCTCTCTCTCCTCCCTCCTCTCTGTAGGTTTCTGTCTCAGTGTCTATTTGTCTGTGTCTGTCTGCCTCTCCAAGTCACCACCATTCTCCTAAGCCCCTTGGACTGGCCATCACATGCAGTCATCTTGCTCTCTCCCCTCTCCCCCTACTCACATCCTGTCACTGGCCATATCATGTTGCTTCTGCCTCCACTGCCTCCCTTAGGCCATGCCTTGTATTGCTGCTTACAGTGCCAACACCACAGGGCAGGAGACACAGCATCTCCTCTAGAGAAGCATCTGAGGGTGGGTGTCGTCTGGGATGTTCTTACCAGCATCATAGGGTCTCAGAATCTCAGAGCAGCCAGTGACCTCAGAGGCATCTTGTCCAACCAGACCAGAACAGAAAATGCCCCCATAACGTGGCTGAGAACTGACCCTCCAACCTCTGCTCCCAGACCTCCAGTGATGGAGAGCTCCATCTCCTCAGAGAGCTCCTTCGACGTGGGGCCAGTGCTTCCTGTTAGCAGGTTTTACTTCTTGAAAGACCCCAAAATCTCTGAAACTCCCCTGCCCCATGCCCCATTCTTTCTATTCTTGCCTGGGGAGGGGTGGGGCTGAGTAGAGCAGGTTGAATCCTTCCTTTCTATTATAACCCTTCAGATATTTAAAAACCAAACCAACCAATCAAACCACAGAACTACAATGTCCCCTGAGTGGCAGTGTGGTGTATTAGATAGAGGGTTGGCTCCAGCATGAAAAGGAAACCCTGGGTTCAAGTCTTGCCTCTCCAACTCATCGTGGTGGCATGATCTGCCCCCCACCCTCGGCAGTGCTTCAGGCAACTCTGTGAGACATAGTTGTAAATGTGTGGCTGATGTGCGCTGGCGAATGACATTTTCATACCAGGAGCTCTCCACATTGGAAGGCCACAGATCAAGACTCATCCTGGCAAGGAAAAAAAAGTCTCTCCCAAATTGTCTTTTTTATAGGCTAAAAAGCCCTGATTCTGTCACCTTGTGGCTGTGTTACACTGTCTCGAGGCTGTTCTCCATCCAGGTTGCCCTCCTCTGGACATCCAGTTTATCACTATCCTTCCTAAACTGTGGGGTGCAAGACTGAACCTGACCCTCCAATCATGGGATGATCACCTCCCTAGTCCCGGGGCTCTCTGCATGTAGCCTGAGGCCACATTAACTATGTTGGCTGCCCTATCAGTTAATCATGTATTTGTTAATCCCTAACTATATGTCAGGAATTATGCCAGAGCACTGGGTTCAGAAAAAGGCAAAAACCCAGTCCCTGGCTTCAAGGAGCTCCCAATATATTGGGAAGACAACTTTCAAATAACTTGGTTTATATGATTTAATACAGTGGCAGTGGAAGCTACCTTATCACAGGGCAGAACTCCAAGAAGGTGCCTTGCAGAAGGTGGGTTTGAGCTAAGTCTTCCTAGAGACCTAAGAACCAAGAGGAGATGATGAGGAAGGAGAGCACGCCAGACATGGCGGACAGCCAGCAAAAACACCTGGAGTTGGGAGATAGTGATGGTTCGTAAGTATTTCTTATTAGGTGCCTACTATGTACCAGCTACTGTGCTAAGTGATGAGGATGCAAAGAAAGACAACCCTCCCCCCAAGTAGACAGCACTCTCTGCTCTCCTGGATCTCACAGTCTAATGGGTATGGGGTTGGGTGACATGGTCAGCTTCAAAGGCTGAGTGGAGGAAGGGCTGGAGTAAGGAGATCCATGTGTCAGGGAGATGGACCAGTAGATGGAGGTGATGATACAGGCCATAAGAGGTGAGGGCTTATGTCAGGCTGGTGGTTATAGGGATGGAGATAAAGAAATGTGTGAGAAAGACATAAAGGCAGGATTGGTGACAGAATGGATGTGAGTGAGAGGTAGGAGTCATGAATGATACCCAGGTTGTGAGCCTGGGTGACTGCGAGATTTGTGGTGTCCAAGAAAGCAAGAGGAAAGTTAGAATCCTCCTTGTACCTCCCCTCCACATTCCACATCCAAGCTGTTTGCCAATGCCTCTTGATGTCACCTCTGCAGCATCTCTAGAATACATCCCCTTCTCTCCTCTGACCCTGCCCCCTCCTTGGGGGCATCATCACTTCACACCTGGATTATTGTGATAGCTGCTGGGGGATCTGCCTTCTCCAAGTCTCTCCCTACTCTGGTCCATCCTCCATTCAGCCCCTGACGTGATTTTCCTAAAGCGCAAGTCTGACCATGTAACCCCCTACTCAACAAACTCCAGGGTCTCCCTATTGCCTCCAGAAGCAAATACAAAATGCTGTTTGGCCTTCAAAGCCCTTCAAACCCTAAGCATCTCCTACCTTACTTCCCTCCTCCTCCTTTGATCCAGTGATATTGGCCTTCTGGCTGTTCCATGGACAAGACATTCAGTCTCTAGACTCCAGGCATTTTCAGTGACTATCCCCCATGTCCGGAAAGCTCTCCTTCCTTTGCCCCAACTACTGACCTCCCTGGCTTCCTTTAAACCCCAGCCAGAATCCCTCCTCCTACAGGAACTCTTCCCCAATCCCTCTTCATTCCAGTATCTTTTCCCTCTGAGCTATTTCCTATTCATCCTGTGTCTGGCTTGTTCGTACATATTTGCTTGCATATTGTTTTCCCCATTAGATTGTAAGCTCCTTGAGGGGCAGGGCTCAAGTTTCTCCTCTTATTTACATCCTTAGCACTTACCACAGTGCCAGGCACACAGTAAGTGCTTAATAAATGCTAATTGATTGGGGATGCTAGAGTGGGGATTCCTGTTCAGGTAGGGACCAGTGCCTCTGAAGTCCCTTCCAGCTCAGAGATGGTGCTTCCCAAAATCCTTTGGCTGCTCCCCATTGATGACAGGAGAAAGTACAGACTCTACCTCCTAACTTTTTGAACCCTAACCCTTCCCTCACTATGTGATTCCAATCTGTTTTTTCAGCCTTATTTTCTATTACTCCCCTTTATGTGCTCAGTGTTCTGACCCAACTCTCTCCTTTCTGGTCTCTATCCTCATCCTGTCCTTTTCCAGGCATCCTCCATGGACTCTTCCCTTCCTCATGGGCCCCCTCCTCTCTGTGAGTGTCCTCTTCTGGGCCCACTATGCGCCCTTGTGAAGTTCTTGTATAATTGGCTTTTGTGTCTGTGTCTTCTGCCTCAGCGGAGCTTTGAGAACCAGGTCTGGGGTTAGTTAGTACAATCATTAGGGGGATGCAGTGAAGTTGGAGTAGATGAGGCTGGGGCTTGGAGAGGGACCTCAACTGGGACTCAGAAGAGCCCTGGTTAAAACCTCACCTCACATAATGACCAGTGTGATACTCAGCTGCAGCTCCTGATAGGTCAAATGAGGGCAGCAGCATCAGTCTTGTCTGATTCCTTGAGGAAGGGGAGAAAGGGAGAATCCAACAGGTTGATGCTCATGAGATTCAGTACCAAGGGCAGCCACCACATCTTGTGACTTGACAATTGGGCCCAGGGTGTAGGGAGGCCTCTGAGAAGGGATTCCCATGGAGGCAGAATGGTTGGCCATATTCCTGTGGTTTGGGTCAGATATGAAAAAAATAGCGAACTGCTCACATGTGGCAGCTAGAGTATGAGTTTTGTGGGTGACCTGACCCTGGCCTTGGGTCCTACCTTTCCTGCATTGTGCTTCCTCCCCTGAGCAGGTGACCTAACTGTGATCCTGAGATGGAAGTATATCTGGCTTTAGAGACAACTTTGTGAAAGTGAGATGTTGGTGCTTCTGGTTTTGTTTTTCAGCAGTGCTAGCTGCACTAAGGGAGGTGAAGACGGCTGGAGATGAACCTGCTCCCTGGTCTGCTTTGACAGAAGAAGTATGACCTGAGGGAATTGTTTGAGCAGTGCACAGCGGAGGTCAAGTGGGCAATGCTGCTTTAGACATCCCACAAACTTCATGACATCTTGGTGCTTTTCATCAAATCGACAAGCTTTGATTAAGCTCCTCCTATGTCATGGTCACTGTGCTAAGGGCTGGGGATGCAACGAAAGGGAAAGACAACTCTTGCCCTCAAGAAGCTCACAGTCTAATGGGGATTAAGTTTCATCTCTTGAGAGAATAGAATAGGCAATTGGTGTAGCAATGGATAGAATACTAGGCTTGGAATCAGGAAAACGTGAGTTCAAATTTGACTTCAGAAACTTATAAGTTATATGACCCTGGACAGCTCACTTTGCTGCCTGATACGGTTTCCTCAACTGTAAAATAAGGATAACAGCATCTACTTCTCAGGGTTGTTGTGGGGATGAAGTGAGATAATGTTTACAAAAAACACAGTGCCTGGCACACAGTAGGTGCTGTATAAATGCTCATTCCCTTCCTTTCTCCATTCTCTTTTGTGGCTTGTTTCTGTCAGCATATGCTCATGAATCTTGTGTGCTAAGCATTTCTTCTTTTCTAGAGGAAAAATAGTGCTCTACCTCATGTTCCCTGTACATTGAGCATCTTTCTACTCTTTCCCCTTTAGGGAGACCTCCAAGGCCTCTCTCTGGAGCTCAGCTCCACTCAGGTTTGAGTCGGGTCCATGGGGGCTGACAGGGTCTCATTAGTAGAGATGGGAGGCTGCAGTTGACCCTGCTCCTGGGGACCTTCAGGAGTTCACATTCTTATAAATACAAAGTTAATTAAGGTCCTGGGCATTAATTAGGAAGCTCCTTGAAGGTAGTGGCTGTACTTCCTTTGGCGTAGGTATCTTTATAGCACCAGAGACTCACTGAAAACAGTCACTGAATAAATGCTTGTGGGATTCCATTAGATCTGATTGGATTGGAATCCTGAAGAGTCAGGCCAGTAAGCACAGGTGGGGGGTGGGGGGATTCAGACATATGATGATCAGGATGGTATAAGAAGAACCCAGTTAGGGCCTGGTGCTGCCTTAGCTCGTGACTCAAGGCGAGACCCCCAAGCTGATCCGAAGGGCAGACAGAAGTCTCTGCAAGGTCAAAGCTGTGACCTGAACTTTCTGCCAGAGTAAAGAAAGGTGCCCAAGGTAGAGGTGAGGGGAGAACTCAAGGCTGCAGCACCACATCATGAGGGAAGGAAGGCCCTCCCTCTTACAGATCACCTGGGAATTTCCAATCCAACCCAACAAGCATTTATCAAGAGTGCACTTTGTTTTGAGCTAGAATTCAGGGAGACAGTGATAAAATGAAATACAACCCTTTTCATTCAGGAGGCTATGTTCTCCCAGGTGGAGGGAGGAGTGAGTACAACATTTACCCAGAGTAGTATAGACATGATAATTTGAGTGGGGACGGCTCAAGAAAGTCTTTCTATAGGAAATAACGCATATGTTGCCTTTGAAGAACGTTAGGGCTTCTGAGAGGTGAAGGTCAGGAAGAATTTCATAGTAGGAATGCTGGACGGTCAGGGCCATGATCAAGAGGTAGGGCTTTAGTGAGTGGGTGAGTCTGGCTGGGACACAGACTTGTAAAAGGGGAGTGATGTGCAGTAATTTGACAAAGGTACTCTGGAGCAAGTAGGTGCAGAGCTTTCAATGCCAACCTCAAGATCTGGTGTTTTGTCCTAAAGATAACAGAGAGTCCCTAAAGGTTTTTGAGAAGAGGGGGGCAACATGGCCTGATGGGGCTTTAAGAAAGCTTCTTGGGCAGCTGAGTGGAGATGAGATGGGGAGCCAATTAGGAATTAGGAGGTGACTGGGAAGATGGCAGAGCTATTAGCAGAAATATGGAGAGATTCATTTAGAAAGCAGCAGATGACTTTTATTCCAGGTGTGTTGACTTTGAAAAGCTTAGGGGTCATTTACTTTAAAATATCCAATGAGCATCTGGTGTATCCAAGATCAGAGACTGAGCTGGAGATACAGAACTAGGAGTCACTGGCTCAGATGATAACTAACTCCCAGGAGATGATGAGGTCACCAAGTGAGAGATCAAAGAAAAGGGGGAGCAAGTGGGAAATATCCATTGTTGAGGGTATGACTTGGTGAGGATTCAGTAAAGGAGACTAAGAAGGAATGACTAGATAGGTAGAAGGAGAAATCAGAGAGAGCAGGGTCTCCAAAGTGAAGGGTGGAGTCAGGTTAGAAAGATGATCAACAGAGACAGGTCTGAAAGGGTGACCCTAAAAAAGGCTGTTTGGTTTGCACAGTTAGGAGATCCTTGGTAACTTTGGGGAAGACAGTTTTTGTTGAGGGTTGGGGTTGGAAGCTAGATTGGAAGGGGTTGAAAAGTGGCTGGAAGGGGAGGGAGTGGAGGCACTAAAATTTGTAGGCACCTCATCTAATTTACTTGAGAAAAGGAGGGAGAGGATGAGGACTTCCTATTTTTTTTTTGTTTTCAACATTTACTTCCACAAGATTTTGAGTTCCAAATTTTCACCCCATCTCGCCCCTCCCCCCACCCCAAGATGGCATGCATTCTAAATACCCCTTCCCCTAGTCTGCCTTCCCTTCTATCTCTCCCCCCACCTTCTCTTATCCCCTTCCCCTTCAATTTTCCTGTGGGGTATGATGGATTTCTGTAAGACTTCCTATTTTGACTAGCTTTTTCCCTAGGTCAGTGTTGGGACCCCAAGATGGATTGCTCAATCAATTAATCAACAGAATGAATAAAGTGCTCGCTGAGTGCCAGGTATTAGGGAGACAGGTCCAAACAAAGCTGCAACCCCACTGCCCAGAATGGTGGACGTGGGGTGATCGGAAAGTTTTCTCTATCTACTCTTTTCTCTCACCATTGCCAACTCCGTCCAAAGAGAAGAAGGAACCCGGTGTGCTATGAGTGAAACCTGGCCCTAGGAAGAGAAAGGCAATGGACTAGGACCTTACATTGAGATGAAAAGGCAGTGCCCTCCTCTCCCCACTCATCCAGCTCAGGTCACATAAGTGAGGGAGGGAAGGAGGAAGGGAGGGACCCTTACCTTTAGTAGAAAGGAGCTCATCATGGCCTGGCCCTTTGAGATTCTCCCCACCACTACCCTTGATTGGAATAGCTATGGGCACCTGCTTCCTTCTCCTACTCTTTGGAGAAGCCCAGCATAGGGGGAATGGTCCAGGTTCTTCATTAGGAGAGAGGGAGAGCACTTAGGTGGGCACTCCAATCCTATAACTGTGCTCTCTCCTGTCCCTTGGTGATGGTAGGGCTAACATTACCCCTGGGGTCTACTTACCTCCCCCAAGCCCACCCCTAACCCCAGGCAGCACATAACAGTGTAACAAGGTAGCATGTACCTTGCCTTTCTGGATTCTGCAACTTGGATGATAGGGGAGCAAATCTGCTTTCTGTTTCTTTCCTGCAGCCCTCCCCCGCCTCTCAGTATTCTGTTTGTCCCTTGTCAGAAGTTTAAAGCCCCCAAGTCCCCCACTGTCCTCATCCTAAAAACCTTCTTGCCTGCCAACCTCATCTTGGTGTGGGAAGGGGGGCAAGAAGAGATTCAAGGCCTTGGGCGGGAGTGATGGTAGATGAAGTGGGTTTGCTGCAGAGCCCAGAGAGCTGGTACTTCTGCTGTCACTGGTGCTCCTCTCACACCTCCCCCATTCTCCACCCCTGCATGTGAACCTGTCAGCATACCCCGCTCCCCATCCCCTTTGCAGGGCTAATTGAATGTCCTTTATTCCTTTAAATTTGATGCCTGAGGAGAAGTTCCACCTGCCCAGCCCTGGTTTTGGTTTTGATTTTGGCCATTGTCCTGATTCTTATTCTCTGATAGTTGGTCCTGGCTTTGTAGAAATCTGGCCAGCAAACAAACTATTAGGTGCTCTTCATTTTGAATAGGCTGTCTATGTCTACCCTGGAACAGAACAGAGAGAGAAAAGGAGAGGGAGAGGGAGAGGGAGAGAATGAGCCAGGAGACTGATACAGCTTTTACCTTGGAAAGTAAGGGGCAGGAAGACAAAGGTCACCATGACATCGCCTGATTCCTGACCAGCCAAAGGCAGACCTTTGAGCAAGGAAGACTCAGCAGGCTCAAAAAGGAAAAGAAAGAAAGAAAACAGATGCAGAGAGAAGTGCTATGGCTAGCTGAACAAGGCAGCAGCCCCGCTGGATCCTACCACCAGGAAAGTGGGTGGGGCCAGTCTGACACCAGAACAGCCCATAGTCGGGCAAGCATGGGCAGGGCAGCTCTGGGCATTGGGAGAGCTCATTATCTCTGAGCTAATTAGTTCACATGTTGGTGATTCTTGGGAGAGATGGAATGAAGCTTTGAGTACCACTAGAAGAGGCTGTAATGAGAAAGGTGCCTCCCTCCTCTAGACAATGCAGAGCCCTCCTAAAATCTTGGGCAGATGTGAGTGGCCTTAGCACTGGCAACACCAGGAAAACCAGGCCCAAGGACCTATGAGATACTCAAGGGAGGAAGATCGGATGGACATAGGGCCCAGTAAGACCTCCAGGGCAGGAGGACAGGGTGTCTAGAGGGACAAGGGGGGCATTGATCTGTTTTAAGGAGAAGCCAAGCCCTGGACCTCAGTTGCCTCCTCTGCAAAATGAGGAGGCTGGGCTCAATGGCTCCTGAGGTCCCTTCAGCTCTCGAGTTCTGGTCCTATAAAGCCAAGGTCCCAGTGCGAAGCCTGACCAAGCAGTTTTCTCTCCTTCCAATGAAGACGGCGTGAGTTTGCCAGCTGTGGAGGCAGATACTCTCTGAAGCATCCAGGCAGCCCATGGGGGCTGTGGGTCCCCTTTGGCCAGGCTGGGATCCCAGCTGCACAGGAGGCTAGTGACCAGAAGGCTGGGCAACTGTGGGCAGTGTGAGCCGGGCTGGCTCAGCATCTCAAGTCCACCGGGGGCAGGGTGGAGGGATGCGCCTGTTAATGAAAGCTGCTGCTGATTCTAAATCAGGAGATGCTGAGAACCCCACTGAGGGCAAAGAGATCAGCTACATGGGCTTTGGAGACAACAAGAAGGAATGTGGGCTCCACCTCCCATCAAGCCAGCCCTGAGGAAAAGATCTAGAACTTCTAGGAAGCTGGAAAGAGAATGAGGGCTCTGGGAGGACAGTCAGATGCCACCAGGCACCAAAGTCACACAGAGAAGGGGCCGTTCTCATTGCTGGTTCAGAGTTCTGCCTTAGGTCACTATGAGTTGGACCTGGAGGCTGCCCCTGTCCCTTTGGGTATCCCGTCCCATGCCCCTGACCCCTGATTGGTAAACCCCAGTCCTGTTCTCCCAGGCCTCTGCCTCAAGCTTAGATAACCTGGCTCTAGGATCTTGGCTCTGGGAGCTGAAGGAGTAGCAAGGATAAGGGAATGGCGTTCTGGCCTGGAGTCAGGAAGGCGTGGGTTCGAATACAGCCTCTGTCACTTGATCTCTCTCCACACCCCCCACCACCTAGTTTCCTCATCTGTAAATGCAGATAATGATAGCACCTGCCTCAGAAGGTGGTTTGAGGTACAAATGAGACAATACTTTACAAACCTTCAGATGCTCTGTGCCTGCCAGATACTATTGCAATCGACTGGAAGCTTCCTTTACAGTCTTGTTTGAGGCTTTTGTCCCTAAGCCTCTGGGAGTAGGTCATCAGGGAGGGCCAGGGCATCTTCTCTGACTCATCAATATGATGCCAGAAGCTATTTCAGTGGAGAACAAACTCTGGAAAGTTCTACTAAGATGAGAAGGCTTTGAATGTGAGCCTAGAATCAGAAGCAATAGCTTTAGTCACAGGGGTAGTGGGAGGCACGGAACATAAGCGCTTATCAGACACCTACTAGGTGCCGGGCACTGTGCTAAGTGTTTTACAAACATTGTCTCATTTGATACTAGATTCTTTTCAGGCACAACAACTGAAGACCAAACACTAAAATACAGAGGGGCTGCTATTTGCATCAGAGGAAGGAGGCTCCAATCATGGAAATCAGAGATGCTTAAAGCATTGAAATGGTTTACCCTATGGGCAGGGTCAAAGAAGCCCCCAGTGGGTTATCCCAAGCTGCCAATAAGGCATTGAACTAACTGTAAAAGATATATCTACTTCCAGGCCAGCTAGGTGGTACAGTGGATAGATCCCCAGCCCTGGAGTCAGGAGGACCTGAGTTCAAATCCAGTTTCAGACCAGACACTTGACTAGCTGTGTGACCCTGGGCAAGTCACTTAACCCCAATTGCCTTGCCAAAAAACAGATATATCTACTCCCTAGTCCCTTTGTGAAGCATGTACACCTCTCTGATTGGGTCAAGATGGGAACAATGTGATTAGCTAGGCAAACAAATAAGCCAAATCTCCGGGGACTTCAAATATCCAAGTCCTGGACAAATTTCATTAATTCGAGTTGGAGATATTTCTAGTTAGGAGATGCCTGTGGAGGGGGACCTCGGGAGTGGAGGTAAAAGAGGGAATTTCTTTCTTCTCTTTTCCTGCTCATTTTGACCACGGAGCTTTGAAGGGAAGTCACTAGACCAGTAGGAGATACTGAATTTAGCAGGAAGCAGAGATACACTCCAAAGCGACACAGATAGAGAGAGAGAATTTCCTGAGCTAGGAGGCAGTATCAAGGATCATGATTTCTGACAGCAGAGAAGGGAGTTGGACTATGGAGAGTGGCAGACTTTGGGAATCCAGATGAGCAATTAACGAGCAGAGATCCTGCACCCAAGGAAAGCTGCATGAGGACCTAATGAAGAGAGAGAAGACTCCATGTTCCACAGCATGTAGAGTTAGGAGTTGCCTTTAATTCACACGTATCTCACACATGTACATCACTCCCACTGCATTTTAAATATGAATGGGCATTGTGTATAGGAGAGCATACCCCCCACTGACTGGAGTAATTGTTTTTAAAAAAATTAATTTATTTTGATTTATCAACAATCACTTCCATAAGCTTTTGAGTTTTCAATTTTTCTCCCTCTCTCTCCCCACCTCCCTCCCCAAGACGGCACACAGTCTGATACAGGCTCTACATATACATTCCTATTAAACATATTTTCACAGTAGTGATGTTGTAAGGAAGAATTAGAACCAATAGGAGGAACCACAAGAAAGAAGAAACAAAACAGAAGAAAGAAAAAAAAGAGCAAATAGTATGCTTCCATCTGCATTCTAACTCCATAGTTCTTTCTCTGGATATGGATAGCATTTTCCATCATGAGACCTTTGGAGATGTCTTAGATCCTTGCATTGCTGAGAAGGACTGAGTCTATCAACATTAGTCGTCACACAACGTGGCTGTTACTATGTACAAGGTTCTCCTGGTTCTGCTCAATTCACTCAGCATCAGACCATACAAGTCTTTCCAGTTTTTCTGAAGTCTGCCTGCTCATCATTTCTTATAGCACAATACTATTCCATTACATTCACATACCGCAACTTCTTCAGCCATTCCTCAATTGATGGGCATCCTTTCAATTTCCAGTTCTTTGCCACCACAGAAAGAGCTGCTATAAATATTTTTGTATGTGTGGGTCCTTTTCCTATTTTTATGATCTCTTTGGGATAGAGCCCTAGAAGTGCTATTGCTGGGTCAAAGGGTATGCACATTTTTATAGCCCTTTGGGCATAGTTCCAAATTGTTCTCCAGAATGGTTAGATCAGTTCACAACTCCACCAACAATGTATTAGAGTTCCAATTTTCCCACATCTTCTCCAACATTTGTCATTTTCTTGTTTTGTCATGTTAGCCAATCTGATAGGTGTGATATAGTACCTCAGAGTTCTTTTGATTTGTATTTCTCTGATCAATAATGATTTAGAGCATTTTTCATATGACTATTGATGGCTTTAATTTCTTTTATCTGAGAACTGCCTGTTCATATCCTTTGACCATTTATCAATTGGGGAATGACTTGGAGTAATGTTTTATAGTGACTGTTCTTACCATGCCATTGGATTAATTTGTTTTGTTTTACAGTCATGTCTGACTCTTTGTGATGCCATTTAGGATTTTCTTGGCAAAAATAAAGCGGCTTGCCATTTCCTTCTACAGCTCATTTTACAGATGAGGAAACTGAGGCAAACAGGGTTAAGTGACTTGCCTTGGATCACACAGTTAGTCTGAAGCTAGATTTATACTCAGATCTTCCCTACTTCAGACCTGGCACTCTATCCACTATACCACCTAGCTGCTCCTAAAATCATGATTTAAAAAGTCATATTTTCAAGAATCATAGAGGAAAAACACCCAGAGCTATTACCAGAGAGGCAAAACCAAGAAGTCAGAAGAGCAGGAAGAGGTACAGCTAAGCCTCCTCACACCCTACTTCAATACAACTACAAATGCATCTAGTAAATGCATCAGTCTTGATTAGGGAATCTGATAAAAAACAAAACCACAGTGAGTTTAGCCTATGCCAGCTGAGGGACACACAGTCTAAGGCTCCCTCTGCAGACACCTGACCTGTGTCTAATCAGGAGTGGCAGGGGAGAGCATTCTGGTACAGACAGAGACTGTGCACCTAGACAAAAAGAGGGTCCTCAATCCAATAAATACTGGCCCTAAATTGTGAAGGGTGCAGGTATAGATGAAAACTGGCAACTCTGTCTCTCACTAGCCAGTTCCAGGTCATAGGACTGGGACTGAGTCAGGAGGAGACCTGAAGTGTTCCAGGGTAAGAAGTGAGCAGGGTCCCTAGACTATGTACCAAGCAAAAAGTGAGCTGTGTGATTTGGACCACAGGAACAGAGAAAAGTCTCAATTCCAGGTTTTATCCCTGTCTGATGTTTGCAGATGAATAATCATGGCAGGAATCCCAGATGAGAGGGGACCTGTAGTTCTGTCATTTGGAACCAACAGAGCTTCCCTGTGACTGATGGTGCTGAGTCTAGTATGAGTCCACTTGAAGTCTAAATGGGGCAAGCCCAAATGCATGTTGCTCAGACCCAAACCTAGATCAAGAAGTTGAAGAACTCAGGCCAAGGGTTAGAAATTTAGACTTTCCACTGGATTAGACCACTTTGAGATCACTGAAAGCTTGCAGATCCCCATCTTGAATTGTCCCTGAGATTCTGGAATAATAGTAAACAATTAATACCACATGAAAGCAGCAAGATGGTCTCAGACATTTCCTCCAAAAGTTTGTGGTACTTGGACCTAACTAATAAGTCAGGAAATTGACTAGCAGAATGAACAAATAAATAAATACCAAGAATCCCATCACAATAAGTATTGTGGTAACAGAGATGTTTAAGACACATACTCAGAGGAAGAGAGTGACTCTGAAATATTTATAAGCAAAATCTCAAAGAAAAACACAGATTGGGTATCAGTTCAATGATAATTCCTGGAAAAGATAAGAGTTATTTTTTTTAATTAACAAAATAGAATTCTAGAGGGAAAAATGGAAAAGTACACAAGAAAGAATTGGAGAGAGAATTAACAGCTTGGCACAAGAGGTGCAATACCTTTTCTAAGCAACAAACTTCCTGATAATTAGAATGGACTAAATGGAGCCTAATATTGCCACAAGACAACAAGAAATATTAAAACAGCCAAAAGACTGAAAAAAATAAAAGAAAATTTAACGTATCTGAGAGCATAAACGATTGACCTGGAAAACAGATCGAGGAGAGATAATTTTGCAACAGGGCAGCTAGGTGGCACAGCAAATAGAGCACCAAGCCTAGAGATAGAAAGACTCATCTTCCTGAGTTCAAATCTGGCCTCAGCCACTTACTAGCTAAGTGATCCTGGGCAAGTCACTTCACACTGTTTGCCTCAGTTCATCCTCTGTAAAATGAGCTGGAGAAGGAAATGGCAAACCACTCCAGTATCTTTGCCAAGAAAACCCCAGTTGGGGTCACAGAAAGTCAGACATGACTGAAAAACCAATAACAACAACAATAAGTTAGCAATCATTAGACTACCTGAAAGTCATGACAATAAAAAGAGCCTAAACATATTTCAAGAAATTATGAAAAAAACTGTCCAGATTTCTTAGAACCAGAGAGCAAAGTGGAAATAGAATCTACCAGCCCCCTCATTAAGGCAACTCCAAATGAAATGGAAACTCCCAGGAATATATTAGTTAAAATTCAATTTCCAGGTAAAAATAGAGCAAGTAGCCAGAAAGAAAAAATATCAGGTACCAGGAGGCACAGTCACATATAACTTAGCAGCCACCACTCTAAATCAGAAGAGAGTTTGAAAGATGATATTCCAGAAGGCAAAGGATATAGGATTACAACCAAGAATAACTTACCCAGAAAAATTGAACATATAATGCTACAGGGGGGAAAAGTATCTTTAATAAAATAGAGGACTTCCATGCATTCTTGATGAAAAAAAAAACAGAGCTTCAGAGAAATTTTTAAAAATGGAGGACTCAGTAGAAACATAAAAATGTAAACATAAATGAATAATCATAAATAAATCATACCATAATGAATGAACAATCATAACCATAAACAGTGATAAACTGGTTACATTAAAGTATGGGAAATGATTCCTGTAATCGTTCAGAAACCTATTATCATCAAGGATCATAGACGAATCTACATAGACAGAAGGCATAGGAGTGTGTCTGTTCTATCCTGATAATCTTAAAGAATGGAAAGGGAAGAGAAGAGGAATCCATAGGGTGGGAGGGGAAGGGAGAAGAAGGAAGGGAAAATGATCTTGCCTAATTTGGAATGCAAGTAGAGGTCTGTACAAAAAGGAAGAAGGGCTGAGGGAATTGGAGGCACTTGAACCTCCCTCTCATCTGAACTGGTCAAAGAAGAGAAGAATACCACAGTCAGGATCCCACAAGACTTGGTAGCTCCTATTATAAACAAGAGAACTTGAATCCAATATTTCAAAAGGCAAAAGATATAAGTTTACAATCCAGAATAATTTGTCCTGCAAAGCTGAGTATAATCCTATAGGGAAAAAAATCAGCTCTTTAATGCAATAGAGGACTTTTAAGAATGTCTAACTTAAAAAAGCCCCCAAAACAGAGCTAAGTAGGAACTTTGAAATACTATGTTTGTATAAAAGTATAAAGACACCTAGAAAGATAAGTTTATTTGAGCAATTGGAAGAGACTGTATGATGACATAATGTTAACATTCTAACGTGGAGAAGAAACAAATATCCCTTCAGAACTTGAATGTTTGTAAAGGTATTGTGGGAATTAAATTAGGACAAGGGTCCTAGGGAGAGGAGTGTTAGTTTTGTTCTTTGGCCTTGAAGAGGGGAAACAGAAGTGAGGACAAAAGGAGGAATACACTAGTGTGGAAAGGAAAAAGAAGGGTCTGGAAGTTTCTATTTCTCACAAATGGAGCATGTGAGAAGAAGAGTGGAGCGAGAAGGGGGAGCAGGAACCGGGTGAACCTTACTGTCTTTTTTCCAACACGTAAAGGACACACACACGCACACACAGTTTGGGGAGTGGGAACGGGGAGGGATGAGAGCAGGACTTCCTCATCCTGCAGGGTGATTCAAAGAGGAAAAAAGAGAATAGAAGACCTAATCTAAGTGGGTACCTCAGATTGCCTCTTAGATAGTTGGGAAATGTTTGAACTAATTGTGGCATATGAATGTAATGTAGCACTGTTCTTCTTCATCCTTCATTTTCAAAGTGGACCAATGACATCATGGGGTTATATCTTGCTTTCAGCATGAATTGGATTGAGATAAGGCAGAGTTGCCTCACTCTTTCTTCCAGAGGCATTGAAGGCAGCAGCAGGACAAAAGTCAAGATGTCTGGCAACAACCCAGGGAAGCAGTGAATAAACTTGGTGTTTTCAATTTCTGACCAAGCTCTAAGCACCCCACAGCATCTGCTTCAGCTGCCTTCACGGCTGTTGGAACAAATTGCTCTCATCTGTCCATTCTGCCAGGGGAAATCTTCACATGCTTGGGGTAGAAATACCCCTAACTCACCGATGGATTTGAGGCTTGTGAGTTACCCTCATCCTATTCTAGCCCATCTGCCAAAATGGTTTAGTGGAGTGTGGCCTCAGGGCATGCCACAGCTTGTTGAAGTCACAGGTGAGAATGGAATACTAGTGAACTATCAAGAGACTATAAAAGAGATTATTTCAGAGAATCCTGGCTAGCATGGACTGATGTAGAGGAAAATGAATAGAATTAGGAGAATTTATGCAAAGGCAAAATTGTAAAGAAAACAATTTTGAAAAATGTCAGAACTCTGAATGGTGCAGTGATAAACTTTGTCTGAAGAGGGCTCTGGATGGATTGTGTTATCCACCTCCTGATGGAAGGCCTGGACAAAGGGTGGACACGCACAAAAAGTGCAACAAAGAGACATACAGTTTTGGACCTGGTCATTTATGGGGTTGTTTTACTTAACTATGCTTTATTTGCTGTAGGTTTTTTTCCTCTTTCAGTTTTTATTTGGGGGAAATGCTGGGAAGAAAAGGAGTTTAGCAGTAGTGATGCTAGAAAAAGAGGGACATTGCAGCATTTTCTAAAAATGCACAGAAGAAAATTTGGATTGAAGCAAAGATAAGCAGGGTGGATCTGAAACGTAGTGTGTGGAATTTATTACGTACTTTTTTTTAAAAAAGCAATTGATATGAAATAGAGATCCATGAATTCATAGTCTCATATAGAATTCTCTTTTTGTGTTCTGCTGTGTGTATGGGAATGTTCTTTTTAGTAAAAAAGAATAAAATTCACCACCAACAAAAGCCTTCTGAGTGTCTCCCTTCCAGTGTTGTAGGAATACATTCCCTTTATGCAGCTGATTTCTGCTGTCACCCAATCACATGGGCCATGGGGACAATTGGGAATTGGTTTGAAGATAAAATAGTAAAGTAACTTTTAAGTCACTTGGGAACAACTATTGGGAGATGAAGACATGGCAGGTCAGCCCCTCCCATGACATGAACAATCATGTGGTCTGGAGACATGTCTATCAGAAAGAAGTGTGTTGTCCAGCTGGGTCCCTGTAGGGTGGGTCCCCCCACCTTAGATGTTTCCTACCCCACATTGAATGTACGTTGGGAGTCAACATCCTCTCAAAACCTCAGCTCATGAGCACCCATCCATAGTTTTTTTTTAAACCATGACAACCGGTAGGCACACTAGTTCAAAGGAAAATACATTCAGTTAAATAACCCAGGAAAATAAATGATGAAGCATATCTACCCATACACACAAGAGCCCACTTTCTCACAAACTCCCTTAGCAAGCCACCTCTCCACTTTAGTAAAAGGAGGTCTACATCCTTGCTTCCAATCCCCACACAGACTCATTTGTACAGTATTGTGAGCCATGGCAGGCACAGGATGTCTGTCTTGATCGTGAGGTGAACACAAAAGCTCTTGGGTCCAAAAATGTGTCACCTTCCTCTTTCTCCATGGGAATATTGAGCTTTATAGTTTCCCTCCACTTCCCCCAGAGCTGATAGGTGTAGTCAGTCTCCAAGTCAGACTTCAGCAGGAAAGTTGGAATCTCTCTGAGTGGCACCAGTGATGTCACATCTGTACTCACCTTTTGGCCTTGGTGGGAGGAGAGGGGAATTTCAATATTTCTAGACTCCCTGACTTCCCTAGTGCTCTTTGTGCAGCTTCCACCACAGATCCCTCTGTGTGTCCTTGCACACTCTCTGGTCTCAAAATTAACATCTAGGGAGCTCCTTCTCACACAACAATACCCACTCACCCTTCCCCCTGTGCACCCACTGGACATAGAGGAAGGATGTAAGAGGAGACCTGATGCTGACCATGGTGGAGAAGCTCATTCTTCAAGAGAATTACTGAGAAAAGGAAGGAGTTGTTCAAGGAAGTGGAGGTCAGATAGTAGGGCAGCATCCAAAGACTCTGGGACTTCGAATGCTCATCCCTTCCCCCAGTCAAGGGAATAGCACATCTGGAAGTATTAGGGTGAGGGTAAAGCCAAAGATGGAGCAGAGCCAATGGTACAGGAAATGTGTCACCCCTCCTCCATGTGTCCAGGCCACTTCAACTGTCAAAACATTTTTATGCTTGTAGTCTTCAATCATCACTCTAACCCTGTGAGGAAGGTAGGGCAGATGTCATGCTCCTCACTTGGTAGATGAAGAAACTGAGGTCTTCAGAAGAAGGGGAAAGATCCAGGAAAAATTGTTCAAGGCCACTCTGGTAGCTGGTGATAGATTTAAGACTGAGCTTAGGTCTCCTGATGCAGTACTCTGCCCAATGATGCAGGCACTCAGGAGAGCAGGGGGGAGGGCTGTTATAAGATGCATATAGGGACTGCTCCAGTCACTGAAGTTTCTACTTTACAAGGTAGGCCATGAATGCATGCATGTGCATGCACACACACATATGTGTGAACATGTGCACACTCACACCCACACCTACACCGCACACACCCCTGAAGTGAGATGGGATTGCAACACAGCGTCCAGAATGGGTGACACGAGAGTCTCTCCATGTTGTCTCCTCAGTTCTGGTTTTTCTACCCTCTCCTCCAGAGTCATTGGAGTCCAATTTTAAGGACACTAATGAGTTGACAGAATCCCAAGGAAGGCAACAAGGATGGGGAAGGGGCTAGAGATCATGAAAGACCCAGGGAAATTTAGCCTGGAGAAGAAAAGGCTCAGAGGGGCTTGTGCCAGCTACCTTCAATAATTCAGAGGGTTATTCGGTGGAAGAGAGCATGGGGGACATTTCAGAAAGACAGAGGGGATGCACTATGCATGTCAGCTTTCTCAAACTGGAAGGGACTGTCTCAGGAGGTACTGAGCTCTCCTCCCTGGAAGTCTTTATTTTTGGCTTCACCAAGCTTGTCTAGGTGGTCTTGTTTGAAGGTGGCCCCTGTTTCATGGCTTCTGGAATCCTGAGAACTCCAAGATCTCAAGCTCTAGTCATAACAAAAGGTGACATTTCTAGCAAGTTTTCTGTTCAATGAATGCAAATAATGCTATCTTGGTTCTCACAACAACCCTAGGAGGTAGGCAGAAGGATTATTCTTTTTTCTCATTTTCAGATCAGGAAACTGAGAATGTGGGAGAGGGATGGATTTACCTGGGGCTACCTAGTGAGTAAAAGAAGGTCTGGAACTTGGTTCCAAGTCCAGACCCTCAATCTCAATCCTGGCTCTCTCCTTGCTAGCCTGTCCCATATTCCTCTCCAATGACAAAAGAATGTTTCAGCTAAGAAAATTTACAATCCAAAGTGAGAGGTTAGGCATCCCTGGGAGGCTGGCATCTTGGCAGGTTCATGTGAGAAGGCATCATTGTATCTGGGACAGCCAGAGCCTGCTTTGGGGTGGGGTGGGGGGAAGCTCAGCAGGCAGCCAGTTGAGGGTCATTTTCTCCAGACCATCAGTTTCTAGTGCCAAGTGACAACAAGTCTAGTATCCATAGCTGCCAGGCCCAGGCTCTGTCTTTGTTCTGATGCTGATTTCTCATTGGACATAATGACATTTTTTGCCGAGTGAGCTGTCTCTTTCTGGGTTGTGCAGGGGGTGGTGGTGGTGTGGGCAGATGACGGCTGAGCCTTGAGAAATAGCCTGCTCAGTTCCAGTGGCACTCCCAGTTGTCATCCTCTCTGGGCTGTTGTCCAGGGAAGCAGATAGCATACCTGTATATGTTGGGCTCCCAGTATTTCTTAGCTGGTAATTGTGACTGTTTCCCTGGGCCAATGAGGAGTGCTTGTCAGATTTGGGTCTTATTTGGGCTGACTTCACACTTCAACAAGTGAATCAGCTGGAACTGTCATTAGAGAGAGCCTAATGATAGTGATAGGTTCAGCTCCAGCTCCCCAACAGGAGGGTGCCCACCTGGCTTCACCTCTGTCTGCTCAGAACCCCTCTCTTCTCCCTCCCTCTTCTATCATGAGCATGGACAGGTACTCCTTTATTCCTAATTTGGGGCTTCTGGCCAGGGCAATTGAGAGCCACTTCCATTGCATTCATACATTCAGAAAGCAGGCAGTGATGGATGCCTGGGACAGCTGAGCTAATGAGGCCACTCTGGCTGCTCTGTTTTTAGGCCCTGTCTACCCTAGAACTCCTTTCTGTGGGACATGCCAGGTCTCAGTGTTGAGGACATAGCCCCAAGATGCACTCTTCAGCTGGCCTGGACATTCCTTCTGGGATGAGAACAAACAAATCAAGCTTTGGGAAGGGCTGGAGGCTCAAAGAGGGGGGCTTCATTGGGTGCAACCCAGGTGATTCAACTGGCCTCTGAAAACAAGATGTTGGAATCAGGAGAAGAATTGTCTAGAGGCTGGTCTTGAGGGGCTTACAGAATTTACTTACTATCTAGGGTTCAATGATCATCTTTATACTGATAATGCCATATATCTCTAGACTTTCTCCTGAGCTTAGGCCTGCATTCCCAACTACCTGTTGGATATTTCAAACAGGGATGTCTCAGAAGCATCTCCAACTCATTGTGTTCAGAACAGAACTCATTTTTTTTCTCCACCTAACTTTTTCTTCCAAACTTCCTTATTACTGTTCAGGGGATCACTAGCCCTACTGTGAACTGGGCTCACAACCACAATGTCACCCTGAACTCCTCTCTATCACTCATCCCAGTTGCCAAATCTTGTGACATCTTTCCAGCATGTCTTATTATTATAATTATTATTAGTTTATGGAATGAAACAAGCATTTCCATAACATAGTACAGTAAAAAGATGATTGTACATGAAATTGCAGATCTGCTGTGCACAATTTGCTATTCCTTTCAAATATACAACAAAATTATCATGTAAATTTCTTTTTTTCTTCTTTTTCTCCCTCTCTTCCCCAACCCTAGAGATGGCTACCATCAGATACAAATAAGTGTATACATATATATATTATATATATGCATGTATGTAAAATTATTGTATACATACTTTTATTTATTAGTTCTTTCTCTGGATGCAGATAGCATCTTTCTTCACACGTCCTTTATAGTTAATTTGGGTATTTATAATAGACAAAATGACTTATTTGCTGAGTCATTCTTAAAACAATATCATTGTTCCTGTATACAATGTTCTCTTGGTCTTGTCATTTCCCTCTTCATTTTCCTGATGTGTGTTGAATGTATGCCTTTCCCTCACACAGCCATCACCCTAGTTCTCATCCTTATTCTCTCTCCCCTGGATTATTACAATAGCCTCTTAATTAGGTTCACTTGGTATGGTCTCTACTTTCCAATCCATTCTTCCTATGATTGCTAAAGGGAATTTTCTAAAGCACAAGTCAGACATGTCACCACCCCACCCATTGGCCTCCTGCTCAATGAGCTCCAGTGACTTGTTTTTTTCCTCTTTCCAGGATCAAATATAAACTCTACCATATGACATTTGAGGTTTTTCACAACCTGGTCCCTTTCTGCCTTTCCAGTCTGGTTACATATTACTCCCTTTTGTGCAAATATGGGTCCATCCAGCCAAACTGACCCTCCTGTTCTTCATACACAGGACCTCATATTCTGTCCCTATGACAGCTCTGACTGTGCACCATCCTTTGAATGCTCTCTCTCCTCATTTCTGCAATGCCATCTTCTACATGAAGTCTTTCCCAGTTCTCTAGGCTTCTAGTTCTTCCTTATCCTCAAAAATACTTTACCTATGTTGGTTTATACCTCTGTGTGTTCACAATGTCTTCCTAGCTCGAGCATAAGAGCTTTGAGGACAGTCAAGGAATGTATTCCTGGTGCCTAACACAGACCTGGCCAAGGAAAGTGCTCAATAAATGCTTATTAAACCCTAAGGAGGATAATGATGCTATCTCTTTCAGATCTCTTTCATTTTATAAAGCACTTTTCAAATCACTGACTCATTTGTCCCTCAAAACGAGGTTGCAGTGGACAAACATCTCATGATTTCCATTAAATATATGAGGAAGCTAGTACCTCAGAGGAATGTGGTTTGCCAAAGATTATAGACAGAGTGATGGAGCTCAGGTTTAAACCTGGATCTGATTCTCCATCAGAAAGGCTTCAGAGAGTGCAGAAAGGGACCAAAAGAAGGACATTGGACAGTGCTGGGCAGGAGAAGGGAGATGAGAAGCCACTAAGACAGGTAAGGGCAGTGCTTGCTGACAGGCAGAGAATAATGAGGCTGTAGCATCATGGAAGCCAAGGGAAGAGAAGGAATCTGAAAGGAGTGGGTGGCTGATAGTCAAACCCAGCTGAAAGGTTAATGAGAGTGAGGCCTGGAAAACAGCTCCTAGATCTGGTCATTGGGAGATCCCCATGGACAACTCTGAAGAGAATGATGAGGCAGAAACCAGACTAGGCTCAAGGCCAAAGTGAGTCATCTGGAGCTTCCTGGGAGTTGTTTCCTACTCCTGTTTCCAGTTTTCAGCTAGGTGGTGCATGCATAGAGCTCTGGGCCTGGAGTTTGGAAGATCCGAGTTCAAATTCAACTTCAAACACTTACTAGCTCAGTGACCCTGGGCAAGTCACTTAATCATTGTTTGCCTCAGTTTCCTTAACTGCAAAATGGGGATAATAGTAATACCTAACTTACAGGGTTGTTGTGAGGATCCAATGAGATCATATTTGTAAAACACTTCACCCAGTGCTTGGCACATAGTAGGTGCTCTATAAATGCTTATTCCCTCCTCTCCTTTTTCTTCATTGGGGTGAAGCTATTTAACTCCCTCTTTAGGTGGGCATTTCCTTTTCTCTGACCGTAATTTCACATGTGCTTTCTCTCTCTGCCTGTGGAATATAGATTCTCTCTCTCTCTCTCTCTCTCTCTCTCCCCCTCTGACAATAGGACTAGGACACCAATGAGTAGCATCTGAAGGTCCTGTTTCTCTGTCCTTCTCACAGAAGGTAACTAGTTCACTGCCTAGGTCACTCTGGAGCCTGGTAAACAAAGACATTTCTGACAGTGGTTATTTTACAGCCTTTTCTTGTCCTCCTGATCTGAGTTCCTGTAGCTCCTGGAAGCCTTTTTAAATTAAATCAAGGTAAGAAGCATTTATTAAGCACCTAGCATGTGCAAGACTTGTTTGTTGTTCATCCCTCACTTTTTTAAAAATAAATTTATTTATTTTTAGCTTTCAACATTTACTTCCACAAGATTTTGAGTTCCAAAGTTTCACCCCATCTCACCCCTCCCCCATCCCAAGATGGCACGTATTCTGAATACCCCTTCCCCTAGTCTGCCTTCCCTTCTCCTTCTCCCCCCACCTTCTCTTATCCCCTTCCCCTTCTATTTTCCTATAGGGCAGGATAGATTTCTGTACTCCATTTCCTGTATTTCTTATTTTCCAGTTGCATGTGAAAACATTTTTTTTTAAACATGTGTTTTTAAAACTTTGGATTCCAAATTTTCTCCCTTCCTCCCTCCCCACCCACCTTCATTGAAAAGGCAAGCAACTCAATATAGGTTATACATGTGCAGTTATGCAAAACACTTCCATAGTAGACATGCTGTGAAAAACTAACTCTATTTCCCTTAGTTCTATCCTGCCCCCCATTTATTCTATTCTTTCTTTTGACCCTGTCCCTCCTCAGAAGTATTTGTTTCTGATTACCCTCTTTCCCAATCTTCTCTCCTCTCTATCATCCCTCTACTCTCTTGTCCCCTTCCCACTTATTTTCCTGTAGGGTAAGACAGATTTCCATACCCAATTGAGTGTGTATGTTATTTCCTCCTTAAGTCAAATCCTATGAGAATAAGATTCACTCATTCCCTCTCACCTTCCCCTGTTTCACCTCTACTGTAAGAGCCTTTTTTTTCTGTTTTTTTTTTGTGAGATAATTTACCCCATTCTACCTCTCCCTTTCTCCTTCTCCTAGTATAATCCTCTCTCACCCCTTAATTTTATTCTCCAGATCAACCCACCCTGTGCCCTCTCTCTCTCTCTCTCTCTCTCTCTCTCTCTCCCTCTCTCTCTCTCTCTCTCTATCTATACATACATATAATTTTTTCCCTCCAACTACCCTAATACTGATAAAGGTCTCATGAGTAACAGATATCATCTTTCCTTGCAGAAATGTAAACAGTTCAACCTTAATAAGTCTTTTATGATTTCTCTTTCCTGTTTACCTCTTCATGTTCCACTTGAGTCTTGTATTTGAAAGTCAAATTTTCTATTCAGCTCTGGTCTTTCCATCAAGAATATTTGAAAGTCCTCTATTTCACTGAATGACCATTTTTTCCCCCTGAAGGATTATACTCAGTTTTTCTGGGTAGGTGATTCTTGGTTGTAGTCCTATCTCCTTTGCCCCCCGGAATATCATATTCCATGCCTTGCGGTCCCTTAATGTAGAAGCTGTTAAATCTTGTGTTGTCCTGATTGTGTTTCCATAATACTTGAATTGTTTCTTTCTGGCTGCTTGTAATGTTTTCACCTTGACTTGGGAACTCTGGAATTTGGCTACAATATTCCTAGGAGTTTTCCTTTGGGGATCTCTTTCAGGAGGAGATCAGTGGATTCTTTCAATTTCTATTTTGCTCTCTGGTTCTAAAATATCAGGACAGTTTTCCTTGATAATTTCTTGAAAGATGATGTCTAGGCTCTTTTTTTGATCATGGCTTTCAGATAATTCAATAATTTTTAAATTCTCTCTCCTGGATCTATTTTCCAGGTCAGTTGTTTTTCCAATGAGATATTTCACATTGTTTTCTAATTTTTCATTCTTTTGGATTTGTTTTACAGTGTCTTGATTTCTCATAAAGTCACTAGCTTCCAATTGCTCTATTCTAATTTTTAAGGAATTATTTTCTTCAGTAATCTTTTGGACATCCTTTTCCATTTAGCCAATTTTGCTTTTTAGGGCATTCTTCTCCTCATTGACTTTTTGGACTTCTTTTGCCATTTAGGTTAGGCTATTTTTTAAGGAGTTATTTTCTCTGGTATTTTTTTGGTCTCCTTTAGCAAGCTGTTGACTTGTTTTTCATGATTTTCTTGCATCGCCCTCAGTTTTTCCTCTACTTCTCTTATTTGCTTCTCAAAATCCCTTTTGATCTCTTCCAAGGCCTGGGACTGATTCATATTTTTCTTGGAGGCTTTGGATGTAGGAGCTTTGACTTTGTTTTCTTCTTCTGGTTGTATGTTTTGATCTTCTTTGTCACCAAAGTAAGATAATATAGTCTGACTCTTTTTGTGCTGCTTACTCATGATCCTGGCCAATTACTTCAGTTTTAAACTCTTTGTTAAGGTAAGAGTCTGCTTCCAACATGGAGAAACCCATGCTTTGGGGATTTGTACAGCTGTTTTTAGAGATACTTCTAGGGACCTGTAAATTTTCAGTTCTTCCAAGGTGTTATGATAAGGGGCAAAGTGTTTCCTCTCCACCACCACAACAAGCTCCACCAGGCCAGCACTTCTCTTCACCCCAGGACAGCCCCTCAGAACTGTGACCCAGATCCAAGCATGGGCAAAGCAAGAGATTCCTGCCTCAGCACTGGCAAAGAGATCCCTGCAATCCCCCTCTGATCAGCCACTCGATTCCCCCTCAGTCTGTGGGCCAGAAGATCAGGAGGCAGCTGAGACCTAGCTTCTACCTCTCACCACAGTCACAGACTTTTCCCACTGATCTTCTAAGTTGTTTTTGGGTTTCGTGAGTTGAGACTTCAGGAGACTGCCACAGCTGCCTGTGATTCAGTCCTCTGAGCCCTGCTCTAGTGTCGCTGTGGCCTGCGTGCCCATGCCAAACTGTGCTCCTCTCCCTGCCCAGCACGATATACCTTTCTGATCAACCATTCAGGTTGTCTTGGGCTGGAAATTTCTTTCATTCTGTCTTTTTGTGGGTTCTGCTGCTTTAGAATTTGTTTACAGCCATTTTTTTACAGGTATTTGGAGGGGTTTGGGGGAGAGCTCAAGCAAGTCACTGCTTTCACTCTGCCATCTCGGCCCCACCCCATCCCTCACTTTCAAAGAGGACAAATGACATCAGGAGGGTAATGTTCTGACTTGCAATGCCCATTGCCCCCCTCCCATCTTTCCCTCCACTGTAATAGGTCTTTCTCACCTCTTCATGTGACATAATTTACCCCATTCTACTTTTTGTTTCCTTCTGTACCTATTGTACTCCTCTTTCTCATCTTTTTAATTTTTTATGTCATTCCCTCAAATTTATGTTATACCCATACCCTCTGTCTTTGTATATTCCTTCTATTTGTACTGTTGGTGATACAATTTTTAAAGAGCTACAAGTATCATCTTCCCATGTAGGGATGTAAACAGTTTAGCTCTATCAAATCTCTTGTTTTCTTTTCCCTTTTTTACCTGTTTATGCTTCTCTTGGGTCTTGGAGGTCAAATTTTTGTTTAGTTCTAGTCTTCTCCTTATGAAGGCTTGAAATCCTTCTATTTAACTGAATGACCATTTTTTTTTCCTTGATGCATTATATTTAATTTAGCTGGGTAAGTGATTCTTGGTTGTAGTCCTAGCTCCTTTTTTCTCTGGAATATCATGTTCCATGACCTCCAATCCTTTAATGTTGCAGTTGCCAAGTCCTGTGTTATCCTGATTGTGATGCCCCAATATTTGAATTGTTTCTTTCTGGCAACTTGTAGTAGTCTGAAATTTGGCTGTGATGTTCCTTGGGGTTTTTATTTTGACTTTCCTGAGCTGATCAGTAGATTCTTTCAATGTCTGTTTTGCCCTCTGGTTCCAGGACACCACGGCAGTTTTCGTTGATCATTTCTTGAAAGATGCTGTTAAGGTCCTCCTTTTGATTATGGTTTTCAGGTAGTCCAGTGATTCTGATATCGTCTCTTCTGGATCTATTTTCCAGGCCAGTTGTTTTTCCCAGGAGATATTTTACATTTTCTTCAAGTCTTTCATTCTTTTAAATTTGTTTGATTGATTCATGATATCTCATAGAATCATTAGCTTCTGCTTGCCCAATTCTAACTTTTAAGGTGCTGTTTTCCTCAATTAGCTTTTGTACTTTCTTTTCCATTTGGCCAAGTGTACTCTTTAAGGAGTTGTTTTCTTCAGTGGATTTTTGTATCTCCTTTTCCATTTGTCCAATTCTATGTTTTAATCAGTTTTCTAGGCAGTTGACTCTTTTTTCACAGTTCTCTTGCATCATTCTCATTTCTTTTCCCAATTTTTCTTCTACCTCTCTTATATGATTTTAAACTACTTTTAAAGCTCTTCCATGAGTTCTTTCTGGGCTTGAGACCCTTTCCCATTTTTCTTTGGGGTTTTGTCCATAGGTGTTTTTTTTTGTCTTTTTTGGTGAGGCAATCAGGGTTAAATGACTTGCCCAGGGTCACACAGCTAGTAAGTGTCATGTGTCTGAGGCCAGATTTGAACTCAGGTCCTCCTGACTCCAAGGCTGGAGCTCTATCCACTGTGCTACCTAGATGACCCTTGCCCATAGGTGTTTTGATATTGTTGTCCTCTTCTGAGTTTGTGTTTTGGTCTTCCCTGTCACCATAATCTTTTTCTATGGTCAGATTATTTTTTGGTTATTTTTTGCTCATCTTTTTTTTTTGCCTTTTCCCTTTCCTTTAAATTTGATCTCTGCTCCCAGGGTAGAAGGAGCTCTGTCTCAGGCTTCTTGTGCCAGTGGCTGCAGGCCCTGGCTGTTTAACTGGCGCTGCACTGATGTTTCCCTGAGGCCCACAGGCGACCCTTGTGTCTGGTGTTGTGTTGAGGTGGTGGAGTGGGGGGTGGCTGGTACTGCTATAGGTCAGAGGGGTCTGGAAGCTTACCTGATGTTGAGCTGGGATTCTAGTGGTGGTGTGTGGTGTGTGCTGAGTCCAGGTGGGGTTTTCATGCATTTCCTTGGGGCTATACTGAAGCAGATAGTGGTTTTCAAATCTGGGGTCTGCCAGTACCTCTGGCTATGCTAAGACACATGGGGGTTCCTGGTGTTGGTGTTTGCCTGCTCCAGCACACTGAGGCTCAGAATCTCCCATTGGTTTGCTAAGGTAGGGCTTGCTGCTGGATTGCTGGGATACCTCCTGTCCTAGAATGTGCTCCCCTTTTACCTGAATGAGATGGACCTTTCTTGCTGATCCTCCAAGTCTCCTGGGCTAAAATACTGCCCCATCCCATTCTTTCTGCTGGTTTTGCTGTTTCAGGATTTGTTCTGGGGCACTATTACGATTGTTTGGAGGTGAATATGGGATAGCTACCCTGATTTGCAGCTTACTCTGCCATCTTGGCTCCCAGAAGGGTATGTCTTGACTTGCAAGTGAATTGGATTTAAGTGAGGTTCATCTGTCTTCCAGAGTCATGAGTCCAGTGGCAAGACACGTCAAGATGATGGCCCAGGATGCACTGGGAAACCTTGGCCTTTTTAAGCTAAAGTCTTTCTCAGGTCTCAGTTTGTCTGAGACAACTCTCATTCAGTGATTAAGTTGAGGTAAGAATTGAGACAAAATATGACCTAGTTTGTCTTCCCAAAAGAATCATTCTGGGAGCGGAAGGCCCTCAGAGTTTCTGGCCAGAACAGAAACAATTGCTATTTGCACTCACTGAGAGCCATCAAAACTGAAACACTGAGCAGGTAAAACTTGGGCTGAGGCCTATTATTGGCCAATCAGTGAGAGCCAGAGAGATTTGGGTTTAAAAGCATAGTCAAGTAGCTCCATTTGAATCTGAATGGGCTTTATCAAAGCCTAGTTTACCAGAGCTATATTTCAAGAAATCATAAATGAAACTATGTGAGACAAAAGAATTAATTGTCCCAGCTTTTTTAAAGAAAATAATGATAGAATAAATAAATAAGGAAGAAAAAAATCTAGCCCCCAAATCCTAAGATATTTTGTAAAGTATAAGTGATCAGAAATTATATTCCTTTGGACAGAGCACCCGCATGCATGGGTATGGCTCAACATGTGCACAGAGGGACGGAAAGAGGAGGAGGAGGAGAAGGAGGATAAGAAGGAGAAAATAGAAGAAGAAGAAGAAAATAGGAGGAGAAATAGCAGCATTGCCCAACTTGAACTGGCCAGCTGGGTCCCCCAGAGGGTAGCTACTACTCCTCACAGATTGCTGTTTGCCCTTCCTTCTTGAAGAGGACCCATGACATCAGGAGGGGGATGTCTTGACTTGAAAATGAATTGGATTGAAGTGAAGCCAAGCCGTGCAGAAGTATCAGCCTCACTCTCTCCTCCAGAGTTATCAGAGTCCAGTGGCAAGACAAGAAAAATAATCAATAAATTGGTGGTCAGTGGTCTATCTTGGTACCCAAAGACCCATATGCAAGGCACTGTGCTGAGCACTGGAGATACAAAGAAATGTGAGACAGTCACTTCTCTCAAGGAGTTCATAGTTCAATGGCAGAGACAAGAGTCAAACAACCATGTACAAACAAGCTAAAGACAAGATAAATTGGAGATAATCAATAGAGGGAAGGCATTAACAGTAAGAGGCCAGGCTGGCATAGACCTTCCTTCCTCCCTCAGATTTATCTCCCTCCTGCCTCTCTTCTGACTTCCCCTTTGGGCTTTCTGAGATAGGCAGTTTTGCCATGAAAACACTACATTCATTCAGTTCTGGCCCTGCTCAGAGGTGCTAAGAGCCCCTCAGGGACCCAAGCAATCCCAGTGCTCTGGCCCCTGTATTGTGGCTCTTCTGAAGAGTGTCCTCTGATGAAAAGACCTCCAGCCCCTGCCAGTCCCTGGAGAAGTTCATGGGAGCTCAGTCTAGCTTCTGTCCCACAATGGGCAGAGACTAGGAACAGCAACAGACAACCGAAGTCCACCTGTGTTGGCTATAGCTGAGCTGTGGGGAAAGGGGGGCAGGGACCGTGGTGGTGGAAGAGGGGGTGAGCATCCTCAGGACCCAGCTAGTGATATGAGTGAGCATGCCCATCCCTTCTAGTCTGCAGCACTCCCACACTCAGACTTGGAGCCCGGGCTGCATTGTCCTGCTTGGTGCTTCTGAGTGCAGGGCCCTCTCTTCAGCTAGCTTGGACATTCCTTCTGGGTCTGACTGCTACACCTGCCCCAGGTCACACATATACAGACAGTGCCTGGGGGACACCACTGTGGGGCTCCTGCTTTCTATCCCATAACACTTGGGACTTCAACAGCTTGGTGCTGTGGTGACATCTCCTCCCTCCTGCCATCCCTCCTGTGCTACTGGTGGAGACCCCAGAGCATGGCTCTTGAGTCAAGAGGCCTGGGAGCTCACCAGATGGCTGTCTCCTTGCAGGGATCAGAGGCAGTGCTGGGGCCCTGAGCTCAGGTCAGCCCATGTGCTCTCCCTCTCCTCTTCCCAGACTGGTCCCCACATCTCCTCTGCTGCAAATGGGTCCGTTTTCCTCTGGTTTCTTTTTTCTCTCCACTCCTTGTGCTGGGTCATGCTGGTGTTACGTTAGCTCAAATCTGAAAAGTCAATTCTGCACCAGACATAAAAATCCCATTTCCCTGACCTTTCCTAGGTTCAGCTTAGCTTGTGCCTCTGACCCACTCTCAGCATCTATCCTCAGTGGATGGGCTAAGGGGACAACTCATTCAACCTCTTGGAGGCTCAGTTTCTGCATCTGTAAAATGGGGACAATCATTCCTGACCCAAGATAAGAAATGGGGAAGCATTGCGTGAACTCTCAAGTCCTTTGTGAATGCAAAGCAATGTATTCCTGCAGAGGAGAGGGCTCTCTTCTCCTCCTTCCATCTTCCTTTTCCACTCTGCAGCCCCTCATATTCCTTCAGCTTCTCTCCTTCTTGCTAAGCCCTAGTTACATCTGGTCCATGCTGTTACAAATCTCCCTCCTGTGTGCTCTGACAAGGGGTGTCCTTAGGTGCAGATAGCCATTTGTGTGAGGCTCTTGAGAACCCTGGATGATCAGAAGTCTCCTTTATCCTTCCCTATTCTCCTTGTGGTTTCTGTTCTAGGACAGAACATGCTTGGGTAGTGAAGCTAGTTGCCTATTTTCCATGACTGACCCTTGCTTGCCTCCAGGTCCAAAGGAGCATGAGATTTAGAGCTGAAAGAGATCTCAAACATAACTAGTCCAATCTAAACTCATTTTACAAAAGAGAAAATTGAGGCCCAGAGAGTGCCAGTGACTTGTCCAGGGTCACACAGCTTCTATGTAGTAGACCTTAGGACTCAAATCAGGGCTCCAAATCCAGCTCTTTCTCCCTCACGTGTGCATTGTGTGACTACTCTCACCCACCAGAAGGCTAAGTGATGGCAGGGCGATGATAGTAAGAACTCTGAACTGGGACTCAGCAGCCATGGCAGGGCTTCTAGTGGCCCTGGGCAAGTCTGCCCCTCAGGGAGTTTGCATTCTAATGGAAGAGAAGTCAATACAATATACTTTGAATGAAGAGAAAGAAAACAGTGACCACCAGGGGGATCAAGGAGGGTTTCTTAGAGGGGGCAGCCCTTGAGTTGAAGTTTCAGGCAGTGATGGAGTCTAAGAGGCAGAAGCCGAGGGTGAAAACATTCCAGGCATGCATGAAAGTTTAGAAGGAGCAGAGAAAGTGTCTAAGGGCTGAAAAAGCAGACTGGAGCAATATGAAGAGGGGCTTTCTATGCTAGGCTGAGCAGCCAGTATTTTATTGTAGAAGTAATAGAGAGCCATGGGTAGTTCTTGGGAAGAAGAGTGGCATCAGACAAGCACAGTTGCATGGAAGTCACGTTGGAGAGGAGCAGACTAATTGGGATGGCTGTCCGAGTGATGGAGATGGGGCTCTGAACTAGGCTGATGGACTTGTGAGTGGAGGGAAAGGAACAGATGGGAGAGACATATTGTAGGTGGAATGAACAAGACTTGGTGACTGGTTGGACATGGGAGGGGAAGAAGGAGAGGGAGAGTTGAGGATGATTCTGTGAGCCTGGGTGCCTGTGGGGGGATGGGGTCCTCCACAGAACCAGGGAGATGGAGAGGAGAAGGAGGAGGGTTAGGGGACGAGATAATGCGTGATGACTTTGACATGAGATGTCAAACTTTGGCAGGATGTCCAGGTAGTTGTTTGTGGCTTGGGGATGGAGCAAAGGGCAGAGCGTGGCTATGCAGATCTGGAGCAGTCAGTACAAACATGACAGTCTAATGCATTCGATGAACCTTGGGGAAGGATGAGTAGTAGACCCAAGTGTTCCCTGGGCTGAGCCTGTGAAGCCCACATTTCAGCCTCATTTCTCCCATCACTACCTGCATGACCACGAGATGGCCCTTTCCCCCTGTCTGGGCCTCAGTTTCCTTCTCTGTTGGAACAGGCACTCTCCAAGCACCTCTAGGATCTCTGAAACTATGATGACTGTTGACTGGAAAGCGTCTCCTTGTGCTACTTCTAGTTTCAGTCCCAGAAAAAGGAAGGATGTAAGTGTAAGGAGACAAAGCCAAAGGGAGACATTGGCCCTTTCCTGTCTCTGGAGCAGGAAGAGTTTCATTCTTGAGGTGGTCTTCCTCAGAATGAGGGATGTTCTTCCCTCCCTGATCCCTCTCCCCACACTCCCACTGTGTCACTCAGCCTGCTCCAACAGGTGGAGTGAGTATTCATGTCTGAGCTCTTGGAACCCAGGGCCATGTGCTCATGGGTTGCTTGTAGCCCCATAGTGCTATGTAGAGCCCCACACATAGTTCCCCAGACTCACCCAGCTCTTTTTATCCCCAAGTCTCTAGTTCAAATGCGCCCCAATAACTGGCAGGTGTCAGGAAGGCTTCACTCTGGAGAGAGGGCTGAAGTGAGGGAGCTTGGAGATCACTTATTATGCCTAATCCCCTCTCATATAACTCACACTCACACACATCCACATATATGTGCACACACACACCACTCTCACATACATATATACACATACATTCATATACTCACACACATACATACAGTCACATACATACACACATGCTCACACAGTATACACACATATATACACATATACATATGTACAGACAAACACATATACTCACTCATTTGCTCACAGATATACACACATGCTCACACAGATGTATATGCACATAATTACACATATATGTGCTCACATAGACACACATACTCACATACTCATACACATATATCCATGTGTATGCATTCATATGCTCACTCATATACTCACACACATGTTCACACATGTATACACACATACACATATACATACTCATATACACACTCACATACACACTTACACATATACATTACATTCATGCATATGCACTCATATACTCACACACATAACACACAGTCACACACATATACATGCTTATGTACATGTATATACACATATGCATGTACTACTCACCAATATATACACACATACCACTCAGGTCCACATACACACTCAAACCCATATGCACACTCATACACATACACACATACAAACATACTCACAAATGTACAGACACACACACACACTCACATGCATACTCACACACACATAGCCAGTAAGGGTCCCCTACTCTATCTGTTTCACCAGAATTACCAGCATTTTCCAGGGTGGGAGCTTAATGAAGCTAATTAAGGCCCTCCTCCCCCACTCCCTGGCTTGAGGGGGTGCCCTCTCACTCTGAGAAGTGCAGTAATTAACTCTGATGAGGAGCCCAGGCTCCTAACCTGAAAGGTGTCTCCTACACCTTGTAGCCAATCCCTGTCAGGGATTGGTGCAAAACCCACAGCTAGTGAGCCCTAGAGTCAGGACACGGCCCTGGCCCTTAGACTCACTTTAACACAGCCTTCCTTAGTCCTAGTGGGGGCCTCCGAGGAGCACCCACATGTCTGCCTGCCTTGAATTTTACCTCTTGTGCCCAACCCAGGGGCAAAGCTTTGGCAGCCCCAGCCTGTCTGCAGGATCCCGTCTCTGTCTGGGCTTCCAGGATCTTTGGATAGTCCAAAGAAACACCCCCCTTCCCCCTCCCCAGGCAGATGCCTCAGGTGGCTGGATCTGAGGAGGGAGATGGCGAGGAACCCTTTTCTTGCCCCCTCCTCCATGGCTAACACAACAGCATCTCCTCTCCTTTCAAGTGGATCAAAGACAGGTTAAAAGAAGTCTTTTTGGGGTTTGTTTTCAAGTTGGTTTTGTTTGAGCAATACTCGTGCTGATGCGTCTGCCTTTAAAAGAGATCTTTTCAATGTAGCTGTCTTATTGATCTGGGCCAAGTTGGAAAGGAGATGGAAAGAGATTAAGACATACTAGGCTATGTGAAGCACTGGACAGAGCCTAGGGACCTAGGGCTGGGAGCTGGGCCTAGGAAGCCCTTGGCTCTCTGAGCCTGGCTTAAGCTGAGGGACTCATCCTGTGGGGCAGCAGATGGCTTGTGGGCCCTTGGCCATGGGAGATCCAGGCACTGATGCCCACCAGCCTCCACTGATCACAAGGAAGCCCTCATTGACCCGACAAGTCAAGAGAACATTCTGGATTCAGGCCTGGCTTGTGAGCTCCTGCCTCCTCCTTTATCCCTCCCCCAGGATGCTGATGAGCCTAGCAGAGACACTGTCCTGTTCCCTAAGAGGGAAGGACCCTGCCCCCTGTATATCCTGGGAGAAAGCCAGAATAGTCTGGGTCTCTGGTAATGCAGACCCCAATGGGGCAGAAGATGAGGCTTTTAGCAGAGAGGAGGCATTTGGACAGGAGCTCCAGAAAGAAGAGCGCTTAGCTCATCACCCAAGACAGTGTCCATACCCCTGCTCAATAAGCTCCAGAGAGGACTGATGCAATCTGGGCATTAGAATAAGTACTGCCTTTGGAGGCACAGGTTATGGATGTAAAGCCCACCTATAATACTTACTATCTATGGGATTTGGGGAAAATCAATGACCTCTCTGGACTGCAGTTTCTTTCACTGTAAAACAAGGCGATTGGACTGCTCAGCCTTACTTCTGCTCAAACCAGGAAGGAGCAGGTTACCTAAATGAGAAGCACAGAGCTAGATGGGCTTCTCCCCATGAACAGCTCTTGTTTTGTGCACTGAGAATGTGGGATGGACTCTCATTGGGCAGATGGGGAGGTCCTTCCATTGGTCCTTCTAGCTGAGCTCTCATGGCCATCATCTAGGAAAGCAGCTCCTGTGTCATCCCAACTAATGGGCACCTCATTGTCACTTTCAGGGCAGCAAGGCAGCCTAGCTGAGACACCAAGAGGGAACCCTGGAGAAGAGATGGGAGGCAATATATTCCAGGTAAGTCAAGCCATCACCATCATATCATCCCCCATCTTCCATTAACTCCTAGTGGAGACCCCCAGAACCCTGAACCCAAGGACCTCAGGAACAACAACGCTTCCAGCTCAGTGCCCATAGCTATCATCCTCTGTGGAGATGCAGCCTGGCCATGGCTCCTGCAGGGGGGGACAGCCACAAGTACTGAAGCCTTGGAAAGAAAGTAAGTTTTGCCACTGAAGTCTTTGGCCTTGTCAGATGGTTCAACATCAGAAGAAGAGACCTGACCATCTGCTTTGCTGTTGCCCTCCAAGGACCATGGGGCCTTTCCATCGGACTTGAAGGTGCGACCTTCCCTCTGTGTTATCTCCCCTCGTAGGAGAACTTCTGGCAAGCGGGGATTTCATTGCTTTTTGATGTGCTTTTTGTACATAATAAGCACTTAATAAATGCATGCATGCTTGCCTTCATTCATTCATTCATTCATTCATTCAGTTTGTAGACATAGGAGAAATGTAGAAACCAAAGGAGACTGTACTTGTCTGTGTCTGTGTTAACTGAGGGAGACAGAGGAAGAACAAGCCTTGGTCCCTCCCTCAGGGAACATTCAGTCTGGGGAGGCAGGAGGATTGCAGACTGGGCCCTATCTATCCTGGCAAAATGCCCAGAATGGCCAGGGAAATGAGACCTATGTGTGTGACGCAACAGCAGATGACACCAGAACATAGAATTTGTGTCCTGTTTGGAGGTGAAGCACTCAGAGTCCTGAAAGGGTTCAATAGGATGGAACATTGAGTTGAGTCAGATAGGATGGAATTCAGCTAGAACCAATGCCAAATTTTCTACCATGGGGGAGGGGCGGGCATGGATGTCTGGGTAGCTGTTTGTGTGAAAAAGAGCTGAGCGTCTTAGTGGTTGGCAGGGTCAAAATGTGTTGGGAGTGTGACATGGTGGCCAATATGAGACCCAAGGATTCCAGGATAATAGACCTCAAGCTGGAAGGCCCTCAAGTCATCCAGCCCCATCCCCTCATTTTACAGAGGAGATAACTGGGGCCAAGGGGAAGGGAAGTTACTTGCTCAAGGTCACACAGGCAGTGACACTAGGTTGGTGCTCTAGCCCTGGTTCTCAAACTCCTGAGCCAATGGCCTTGGGCTATATGGCATCAAGTTCATCAATAAAATGAGTCCTGCTCTCCCCCGACCTGATCAGGGCCTCTTTTGGGCACCTCATCTTGGGAGGACAGTGATCAGCTGGAGATGTCCAGAGGAGGGGACCAGGATGGCAAAGGGTCACACAAGGATCAAGTGAAGGGACTAGGGAGAAGTCCTGGGAGAAGAGTCTGGGTGTGAAGGTATTCTCAAGTTTTGGAAGGTCTGTGTCCTGCAGAAGGGGGTCAGCCTTGCTCTTCTTGGCCTCAGAGGGTAGATTGAGGAGCAGTATGTGTGTGTGTGTGTGTGTGTGTGTGTGTGTGTGTGTGTGTGACAGATACAGGCTTGATGTCAGAATAAAACTTCCCTTGCCCCAAGAGCAGTCTGGGTGGCCCCCAGGCCTGCCTGGGGAGGAGGAATCCCTTAAGCAGAGTCTGTTTGACCCCTTGTTGTGGGTCAACACACACAGCGGAGCAGCGGGTGTTGAAGGGATGTTTTGGGGATATGGGCTCAACTAGACAGCCTTGCCCTCAAAGCTTCTTCTCTAGGACCTTTGACTTGTTCAAAGTCACACTGTGACTGGGTCCAGGCACAGAATACAGCAATAGTATTCAGCTGCTGACTCTCTCCCTCTCCCTCCCTCCCTCCCTCTCTCTCTCTCTCTCTCTCTCACACACACACACACACACACACACACACACACACACACACATCTCTTTCTTTTCTCTTTCTTCCCTAGTATCTCCCTTCTCTTCTTTACTTTTGCCCCCTTTCTTTTGTCCTTCAAGCATCCAGCCTACTCTAAGTCTTGCCCTATGCCTGCTACTCAGGCAGGCTCCCCTGTTTCCACTCCCCTCCATCTTCATTATGCGGGGTAAGCCCAGGTAGCAGGCATTTCTAACCCTTGTCCAGGGCAGAGCTCATATCCTGGGCAGCTGTGGGGCTCTGTGGTCTCTGGGGAACATTCTCATAGTCCACAAAGTGAGTGGGAGCAGGATCAGAGATGAGACCATTGTCTAGCTGGGCCAGGGGCTCCTGCATGAGCCTAGGCTCTTGCCCCTCTCCCCCTGATCAGCGGCATAGTCTCAGTCTCCTCAAGTTCCCTTTTCTTGAGGCTTTGTGCCCACCTGGTCATCAATGTGGAACAGCCTTTTGAGAAGGCATCCTTAACCTCTCATTAGAAGGAAGCAACAGAATTCTAGAATGCCAGGGTTGGGACCTTCAGTCTCATTTTGCACCACCCCCTTAAGGAGGAAGCTAAGACCCAGAGACAGGAAGAGTGTTGCTCACAGACATCCCAAAGCTTTGTGGTAGAGTTGGGTTCAGAACTCAGGAGTTGCAACTCCTAGTCTGGGACTCTGCCTTTGCCGTGTCAGGTAGGATGCTCAGGTTCCTTCTCAAACACATCAGAGGCTCTAAGGAGATGCCTAACACCACTTCGCTGGTGGGCACATTGATCTGTGCAAAGATCAATTGAGGTGCCAAGGATTAAGCCTGACCCCAATCTTCACCCCATCTGCTGGAGAGAATACTCTAGTAGCCAATGAGATACAATCCTAGAGGTGGCGGCAGTCAACTGGAGACCCAGGGGCTCTTGCGTTGAGATAAAGGAAGCCAAAAGTCTGAATGGAACAGAGAACATCAAGCTGAGTGGTTTTTGGCCACAAATGGCTAATGGGACCAAGTGAACATAAATGGAAATTAACAAAGGGAAGAGTGTTCAGGAAACCCATCTAGCAGCTGGCCCTTTTTCAAAGGCTCGTGGAATTGTGAAAGGGTCTGCAAATGTTCAGGGATGCTGGAGAGCTGGACACAAGATCAGAGAGAAGGTGGAATGGAAGGGAGGCCATTGGGCCACTGGGAGCAGTCTCAGGGGACTCAGCTTTAAGTGTAAGAAAGTGGGAGGGAAACCCTCAGGGAGGGCTCTAAAAGGGCCACACATGGCAACCTATTGTTGGCAGCATTTGAGTCTATGTTGCCCTCCGTCTTCTATATCCTTCTCCCTATTCACTATTTTTCATGGAAGAGCGCAGTTTGGTCCCATCCAGCCTGGTCTAGTACAGTCCAATTCAGTCCAGGACAGTTTAGTCCAGTTCAAACTAGTCTTACCAACTCAACTAATTCAGTTGAGTCTTGTCCTGTCTGGTTTCATCCAATCTGGTCTAATCCTTTCCACATCATTGAAGAAAATGCTTATCAGCACAACACCAATCACAGATCCCTGAGGCACTCCACTGGAGACCTCTTTTCAAGATGGGACATTAGTGGCTGCTCTTTGGGTCTGGCTATTCAGACAGTTCCGAATCCCCTTAACTTGAATATCCTCCAGCCCTCTGTCTTGGTCTCTTTAGTTACAATATGATGCCAGACTTTGACAAATGTTTTGCCACAATCTGAGAAAGCTTGACCACAACATTCCCCTGATCTACTAGCCTAGTAGCCCCGACTGTCCGAAGGCAAGGTGCTGAGTCTGGAGTGAACTTCCTCAGTGCTCAGCCTGGTCTTGATTGCTTTATGGCCAACGTGACATCTGAGCTAAGTAAGTCAGGCTCCACTCCCAGCGTCCTCTCACTCACTCACACTCAAATAATCATCAGGTCCTGGTGTTTCTGCTCCTACAGCATCTCTTGGATATGCCTCCTTCTCTCTTCTGATGCTGCCCCAAAATCCTGGTACAGACTCTCACCTCCTCACACCTGGATTATTGCAGCAGCTGCTTGGGGTCTGCCTGCCCCAAGTCTCTCCCCACTGTAGCCCATCCTTTGTTCAGCCACTGAAATGATTTTCCTAAAGTGCAGGTCTGATCAAGTCATTCCCTGCTCAACAAACCCCAATGGCTCCCTATGGCCTCCAGGAGAAAATACAAAATTCTCTGTTTGGCATTCAAAGCTCTTCATAACCCAGCCCCCTCCTCCCTTTTCAATCTCTTTACAGCTTACTCTCTGACATGTACGCTTCGATCCAGTGATAATGGCCTCCTGGCTGCCCCAGGAACAAGCTCTTCCATCTCCTAACCCTGGGCATTATCTCAGTCTACCCTCCATGTTAACAATTTCTCTTCACCTCTGACTGCTCATTGCCCTGACCCTTAGTATTCTTATCTATAAAATGGGAGGATTGCATTAGGTAAATCTCTAAGGTCCTTTCCTTTTTCAGATGTCACAAGGTCATCTCATCGATGAGCACTCAGAGATCTAGAAACATGACCTGGTTCACTCACAGTCACTCAGTCAGTATGTGCCAGAGCTGTAATTTGAACTCAGGAACTCTGACCCTGTATCCAGGGTTTTGTGCCCTATCCTAGGCTGTCCTGATGATCACAGCTGTACTTGAAGAAGATGGCTCCAGAAGGAGGCATCAGATGGAGGAGAAGGGCGCTGGCCTATGACAACAGTCCTGATAATGATAACAATACTATCTAACATGTTATATAGCACTTACTCTGTGCCAGGCTCTGTGAATGGTAGACAGAATGAGAGTGGAGACAGTGCTGGCAAATCTGAGGAGAAAGAGAGGGAGACTCAGACCCAGGTAAGCCTATCTCTGTGGTGTTTTGAATATCTGTGGTCTCACTGTGGAGTTGATTGGCCAGAGTCTGGGGCAGAGCTACTCATCTTTCCTTGCTCCTCTGAAGTTCAGGGGGGAGGAGAGAATGTTCAGTGCTAAGTAAGGCATCTTGATAGGTAGATAGATAGATAGATGGATAGCTAGATGGATGGATAGATGGATAGATAGAGGGATAGATGGATGGATGGATGGATAGATACAGGGATAGATGGATGGATGGATGGATGGATGGATGGATGGATAGAGGGATAGATAAAACATTATTAAATTCTCACTAGGTGCCAGGCACTGCTAATATCATCTCATTTGATCCTCACAGCAACCCTGGGAGGTAGGTACTGTTATTATACCCATTTTTATAGGTGGGAGAACTGAAGCAAACAAGTTAAGTGACTTGCCCAGGGTCACACAGCCAATAAGTGTCTGAGGCTGGATTTGAACTTAATTCTTCCTGATTCCGTGTCTGGCACTCTAACTATTGCATTACCTAGCTAGCTTCAGAGAGAGACGCAGAGGCAGAAACAGAGATAGAGAGGGCTTCAGTGAAAACAAACAGGCAAAGGGGTGATCTCTGCCTAGTTCCTTCCTGTGTGGGGTATCAAAGGCCCAATTTAGACATTTCTCAAGGACCACATGGGCTTTGAAGGAAGACAAATGACCAAAAAAAGTATTTCACCTATTCATTGCTGGTAAACTCCTCAGCCTGGCAAGACTGATTGGGAAAAGAAAGATTCAAAGCTAGGAGAGAGAGTAGACACATAGTCTGGACCTCTCATTTTACAGAAGAGGAAACTGAGGCCCAGGGGAGAGAAAGGGGTTGCTCAAATCACACAAGTAGTAGACAAGACTTAAAGCCAGTCCTTTGGACTCCAAGATTCTTGCCATGCCTCAGCCTCTCCCAGTGGCCCTGGACCCTCAGATGTGGAGCTGTGTGGCCCCAGGCAGAGGAGGAGGAAACCTTGCTTGACTGAGGGCTGACCCAAGGTGAGTGTGGGAGCATTCTGGAGAGTCTGCTGGCTTTGCTCTTAAACACCATCCTGTGTAACAGAGAGCCCTGAGCTTGTAATCATGATGCAAGGGTCCCAGCCCTCCTTGGACACAGCCTCACTGAGAGACACAACTTGACATCATAGGACCTAAGTCAGGAAGGGATGTCAGAGCCAACCAGTCCAATCCCTTCATTCATAGATGGGGAAACTGAGGCCAAGAGAGGGGCAGGCACTTGGGTGGTAAGTGAGAGAAGGTAGACTCCAATCCTACCTAGGGCTGTGGGCTAGGTGTTTGAACAGTAAGGCCTTGCAAGTGTGAGACAACATTGCCTCTATCACTACCGTGTCCCTCCTCTGACACACTAACACATTCCTGAGGCCACCAGCTCATCTTTGCCACTGTGGTGTTAGTAGTCAGCAGATGAACCTGGCCTTGGAGCCTCATAGGGTACTCCCTCAAGCCTCATCCTGCATGGCAGGAGCCTGTCCCTCAGCCCCATTGCTTGCTGCCTCTGTTTCAGGGCTGGTTTCCCTTTTGCTTAGGCTGCCAGGAAGGAGATTGGTATGGGTATGTACTTCTCAGCACAAAAACAAAGGGTCTGGCTAGCAATGGCTTCCCCCCTTCTTTTGATCTGTTTTGCACTGGGGAGGATGGAGGACAAGAGGAAGGTACCTTCTACTCAGGAAAGGAAGAAAGGGAGAGAAAGGTGGATGGAAGGAAGGAAGGGAAGAAGGAAGGGGGAATGAAAGAGAAGGAGGATAGATGGAAGGGTGAATTGAAGGAAGGGAGAGAGGAAAGAAGGGGAGGGGGAGGGAGGGAGAGAGGAAGGGAGGAAGGGAGGGAGGGAGGAAGGAAGGATGGGAGGGAGGGAGGGAGGGAGGGAGGAAGGAAGTAAGGAAGAAGGAAGGCCTGCAAGCTGGGGCTGAGTGCCTTTGATGTTTCGTCCAGACTACCTGGGTCGTTTTGTTCCAATTACTGTGAGTGGATTTGGAGGCCCTCCATGCTGCATTATGCTGCCCAGCTTTGATGTCTTACCGGCCGGCTGCCTGGCTCAGTCCAAAGCTGTGGGAGGCCAGAGAGAGAGGCCAATCAGCCTCAGCGGGTCCCCATCTGCAGCCTATAGCCAGTCGCCAGGGATGAAAGGCTATGAGCGCTGGCCATCAGGCATACTTCCCTGCACATCACAGGCTGGCAAATAGCCTCATTATCTTCCATTAGGACTCAGAGCCTCATATCCATGCTCTGCCCTCCACAGAGGCTCTCATCTGTGAGCAGCTCAGTGCTCACTCTAATAGTGGCTTAATTGAACCTAGGCTCAGCAGCCCTGTGGCCAGGCATTCTTTGGACTCTGGGGGTGGGCAGGGCTCTATGACCACACAGGAGAGCTAGAGATGGAATCAAGGGTACTAGGGCTGGGAAACAGGGATGATGGGTGGTCTCTGGCCTTTTAGGGCTCAGGTCAGGGTCAAGTACAAAGAGCCCTGGCCTGGGATTCAGGAATCCTAGGATCCTAGAAGCTGTGACACCTTGAGAAAACAGGCCTCCTTTTTTGGGCATCAGCATCCTGAAGTGGTGATTCCAGAGGTCCCCTCTAGACCCAGGGTTTTATGGCAGCTAGGTGGCACAGTTAATAGAGGCTAGGCCTGGAGCCCAGGAAGACCTGAGTTCAAATACAACCTCAGACCCCTAACCTGTTTCCCTCAGTTTCCTCAACTGTAAAAGGGGATAATAGTAGCACCTATCTTGTAGGGCTGTTGTGAGGATCAAATGGGATAATATTTATGAAGTAATTTACAATACTTAAAGCACTCTAGACAGTTCTCACTTTACATAAGGGAGCTGTTCTGCAGACCTGTACAAAAAGCAATTGTATATAATGTGAACTTGCCCACAGATGTGGGGAAGGGAGAGAGGGAGGCAGTCAGGAAGGGGCCACTCTCCTATGGAGAGAAGGGGCTGATGTGGCTCAAGGACATTTGGGGCCCAGCAACCAAGAATCAAGAACAGGAGGGAGAACCCAGGAGCAGGGCCAGCCATGTTGGGGCTTGGCTGGAACCAAAAGGAAGAACTTGTGGTGGGGGGCAGCAGACATGTCATAGACAGGAGAGACTGGGTGACATGTGGGGGCTAGGAACAGATACATGGTACCTGAGTGTGGATGGATGGAAGACAGACATGGGGACCTTGCACAGGGCAGGTAGGCAGAGCAGGGCAAATGTCTCCTCTCTCAGTACCAGAGGTCTCAAGCTAAGCCCCCTTTCTTCTGCTTTCACTTGGAAGGATTTTTTGTTTGGGGAGATTTGGAGGTCATGGAGTGTGAAGTCAAGGGGCAAGAGGAGAGAGAGAGAGAGAGAGAGAGAGAGAGAGAAAGAGAGAGAGAGAGAGCATAGTACTGGACAATAAGGTTAACAGGTATGTTTTTGGAATGTGGATTTCTTCAGAATTCTTTCTGCTAAAGTTAAATTTGCATAAGGAGAATTTACATAAAGCAAGCATGTCTATATATAAATGCTAGCTTTTATTATTATTATGGCAACTTCTAAACATGACTCCTTGCCCATGCGATGGCATTGAGGAAGCTGTGTTTATGGACTCCCCTGCCTGTGTCAGCTTCATCAATCCATCAGTTTCTTGAATTCCATCTCTGGATGGATTTTTCTTTGTCAGCAGTAACAACAAACACCCAGCTAGCCTTTTACTTGGGTCATGTCCTCAGAGGCTTACAGCAGCATTAAGAGGGAGGTAGCAAAGCTATCACAGTCTCCATTTGACAGAGAAGGAAACCGAGGCCCAGAGAAATGACATCACTTGCCCAGGTAACCTTGCCAGGCCAAGAAGCATCAGAGGGGGTTGGGCTTCCTTGCTTAGCGGTCCAATGCTTTATCCACCAGGCCATACTAGGCTGTTTCCTTAAACACAACAACATTCTGGGGCTCCTCATTGCTCACAGGATAAACCCCAAACTCCTCTGCCCTTCCCAGACTCACACAAGTTTCCTCATCCAGTTTCCTTTTCAACACTTGGTTCTCAAGTGGCACACTCAGCTCATTATGTGCTACACCTCCTCATGGCAACAATGCCCAGCTTGGGGGCCACTGAAACAGTTCACAGGGAGTCCTCTCTCTTTCTTGGACCTTCTCCAGAGTCTACCCTCCTTACCTCAAATTTATGTTGGAATAATTTCTGACATTAGGTCAGGGCTGTCTGGGGTATCTTGGAGGGGCTATCTCTGGCCAAGGCTGGAGTAGTCTCTCTGTCATTCTCTCCCTCTCTCTCTCTCTCTCTCTCTCTCTCTCTCTCTCTCTCTCTCTCCCCCTCCCCCTTCTCTCTTTCTCTTTATCTCTCCTTCCCTATCTCAGAGCTCCCTATCCCAACAAAACCCTAGCTACAGTCCCTGTCTCCATCCTAGATTTCATCTTAGTACTCTGGCCTCTGAAGACATCTTAGATCTTGCCTGACCCACCTCATAGGTGCAGCAGGAGGCAGGCAGTGCAGAGGAGGAGGTGATGCTCTCAGAAACCCAGGTCACAGAGGTCATTTCAGGCTGGATAGGTGCTGCTTCTGGGTGAGCACTGGTTTCCCCTCTCTCCTCGTGATGAGGACAAAGCTGGGTCTACCTGAATGGCAGCTGTGCAGCCCTGGGTCAATCCCCTAACTAGTCCTTAATTCTCAATTTTTTCATCTTTGAAATGAAACAATGTGCAGGTGATTGAACTACTCATAGACAGAGGTGAACCAAGGCTTGGGTGGTACAAGCTTGGTTCTGGTCAGTCCTGAGTGCATCAGGGAGAGAACCTCCAGCCAAGGGATTTCTTCCAAGAAGGAGTCTGTCCAGGGAGAGCTGCTGGAATGAACTGCAAGATTGAGGCAAGTGCAGTCCCTTGGTGTGGGAGCATAGGGGGAGAGCTTGAGGTGCAGTGGACTTGTTCCAGGGTGATAAAGCAGGCTTCAGACAACAGGTGTGTGTTTGTGTGTGTGTGTGTGTGTGTGTGTGTGTGGTAGGAAGGAGGCAGAGCCTGTCCCCTGAGACTGGAGGAAGACCTGAGCAGTTCCCTAAGATCCAGCCAGCCACCAGGATTTCTGGCCTCTGATGATGGACAGCTCCCTGAGCCTGGAGAGGGGATGGGAAAAGACCCTGAGGCATCTCATTAATGTAATTAGAGAGTATCCATTCATTACTTTCCTTTTTAGTACTGTAATTATCTATCTATCTATCTATCTATCTTACTAGTGTATGTATGTATATGAAATTCATTAAAGCACATTTCCATGGTTTGTGTTTCCTTTCTGGATGTTATCATTTTTTGATGCCTTCCATAAGTGTTGCTGAAAATAATGTTATTGTATATAGAAAGGGAGTTGTTGACCATAACTTACTTAGGATGTCCACCCTTGCCCATAGGAGAAGTGAGAAGATCAGACCAGTTGGGGGAGGAGAGGGAAAGGCCTGTAGGACTGTGCTCCCTGTCCCCTTCCTCCTCCTGCCTGTACAAAGGTCCACCAGCCCTGTGCCTTGAGGGCCCTTGCATCTGCTGCTCTAGCTCCCTAAGCCCCTTCCCCATAACACCAGCTCCCAGGATTCAAAGATGATTAGAAAGGACTTTGCTGAGGTCTAGGCCAGTGTCCACATGTCTGCCCACTGAAAGAGTGCCTGGCAAGGAGGGAGATTTGACCATCTTTATTCCTCTCCAGGCTGTACTATTAACCTGAAATTTGGGACAATGCCCTAGCCACCTCATTGGATGATCTGTAGCTTAAGTATATTCTTCCTAAAAGTTGCCCTGGACAGGACCAGATACCCCAGATGTGGTTGGACAGTCAGGCACAGATCTGGGACTTGTCTCTTTTAATGAAGCCTCAAATCACTTTAGCAGTCTTGGTTGCCATATCTCATTGGTGCCAGATATTGAGCTTGTGGCCCACTTAAATTGTCAGATCTTCTCTGAAGAAACTACTGTCTCACTCAACCTGGAGCTGAGCCGTCTTGATTGGTGAGTGAAGGAGTAAACACAAACTCCTCTTGCCCACTGTGTCTGACTGACCCCAGAGCTGACACTGTTTCATATTCCATCCAGTCATCTCCAGGAGACCCAATCTACCTTATAATCTTGGCACTTTCCTTGTGACAGACATGTAACCTCTCATATTCCCCACAGCTTCTCCTATTCTAGGAATAAATAATCCAATAAATGCTACCATAGCTACTGGCAAAGGGGCTGACAATTGACTCCCCACTTCCCCCATGGTTCCAACATTCCTAATCAATGTATGTTTATCAAGTATTTACTATGTTCCAAGCACCGTGCCTGGGGGGTATAAAGAAAAAGCAGAAACAGTCCCTGCCCTCAAGGACCAAAGTTTTGTAGGATCTCAGCAGTAGCCTAGAGCTCCTGGGTCCTCTAGGCAGAGTCTCATCTAATGAAGGAGTGTTCTCCATGCTACCCACCACCAGTAGCTGCTCAACACTTCCAGGGATAGGGGATTCACAGCTTGGCCCACTTTGGACAACTCTTCTGTTCTGAATCACTTCCACCAATGCTCCTTGTTCCACTGTCTTCAGTCAAACTGGATAAGAGGAATTTCTTTTCTGCATGATTGCATTTCAAATGCATGGAGATAGCAATCTCCTCCCTCCCAAGTCTTCTCTTCTCTAATCTCAGCATCTGCTTCCTTCAATGACTTTTCATAGAACATGAAACTTTTCATAGAACACAGTTTCACAGAACTTTTTATAGAACATAGAACGAGGCCCTTCTCCATCACGATTATTTTGCCACTATTACATTCCATCTTCCTTGTTTTGGCTCCTCTTTCTCACCCTCTAGGGCTTTTTAGATCTTGATTATGCCACTCAGAATGTTAGCAATTCCCTCCCACTTCTTCAGATACAGAAGTGATGTTGCCATTGCTGTCCTTCTCCAAGGTACTGAAAACCCTAGTCTCGCAATACCGCTGACCAGCCACATCCAGGTTGGGGGAGTAACTCCATCTCTTACTGCAAATAGGTAACTGACCCGGTGAAACTCAATTCTATCATTTTTTTTTTCTGACAAAGCAAAAAGAAAACTGCTGAAGCGGAAAACATGGACTAAAAAGAGACAAGACTTATTAGACTGGGGTTTGAAAAATGGAAATCTTGATGTTGGTGGGAACCTGCTAAAGCCTCCTAGTATGAGCCCTGACCTCAGCTCCAGCTTGGTTCCTTTCTCTACTCTCAGACCTTAACCTGATTCCAAACTGAGTTCCGACTCTGGGCGCAGTATGAACTCTGGCCTCACATTCAGATTACCTGGCCACAGACTCAGCCCTTAGTTACAAACTGATCCCCTAGCCCACCGACAGACTCAGCCCTGACCACCTGGTGACACCTATTCCTAGCCACTGAGGAACCAGAGCCAGGCCAGCTTCTGCCTCAGATAATTACTAGCTATGGGACCCTGGGTAAATCATTTAACTTTTATTTTCCTCAGTTTTCTCAATTGTAAAATGGAGATAATAATATCGACTACATCCCAGGATTGTTGTGAGGATCAAATGAAATAATTTTCATGAAGCACTTGGTGTGGTGCTGTGTGCATGTGGATTGTAGTAGGTGCTGCACAAATGCTGGTGATGATGATGCCAAGATGTAATGAGCTGCTTTCTTTGGAAATTTCCTGGACCCCAAACAGTTAATGGCTCATTATTGCCCTGGAGACATAAGGTCAAATTATGGGTCACTCTGATGGCATCATCCTTATGGAAGATGAACAGGGTGTGAATGGCCACAGTTACACAGAATTTCTATCATCTCTCACTTCAATCACTAACATTACGTTACCATCATCACTGAAACCATCATTACCATCCTATCACCATCACAGTCTTTGCCACTACCATCTTATGCTCTCCCTCTAAGGAAAATCATGTGCTGTTACATAGCTCTAACTGGATGTGCCTTCTGCAGGAAGCTTGGGAGTCAAGAGATATGGATTTTAGCCATGGCTCTGTCACTTATTATGTGTGCAACATTAGGCATTAGTTCTTTCTCCCTGGACCTCAGTTTCCCCACATGAGAAATGGAGCATCAGATGAGGCGATGGTCTTCAAAGCCTGTCCCAACTCTGGTGCTGAATATTCCATATTGAGGGACCCAAGCCCCTGCTTGTGGTGGAGCCCACACTGTACCCACATGGGGCACCAGGAGCTGAGGTCTAAATTTCCTCTTTTTTTCCTCCTCCTTTCTTTTGGTCGTCCTTTCTTTGGGGTGAGAATCACCTGTGGTTGCTCTCTCTTATTCTAAGAGGTGGATGCCAGATGGTTTCTAGTCAAATCAACAAGCATTTATTAAGTGCCTACTATGTACCAGAAAGATGACTCAGTGTTTAGAGTGCTGGACCTGGAGTGAGGAAGACCTGAGTTCAAATTCAGCCTCAGACACTTATTAGCTATGTGACCATGGACAAGTGTGTTGTTATTGTTGTTCAGTCACGTCCAGATCTTGGTGACCACAAGGACCACAGCATTCTAGGTCCTTCTATCCTCCTCTATCCTAGACATCTATCCTTGAGGTCTTTCCAAGTTCATGTTCATTGTTTCTATGACACCATCTATCCATCTCATTTGCTATCATCCCCTTTTCCTTTTGCCTTCAATTTTTCACAGCACCAGGGACTTTTCCAATCAGTGCTGTCTTCTCATTATGTGGCCAAAGTATTTAAGCTTCAGCTTCAGTATTTGTCCTTCCAGTGAATGGACTGAATTCATTTCTTCAAAGTATTGACTAATTTGCTATCCTTGCTGTCCAAAGGACTCTCAAAAGTCTTCTCCAGCATGAAGTCATTTAACCTCTATTTGTCTAGGCAGCAGCTAGGTGGCTCAGTGGGTAGAACATTGAGCCTGGAGTCAGAAAGAGCTGAGTTCAAATTTGACTTCAGGGACTTACATGCTGTGTGACCCTGGGCAAATTAGTTAACCTCTGTTTGCCTTAATCCACCAGAGGAAGAAATGTCTAGCCACTCTAACATCTTTGCCAAGAAAACTCCATACCCGCTATTGGCGTGCTATGGTCCACAGGGTCATAAAGAGTCAGACAGAATTGAATGACAACAATAACATGCCAGACCTTATGTTGTTTGTCCTTTGCTTCTCCATCTCCCCACCCCCAGGATGAAGGACGTCATGGGGTGATACCTTGACTTGCCTGTGAAGTGGATTGAAGTAAGGCAGAGCTGCACAAAGTCATCAGCCTCACTCTCTTCCAGAATAATTGAAGTCTAGTGACAAGACAAAAGTCAGGATGACTGTCTATGGCTTGGGATGCAGTGGATGACCTTGACACCTTCCATGTCTACCCAAGCTCCAAGCACTCCACAGCACCTGCTTCAGCCTCCTCCGTGGCCACTAGAATAAATTATTCTCACCCACCCATTCCACCAGGCGAAGTCTTTACATGCGTGGGGGTAGAAACCCCACGAAATCACCTGCAGCTTTGAGGCCTGTTTGTTGTCCTGGCTTAGCCCTTTGCAGAAATAGTTTCCGGGGGTGTGGATGCTGCCTGTGCTACAGCTTCCTGGAGCCACAGCTGAAAGTTGGGTGAAGATGGACACCAAAGGTGGGTGAACATCCTTGAAAAAGGCTCAGAAGCCTTCACCCAGAGGGGCTAGTCACCCTGAACACCCCATACACCCTGCTAAGTACTAGGGGTACAAAGAAAGGCAGAAGCTAGTCTCCAAGGACTCAAAGATCTTCTAGTCTAATGGGAAGGATGACATACAAACAATTCTGTGCAAACCATGTACAGGATGAATTAGAAATAACTAGTGCAAGGAAGATGAGGAAAAGAACTAAGGGATTAATTAAAAGAAGGAGTTAAGTGAAAGGTTTCCTGTAGAAGAAAGAGGTTTAAGCTGCCTCAGGAAACCAGGGAAGCCAGGAGGCAGAGATGAGGTTGGAAAGCATTCCAGGCATGGGGGCCAGGGAGAGACAATGCCCAGAGCCAAGAGACGGGGTTGTTCAGGGAACAGCTGGGAGGCCAAGATCACTGGATGGAAACCTGTGGTGAGGGGGAATGGGGAGAGAGCTGAGGCAGGCAGACCCTCCCTGCCCCCACCCCCCCCAGCAGCCCCTGCAAGAGTCCAGGCATGAGGGGATGAGGGCCTGCACTAGGGTGGGGCAGTATCCAGGGAGAAGGGACTGAGTTAGAGTGTCCATTCCCCTGCAGGCTCTGGGAGAAGATCGTCCTGTTGGGCTGATGTTGCGAAGAGTGTTTTAGCTCATCCTTGAAGCTGCCAACACTTCCAGAGAGGCAGAAGAATGTGATTACCTCAGTGCGTAGCTGTTACTCCTGCAAGTACAAAAGAGCTGGGCTGTTCCATGACTATTTGTCCTCTTCCTCTCCGCCTGGGGCTGCATGAGCCTTTCTGGGGTGGGCACAGCTTGCTCCCCTCAGCACAGACCAGGGGCTTGGTGCACAGAGCATGCATGTTCCTGTCCAGTTTGGGGCCCCGGGACATTGACCCTAGAGACGCGAGTAACTGGGGCACCCCATTCATTCCTTGGCCTCTTTTGGGGTTGAGTAAAGAGCCACAGGGAATTAGTGCCCATGTATAGGGCTCAGAGAATGCTCTTGGAAGCACAAGGGGCTCTTGGAGGTTTAAAGTGCTTACATGAGCAGAGAACGAGGCCAGCAGACAAAGGGCCAGGCTGCACCCTGGACCTACAACATGAACAGAACAAGGAGAAGGGATGCTGGAGGAGCTGAGATGGAAGGGTTGGAGAGGACCCTGGGTGTACTGTATTCCAATCCTCCCATTTTTCCCAGTGGAGAAACTGAGACCAGAGAGGTCATGTAGGGATCAGTGTGCAGATCCACACTGTGAGCTCAGGTCTTCTAACTCAGTATTCAGATATCTTTGTGCTCCTCAGATGAGGGAGGGTCCTGGGCTTTGGAGCATGGGGGTCCTGGAAGGGGATGTCTCATTAGCTACCATGTGCTAGGGATGGATGCGCTGTTTCTCATCCTTTTTTTGGTCCTATTTTTCTTTCTCCTGCTGCCTCTGGCAGCTGAAAATGCATCTTCCCATCCTGGGTGGTGAACTCGAGAGTTGGCAGGTTAGGTCTTCATGGGTTCCTGCCAGTGCCAATGCAGGCTTCCTGGAGGGAATCTCATGACCTCAGCACTGCCTCTGGCTCCTGGTGTTCTTCATGGGGCCTGTGGAGGCCACCTTCTGGAGGACATTCCAGGCTGGAAGTTCAGAAGCCAGGACTTTGCCCATGGACCTAGCCTGGAGAGACTGCAATTGTCCAGGATCCTTAAGAAGCCAGGAGAAACCAGGCAGTTGGGGATTCTTTAGGGCTTCGAGGTTTGCCAAGAACTTTCCCCAGAATATTAGCTATGCAATTATTGTTCCTAGCTCCCAGATGAGGAAACTGAGGCCTGGAGAGGTAATGGTCACTGCAGGAAAGTGCCTGGGGATGGCTTTGCACCCTGGCCTCTTGACTCCAAGCTCTAAGATGCTGGAGCAGCATAACTGACACATTCCATCACCATGATCCCACAGATGGTAATATCTTTTCCCTGCCTCTTCAGGCAGGCTTAGAGCCCTGGGGTCTAGATCAGTCCTTTGCTCGTTGCCTCCTACCTGTGTGGGTTTAGCTCTGATCAGGCCTTATTGCCTTCTCACGGCTGTCCCATGGATTATTAGTTCCTTGAGGGCAGGGACTGGATTAGGGAAATCTCTGGGTCCCTGGGGTAGAGATCTCTGGGTAAGTGATGGTGATGTACAGAAGGCTGGTCATCTTTGAGTTATTCCCACAGTCCAAGGATTTTTCCACAGCCAATATCCTTATGGAAAAGATGGGGAAATGGGAATGAGACAAGAGTACAATTATGTGGATTTATATTTAGTTGAATGCCCAGACTGAAAGTGTAGTCATTAAATGAAGAGTCTGTTGGAAGGAAATCTTCAGTGGAGGGCCCCAGGGATCTGTGCTGGGTCCCATGTTGCTTGGATAAAGGTTTAGATGGTGGACTCAGTATTTGTAGGAGACCTAATGCAAGGTCTCTCTTTGGGGACACGCGTCTCTCAGCTGGGTGATGACGAGCCTCAAGCCCACTACTGGAGCCCCCTGGCTCCACCCTGGAAGTGAATGGAGAGAACATTTAGAAGCCTCAGCTCCCTCTTGTCCAAATGTGCATCATTCCTGTTGACTCCCCTGGACACCTCATCTCCCCGACTGCAGAAATCACTTGTTATGATTTTCTGTTGGATTCTCTGGACGTGATCTTGTCACCAGACAAAGGAATGGAAGCTCCCTGAGGGTACACAGGGCTATCTACTTCCAGGGCAGTGCCTGATGCATAGTAGGTCCCTTATAAACACTTCCTGAATGGGACAGAGGGTGCTAATAGCTATGCATTTAACTGATGATGCATGAGAGGAGAGTGGCCCCAGGTGCGGAACCATTGTGCTTAGCTAGAGCTTTCCTGTCTGTATCACTTTGTGAAAGTGATGTTAATTGGTTCAATGGGCCTGGGCTGCCCACCCCTGGTTGGTCACAGCGGGGAGACCACATGAAAGTGTGGAAGCAGGGATGCCCCAGGAAGGCTGTGCAGGAGCTCAAGCTGGGCGACAACATCCCAGGCTCAGGCCAGAGCCCTGGGGCTCACCGTCCAAATCCCATATTTTTGAGTTTGTTGCTTGGGAAGAACCTGGCCCAGGCCCAGGCCCAGGCCCAGGCCCAGCCCTCCTGGCCCTCCCAAGGCCTCCAGAGTCAGAAGGAAGGGCTTGTGTGATGCTTTTGCTGAGGAATTCAGGGCCTGGCAAGGTCTTCACAGCATTTCTGAAAAACAACTCCACGTGATCCTTTTTGGGGACCATGGGCCTCTCTAGGAGGGTTTTCCCTCCTCCTTGGGCTGCCTGGGGAAGGATTTGTGACCCCAGGGCCTGTGTGCCCATCTGCCCCCAGAAGCAACCTTCCTGCCTCCCTCTCCCCAGGACACATCCATCACAAGCCCACACACCTTCATACACACTCCTAGGCTTGCATACTTGCTAATTTCACATTTTGTTTTTAATGAAAGAATAAAGAAGACAGGGCAAAGTGAGGGCTCCAATGCAGATCCATTTCAGAGATGGGGGGGAGGCAGAGCTGTTACTCCCTGTGTGGGTGGAAGGAGCCTCTTGTCAGTTATCCAGGTGCAGGGCAAGTCCATCATCTCTGTAATTGGGGAGAAAAGAGACAGCTATGGCCAAGTGGCCTCCCCGGGGGAGCGAGGTGGCCAGGCCTGCTCTCCCAGGACTGGGCCTGGAGCAAGGGCCAGAGCAAGGGAGGCTGGGCCCCTACTGAGTTAATGGATGAATGAATGAAGGAGTGGACAATTGGGATTGTGGGGGGAGATTCTGAGCATCCTGATCCACTGAGCAAGCATGGAAAACTTTCTTTTCTGGAACAGGAGCTGGGGGTCTGACTGGGTCACTCAGGATGCACCTAGGTCATCCTACTATCTCTGCTCTGAGGCACACCCACTCAGAGTACACACAGAGGGCCCTCCTCTTCAGGGAGGGCCTTCATCTCCCTCCAGGAGGTGTCTGACTCCCTAACCTCCATCCCCCCAGCAATGGGCTGGCTCCCCAGCCTCCATCTTCAGCCAGCAGTAGCCAGATTCCCCAGACTCCATGTTCATCAGCAGGAGCCTGGCTTCCCTCCCCAGTGATGGCCTGACTCCCTAGCCTCCATCTCTCTCCACCCCACCCACCCAGAAATGGCCTGGTTCCCCAGTCTCCATCTCCAGCCAGCAGCGGCCTGACCCTCGCCATCATGGACTAATTACACAGGGAGCAGGAGTGTGTGTAAGTGTCTGAGGTCTTCCAGCTGCAGCCCAACTGGTGTGTTCACTGAGCTTTTGTGACCTGACATAATTGAGGCTGCACAGAAATAGCTGCTTCCCTGTGGAGGCTTGGAAGGCACCCAGGATCCTCCTCCACCAGAGCGAGCCCTTTCCCAGAATTCCAGGGGCCCAGCCCCCGCGCCCCCCTCCAGGGGACGCAGCCCAGGCTGCGTCTGGGCCCTGGAGCATGCTGGGGAAGGAGAGCTGTGTACATTACCAGCCAGAAGCTGCCAGGACTGAGGCTGTGGCTTGCTTGGCATCAGATGAATGGGCGTGGGCTGTGTGTGGGACTTGCCCTGACAGATACCCACCATCATGGCCCAGGCTGCCTACCTGGAGTGGCACTGATGTCTCAGAGACACCGTGGCCCCTGAGGGTCTTGGACCCCCAGCCCTACACTGGAGACAGCAGGGGTCTTCAGTGTCATGTAGCCAAACCTGTTCCTGAGCAAGAATGCCTTCTACAACATACTCCACAAGCAGTCATTCCACCTCTAATTAAAGATCTCCAGTGACAGGGAGCTCACGACCTTTGGGGAGAAGCTCCATGGGGCAGAGATGGTTTTGAAAACAACATAAGCTTCCCAGGAGATGAGAAAGCCCTTGTCCCATGGGCTTTCACCTTTCAGGGACTTTTAGACAAAGCAAGTGTTTTTCTGTCCTACACATTCCAGGCTCAGGGTGGATACCAAGACAGATCTTTTAGACAGTGCCTCTCCCCTAAGAAATTTTTAGGCAGGGTCGGGAAAGCAGTCAGTCAGTCACTTAACAAGTACTTTTTAAGTGCCTACTATGTGTCAGGTTCTGTGCTAAGACCTAGGGATACAAAGAAAGGCAAAAAAAACAGGGTTCCTGCCCTTAAGTAGCTCACAGTCTCACGTGGGAGACAACAAGCAAATAACTCTGTATAAACATGATGAGCACAGGATAAATCAGAGATATTCAAAGAAGGGGGGCACTAAGATAAGGAGGCCTGGAAAAGGTTTCCAACCCTAATCTGAGCAGTAAATATTTCCATGGGAATTAGGGTAAATAGGAGGGGATGCTGGGGTCCCTCAAGATGCAGAGCATTCTTAAATGTCTGTCTGGGAACTGTTGTGGCCTCAGTCAATGCCTGAGGGACAGTATTCTAGAATGCCAGATGCTCTGGACTTGGGCTCAAATGCAGGTCCCATTACTTGCTAGTTACATTGTGTAGCCTTGGGAAAGTCACTTCTCTTTGACCCTCAATTTCCCCATTTGTGAAATGAATGAAAAACATTGCTTGAGAGGGGCCAGAGCCAAAATGGATGAATAAGGCAGGAACCCATCTGAACTCTCCCTAATCCACCTCCAAATATCTATAAAATAATGCCTCAAAACTAATTCTGGAGTGACAAGACCAACAAAAAGACAGGGTGAAACAATTTTCCAGCTCAAGACAACTTAGAATGTGTGCACAAAGGTCTGTCTTACTTGGGTAAAAGGGGATCACTGTCCAGAACAGGTGGTGTCTGGGCAAGACAGCAGGAGGCCCTGAGCCCTGGGTGAAGGTCAGCATCAAGGCCCTGTGGATCCAGCACAGCAGTCCAGCAGCACAGCAGGCCAGTGGTGAGGCCTTGAGCACCCAGCACAGCAGGCCACTCGCCAGGCCCCAGGTTGTGGCACAAGAAACTTGGAATAGTGCCCCTTCCAGTCCAGAAGCAGAGCTCAACTTTAAAAGTAATGAAATAGGCTAGAAAATGAGCAAAAAAGAGAAATTGACCACAGAAGGTAACTATGGCAACAGGGAAGAACAAAAAAACAAACTTAGAAGAGGACAACAATGTAAAAACACTTACATGCAAAGCCTTAAAGAAAAATGTGAATTTATCTCAGGCTCCAAAAGAACCACTGTAAGAGTTCAAAAAGAATTTTAAAAAATCAAATAAGAGAAGCAGAAGAAAAAGTGGGAAAAGAAATGAGAGTGATGCAAGAGGATCATGAAAATGAGTTAACAACTTGGTAAAGGGAACACAAAAAGTGGGGAAAAATATACAAAAATTCACTGAAAACAATTCCTTAAAAAGTAAAATTGACCAAATGGAAAAAGAGGTACAAAAACTCACTGAAGAAAACAATTCCTCAAAAATTAGAATTTGGGGGGGGGGGCTGAGCCAAGATGGTGGAAGGAAAGCAGTGACTGTTTTGAGCTCTCTCCAAAGCCCTCCAAATGCCTAAAAAAATGGCTCTAAAGAAATTCTAAAGCAGCAGAACCCACAAAAAGACAGTGAAACAAATTTCTAGCCAAAGACAGCCTGGATGGTTGATCAGAAAGGTATATTGCCCTGGGCGGGGAGAGGAGCTCAGTTTGGTGTGGGTGCACAGGCCACAGCGACCCTGGAGCAGGCTTCAGAGAACTGAATTGCAGACAACTGTGGTGGTTTCCAGACTTCTCAACCCTCAACACCAAAGACACTTGGAAGGTCAGTGGGAAAAGTCTGTGACAGTGGTGAGAGAGGAACTAGGTTTCAGCCGCAAGTCCTGAGCGCAGCCTGGGGCCGTGGCTTTTTCCTGAGCTTCTGGCCCACAGACTGAGGGGTAATCCAGTGGCTGATCAGAGGGGAATTGCAAGGATCTCTTTGTCAGTGCTGAGGCAGGAATCTTTTGCTTTACAGGTGCTTGGATCTGGGTCACAGTTCTGAGGGGCAGTCCTGGGGCTAGGAGGAATGCTGGTGTGGTGAAGCTTCTTGTGGCTGTGGAGAGGAAACACCTCTCCCCTTATCATAACACCTTGGAAGAACTGAAAATTTACAGGTCCCTAGAAGTACCTCTGAAAATAACTGTACAAACCCCCAAAGCTTGGGACAGTACACTCTTCACATTGGAAGCAGACTTTCACCTTAACAAAGAGTTTAAAACTCAAGTAATTGGCCGGGATCATGAGTAAGCAGCGCAAAAAGAGTGACTAGATTATCTTACTTTGGTGACAAAGAAGATCAAAACATACAACCAGAAGAAGACAACAAAGCCAAAGCTCCTACATCCAAAGCCTCCAAGAAAAATATGAATCAGTCTCAGGCCCTGGAAGAGCTCAAAAGGGATTTTGAGAAGCAAGTAAGAGAAGTAGAGGAAAAACTGAGTGATGCAAAAAAATCATGAAAAACAAGTCAACAGCTTGCTAAAGGAGACCCCAAAAAATACTGAAGAAAATAACACCTTAAAAAATAGCCTAACCCAAATGGCAAAAGAGGTCCAAAAAGCCAATGAAGAGAAGAATGCCCTAAAAAGTAAAATTGGACAAATGGAAAAGGATGTCCAAAAGATTACTGAAGAAAATACTTCCTTAAAAATTAGAATAGAGCAATTGGAAGCTAGTGACTTTATGAGAAATCAAGACACTGTAAAACAAATCCAAAAGAATGAAAAATTAGAAAACAATGTGAAATATCTCATTGGAAAAACAACTGACCTGGAAAATAGATCCAGGAGAGAGAATTTAAAAATTATTGGACTGTCCAAAAGTCGTGATCATAAAAAGAGGCTAGATTTCATCTTTCAAGAAATTATCAAGGAAAACTGTCCTGATGTTTTAGAACCAGAGGGCAAAATAGAAATTGAAATAATCCACCGATCTCCTCCTGAAAGAGATCCCCAAAGGAAAACTCCTAGGAATATTGTAGCCAAATTCCAGAGTTCCCAGGTCAAGGAGAAAATATTACAAGCAGCCAGAAAGAAACAATTCAAGTATTGTGGAAACACAATCAGGATAACACAAGATTTAGCAGCTTCTGCATTAAAGGACTGCAGGGCATGGAATATAATATTCCAGAGTGCAAGGGAGATAGAATTACAACCAAGAATCACCTACCCAGCAAAACTGAGTATGATCCTTCAGGGGAAAAAATGGTCATTCAGTGAAACAGAGGACTTTCAAGCATTCTTGATGAAAAGACCAGAGTTGAATGGAAAATTTGATTTTCAAATAAAAGACTCGAGTGGAACATGAAGAGGTAAACAGGAAAGATAAAATCATAAGAGGCTTATTAAGGTTGAACTGTTTACATTCCTGCATGGAAAGATGATATTTGTAACTCATGAGACATTTGTCAGTATTAGTTAGTTGGAGGGGGAAAAATTATATGTACATATATATAGATGTAGATAGTTAGATAGAGGGCACAGGGTGAGTTGAAAATGAAGGGGTCCTATCTGGAGAATAAAATGAAGGGGTAAGAGAGGAATATACTAGCAGAAGGAGAAAGGGAGAGGTAGAATGGGGGTAAATTATCCCACAAAAAAAAACAGAAAAGAAAAGGTTCTTACTGTGGAGGGAAAATGGAGGAAGGTGAGAGGGAATGAGTGAATCTTATTCTCATAGGATTTGACTTAAGGAGGGAATAACATACAAAATCAATTGGGTGTGGAAATCTGTCTTACCCTACAGGAAAATGGTGGGGGGGAAGGGGACAAGAGAGTAGGAGGATGATAGAGAGGAGGGCAGATTGGGAAAAGAGGTAATCAGAAGCAAATACTTCTGAGGAGGATCAGGGTCAAAAGAAAGAATAGAATAAATGGGTGAATGAGATAGAATGAAGGGAAATAGAGTTAGTTTTTCACAGTATGTCTACTATGGAAGTGTTTTGCATAACTGCACATATATAAGCTATATTTAGTTGCTTGCCTTATCAATGAGGGTGGGTGGGGAGGGAGGAAGGGAGAAAATTTGGAACCCAAAGTTTTAAAAACACATGTTTAAAAAAATGTTTTCACATGCAATTGGAAAATAAGAAATACAGGAAATGGGGTACAGAAATACATCCTTCCCTACAGGAAAATTGAAGGGGAAGGGGATAAGAGAAGGGTGGGGAGAGAGAGAAGGTAAGGTAGACTAGGGGATGGGGTATTTAGAATGCATGCCATCTTGGGGTGGGGGGAGGGGTGAGATGGGGTGAAAATTTGGAACTCAAAATCTCGTGGAAGTAAATGTTGAAAACAAAATAAATAAATAAAAATTACCATAAAAAAATTAGAATTTGGCAAGTGGAAGCCAGTGACTTCATGAAACATCCACAAACAATCAAACAAAATCAAAAGAGTGGAAAATAGAAGAAAATGTGAAATATCTCATTGGAAAAACAACTGACCTCGAAAATAGATCTAGGAGAGATAATTTAAGAATTATTGAACTACCTGAAAGCCATGACTAAAAAAAGGGCTTGGGCAGCATCTTTGAAGAAATTATTAAGAAAAACTACCCTGATATCCTAGAAGCAGAAGGTAAAATAGATTTGAAAAAACCCACCCATTACCTCCTGAAAGAGATTCCAAAATGAAAATTCCTAGGAACATTATAACCAAATTCCAGAACTCCTAGGTCAAGGAGAGAATACTGCAAGCAATCAGAAATAAATAATTCAAATATTGTGGAGCCACAGTCAGGATTACACATAATTTAGCAGCTTTTACATTAAAGGATTGGAGGGCTTGGAATATGGTGTTTTGGAAGGCAAAGGAACTAGGATTACAACCAAGAATCACCTATCCAACAAAACTGAACATAATCCTTCAGGGGAAAATGACATTCAATGAAACAGAGGACTTTCAAGCATTCTTGACAAAAAGACCAGAGCTAAACAGAAAATGAGATATCCAAATACAAGACTCAAGAGAAGAATATAAAGGTAAATATGAAAGAGAAAACATAAGGAATTCAATAAGGTTAAACTATTTATATGCCTACATGGGAAGATGATACTTGGCAGTTCTTAAGAACTTTATCCCTATTAGGGCAGTTAGGAGTATACATAGACATAAGGTGAAGGTATAAATTGATGTTGATAGGAATACACACACACACACACACACACACACACACACATATACACACAAAATTAAGGGGTGAGAAAAAAGATTGTAACAGGAGAAGAGGGAAGGGAGAGGTAAAATGGGGTAAATTATTTACATGTAGAGGCACAAAAAACTATTATAGTGGCGGGAAAGAGGGGAGGGAGATCATTTGAACCTTACTCTCATCAGAATTGGCTCAAAGAGGAAGCAACATGCACACTCAATAGGGTATAGACATTTATCTCACTGTAGGAGAGGAGGGAGGATAAGAGAAGGGCAGAGGCAATGATCATAAACCAAACACTGGTGAGGAGGGACAGGGTGAAAGGGGAGAGGAAGATAGAATGGGAAGAAGTGCACAGTTAGTAATCATAACTGTGAATGTGAATGGGATGAACTCACTCATGAAACAGAGTGTATTAAGAAACAGAATCCTATAATATATTGTTTATGAGAAATGCATTTGAAGCGGAGAGACACACAGAGTAAAGGTAAAGGAATGGAGCAGAATATATTATGCTTCAGCTGAAGTGAAAAAAGCAGAGTTAGCAATCATGACCTCAGACAAAGCAAAAGCAAAAAAAATAGATCTAATTTAAAAAAAGATAAGGAAAGAAACTACATTTCATTAAAAGGTATGATGGACAATAAGGCAATATCAATAACAAGTACATATGTACTGAATTGTGTAGCATTCAGATTTTAAAAGGAGAAATTAAGTGAGTTACATGAGGAAATAGACAGTAAAACTACTAGTGGGGGACCTCAACTTTCCCATCTCAGAACTAGATAAATCTAACCACAAAATAAACACGAAAGAAGTTAAGGAGTTGAATAGAATTTTAGAAAAGTTAGATATGATAGACATTTGGGAAAAAATGAATGGGAATAGAAAGGAATATACCTTTTTCTCAATGGTGCATGGCACCTACATAAAAATTGACCAGGTATCCTAAGTATTGGAAATTGAGGAAATGCCCATCAATTGGGGAATGGCTGAACAAGTTGTCATGTATGATTGTAATGAAATATTATTGTGCTATGAGAAATGACAAACAAGATGATTTCAGAAAAACCTGGAAATACTTACATGAACTGATACAAAGTGAAGTGAGCAGAACCAGAACATTGTACACATTAACAGCAATATTATATCATGAAGAACTGTTAATGACTTAGCATTAACAGTAATAAAATGATCCACGACAATCCCAAAAAACTCATGATGAAAAATCCTATCTGCCTCCAGAAAAAGAACCAATGTTGTCTGAATACAGATTGAAACATACTATTTTCTTCTTTCCTTCCTTCCTTCCTTCCTTCCTTCCTTCCTTCCTTCCTTC